>NC_056731.1:1181000241-1181327741 GCF_019279795.1 Protopterus annectens | reverse complement strand
GCACTGTGGTGGCAGGACAGGTAGCTTACATCCTTCTAAGTTGGGAACTGCTGATTGAGGGCTCAGTGTCTGTTATTCTAAAAGTGTATTAATTCTGGTTTAAGCACTTGGGCTTCAGGCCAGTTGTTTTACAGTAAGAAGGTTTGTGGTCTGCACTGTAGTGGCAGAACAAGTAGCTTACATCCTTCTAAGTTGGGAACTGCTGATTGAGGGCTCAGTGTCTGTTATTCTAAAAGTGTATTAATTCTGGTTTAAGCACTTGGGCTTCAGGCCAGTTATTTTACATTAAAAGGGTTCGTGATCTGCACTCTTGTGGGAGGAGAGGCTGGACTCTGCCCTTCTGAGCTGGGAATTTCTGGTTAAAGGCTTATAGTGCCTGCATATTTGAACTGCTTCTTACTGAAATTGGTACACCTTGTTTGCTGTAGCATAGACTAGATCCAGGCCTGCTGAATCTAGCTTTGTTTGTATAACTTGAGCACTAATCCAGGCATTCTTTAAAATATTCAATTGTAACTTGATTAAAGTGTAGCTATCATTTTAAGTCTTTTGGATTAAGCACTTGGGCTTCAGACCAGGTGTTTTACATTAGGAAGGTTTGTGGCCTGCACTGTGGTGGCAGAACAGGTAGCTTACATCCTTCTAAGTTGTGAACTGCTGATTGAGGGCTCAGTGTCTGTTATTCTAAAAGTGTATTAGTTCTGGTTTAAGCACTTGGGCTTCAGGCCAGTTATTTTACAATAAGAAGGTTCGTGGTCTGCACTCTTGTGGGAGGAGATGCTAGACTCTGCCCTTCTGAGCTGGGAATTTCTGGTTAAAGGCTTATAGTGCCTGCATATTTGAACTGTTTCTTACTGAAATTGGTACACCTTGTTTGCTGCAGCATAGACTATATCCAGGCCTGTTGAATCTAGCTTTATTTGTATGCATGTTGTTTGTTTGCTTGTTATTTCCCTGAAATGCTAATTCCACCTAAAACGCGGCTTTTCAGCGCTTCTGTGGATCCCTAGTGATATCTGCATTGCTTACTGTACTTATTTCCTTGTTTCACTTGAAAGAAAGTTACTGTTTGTCATTTTTGCATTTAAGTTACCTGTAACACATTGCATTTAAGTTACCTGGCACTTGCTCACTAAAGCAATTATATAAGTCAGCACTAAAAATTAAAAGCACTACACCCTCACAAACTCCCTTGAGTACCTTGTTCCCCATTGGCCCTTTTTTTCAATTATAAAGGAATTCCCAATACTATTCTAGCATGTCCAAAGGTCATTTGTCAATCTCCTCTCTGGTCCAGCTGGTGAATCTGGGAATCTTGAGGCAATGTTACAACTGCCTCATGTACACAGACAACCCTCTCCTCCTCCCAACAAATTCCAACACATGTGAGAGATGCAACCATATAGCCATACTGAGGCTAAGCTCTCTCAACTCAGTACTGGCGAAGCCAGTCAGGAGGAGAAGGAAACCACACTCACTACAATTCCAGTCTCACATAGACCTACCACGACAGCAAACCAAACACATAAACACACAAAAGCATACTCGGAGGCTCTAAATAAAAATCTGCCTAAGCAGCAGAGACCTCCAATGCAGACACCCAAGCAACCGCTACCCCAAAACAAAACACGTGCAACACATAGCTCACAAAGCCTGTGTGCCAAACAGTCACAGCCCTTAAGGCTAAATAACACACCTGATACACTTGTAATAGGTGACTCTATTGTCAGGCACACTGACGTCCCACTCACCAGGCTGAACAAGGAGAAGGTCACGGTGAGCTGCCTGTCGGGCTCTAGGATCTGCCACATAACACAAGCACTCAGGTCACTCCAAGGCAAGTACAAATATGACTCAGTCATTGTCCATGCTGGTGTGAATGACCTGAGATGTACCTCCCTGGACTACATGAAAAGAGACATAGAGGAGCTCTCTGAGCATGTAGCCCAGGCCGGTATGACCCTGACCTTGAGTAGCATCTTACCCTCACCAAGAATGATGCCACAATATGAAGACAAGATGATCAATTTCAGCAATTGGCTTAAGTATTGGTGTCATTCAAAGGGGATCCAATGCCTGTCAGCCTGGGATGACATGCTTGACAAGCCACGATGCTTCGCTAGGGACAGCTTGCACCTGTCACCCTGGACTTTCGGATATTGGCAAAGGCTCTTGCTACCCCCATAGTGCCTTTTTTAGGCAAGGCTCAAAAGACAAACCCACCTCCATAGGTATCACAAGGGATAAGAAACTAAGAGTAATGCTACTCAATGCCAGAAGTCTAAACCTCAAGATGCATGCACTGGAAACTCTCCTTAGCATGGAGAACATTGATATCTGTGCAGTAACAGAAACCTGGTTCAAGGCTCCCGAGAGCACCCCAGCACTACCAGGTTATACCTCATACCATGCTTTTCGGCCCCACAACTTGGACTGAACCACAAAAGGAGGGGGAGTATCAATATTCGTCAAAGATACCCACACCTCCAGGTTGGTGGCACAGCACGAAGCATCAGAGACTATCCATGTGCAACTAACAGTGGGTAAAACTGCCTTCCAGTTTATAGCCTGCTACAGACCACCCTCCCAATCCCAGGAACCCCACTCAGCCTTCCTGAGAACACTGGAAAATATGAAGGTCTCTCCAAACATCATTATATTGGGCAACTTCAACTACCCAAACATAGACTGGGAGCATTACTCTAGCTCCAACACCCTAGCCCAAAGGTTCCTAGAATTTATAAACTCAAATGCTATGGAACAACTTGTTACCACTCCCACAAGAGGGAAAACATACTGGACCTGATCATCACCAACATGGGGGCTCTATGCTCCAGACCAGAAGTGTATCCCTCACTGGTAAGATCAGACCATAAACTAATCTCACTAGATATTCACATCCCAACTCCACCCCCGCCCTGAAAACCACAGTGAAAAACTTCTCTAAAGCAAATTTCCCACTCCTCAAAACCAAGGTGGAATCCTTCAAAGACCCCGGGCCTGTGGAAAATATGGCCCAGACCGCAGAATCCTTTATAAACGCATTCTATGAACACCTTCAGGAATGCATGGATCATGCAATCCCAAATAAAACCAAGACCCAATCCTCCAAAGGCAGACGTCCTGTCTGGTGGACCCCAGCCATAAACAATCTATACAATAGAAGGAGAAAGCTACTACATGATACAGCAAAATCCCAAAAAGGGAAGGCATCTCTGATCAGTATTTGCAAAAAACTACGGGCACTCATAAAATTGTCTAAGGCCAACTTCGAGAGAAAAATTGCACAGGACACTAAGGATAATCACAAGGCTTTCTTTAGTTATGTTAGGAACCTGGGTGGGAATTCCCAGATATGCTCAGAATTAGTCCAAAATGACAAAAAACCCACAGACATTGCCAACATCCTAGCTGACAGGTTCAGCGCAAACTTCTCCCCCCTCCCCACCAAAAGGGCAAATATCTATCCCAGCAGAGTGCTGCCCCCCTGACATCTCAGATGCTCAGGTAAGAGCTGTCATCTCCAAAGCAAAAAACACAGCATCAATGGGACCAGACAGTGTCCCGGGCTGCGTCCTACATGAACTCCAAGAAGAGCTAAACCCAAACATAAAACTACTGTTCAATCTCAGCCTTACTACAGGATATGTACCCAAAAAGTGGCATACAGCAACAGTGGTCCCTCTCCACAAAGGTGGTGCCTCAACGGATCCTGGAAAATATCACCCCATAAGCCTGACTAGCTTGGTCTGCAAAGCTATGGAAAGGATCATCATGGACCTCATAAATAAAGATATTGGGGACCTACAGGCACTGGATCCTACCCAGTTCGGCTTTGTTAAGGGCAGATCCTGCCTCTTAAACCTGGTTGATTTCTTTGAAACAGTCACCAAGGCCATTGACGAGGGGAAGGTGGTCCACACAGCCTACCTGGACCTCGCAAAAGCCTTTGATACAATACCCCACTTGGGCATTATAGATAAGCTCACCAGCTTAAATATAAACCCCTATATCACTAAATGGGTTGCAAACTGTCTCAAGGACAGAACCCACATGGTTAGAATTGCTGGAGCCATGTCAGACTCCAAACCAGTTACAAGTGGCGTCCCACAAGGCTCAGTCCTGGGACCTCTCTTGTTCAGTATATATTTCTTGGAGGTACAGGCCAACACGGAAGGACTGTGGCTGACCAAGTTCGCAGATGACTGCAAACTGGGCGCCATAATCAACTCTCCAGCCGACACAAGCATCCTCCAAAAGGGCCTCATAGAAACAGACAACTGGTGCCAGAGTCATGGCCTCAAGCTAAATGCCAAAAAGTGTATAGTCATCCCCTTTGGCAAAAACAAAGTGCCCACAAATTACCACATAGGTGGTAATCCATTAAGTACAGAAGAAGTAATTAGGGACCTGTGGACCCAAGTTGATAGCAATCTCTCATTTGACAACCACGTGGCCAAAGTGGTTAGAAAAACATTTTATATAGCCCACCTAATCATGAAGGGATTTGCATCTAGATCAGGGGAGGTCATCGTGCCTCTTTACTCATCCCTCATCAGGCCCATAATTGAGTACAATGCCCCTTTTGGGATGTACCTTACCAGGCACCTGCAGCAACTGGAAAGACCCCAAAAGTACCTCACCAAGAGGATCAAAGGGCTCAAACAGATGCCATATGCTGCCCGGTTAAAGAAACTACAGCTCTACTCAGTGGCATACCGCCTGCTCAGAGGCAATCTGTGCCTGACGTATAAAGCCATGTCCAACCCGGAATTAATGGACATGCTGCACCTCAGAAAATTCAAATCCCATTGAGCTACGCGCTCGAGAGACTTGAACCTCAGCACTGAAATAAATACGATATGCTGGAGGGACAGATTCATAACCCAGAGGTTCCCTTCACTCTGGAATAAAATCCCAGTCCAGATTAGGCAGAGTCCCTCATTGACTCTCTTCAAGAGGAATCTTGATGAGTGGATGGGAGATCGTAGGTTTACCCTGGGTATCACTTCTGTGTCACTGTTAGACAGAGGCACAGTATACTAACCTCGGAAAAGGGCATAGCAAAATTAATTTAAAATGGGTGGCGAAAGCCAAACACCCTCTGGCTAGGCTTATAAATGCCCTAGGGCAGAGAGCCTAGTATGAACCTATGAACCTATTAGTGAAAGCCTAATGTAGTTCATTGAATGCTAGAGTTGTTAATGACTGCTTAATTTGCTTTATTCACTGCAGAATATAGCAGCTGCATAGATCACCCAACTGCATTGCTTAGCACCATATATATTGCACTGCAAATTACACTAACTGGAATGGCAACTCAACCTGTATCAGATGCAATCCAGATGTAATTAACATACTTCAATGAACCAGAAGTGAAAAATAGTCATAAATTATCCTTATTTAAAATTAAAAACACTTGATGTTTATATGGGTACACGGAAGTTTAAGCCAGGTTTTGAAGTTGGCAGACTTTTAATGGACATCACAGTTACTGGTCACAGCATTCTGGAGTTGCATGTTCTGCTATGGAATGTAAACAGTCTGCACATACCTTAGGGGGAATAAACATAATGGAGAAAATCCACTTATTGCACACAGTTAAGCATTATACCACAATTTAAGTCTCCAAAATGTACCATTGCAGACTTCATTCGGTAAACAGTGTGCCCACTTACCAAAATGCATGGAAATAAAAATCATTATAAAAGATAAAATGGGAAATATGCAGAAAAGAGCATGATGCAAACATTTCAAATTCTGTAGTATCCTTGTTTTTTTTATTGTTATTTTTGTTTGTTTTTTTATTTTTAAAGTATGCGCCTGGGAACAAGGAGTAAGAGACGATTTTAAATCATCAAAAAACGGATAAGCATGTGCAGTCTGTAAACAAGAGTGTTTTCCGCTGAGCTCAGACAGGAAAACAATAGCTTCAGCTGCTGAACATGGGGTAAGTGTCATAGGACATTTGCTGTGCTACTTTCATGCAAATAATATTTTTAGTTTCGACATTTCTTTGAAGAGATTTGATTTGCTGGTATATATGAGTTTGTACAATATTTCATAGATGAGAATTTCTTGGGGCAGAATAACATCACAAGGATATTTTAGTGTTGTTTGCTGCATCTCTTATGACAAAGAAAAGCAGAACTAATGGCCTTTCAGAAATCTGACATTCCAAAGTGTTTGATATTTGCATTATCTGACCATTAACTGTAGATCAAATAACTGCACACACGAGGACTGATGTTTCTCTTAAGCACCAAAAATCTAAATAACATTTCCAGTCCTCATATAATAACTTCAATATCATATACATAAGTTATATGCTTACTGTCAACCTCTACCTGTTTTAAAAAGGAACTGAGGTAAGGGGTACTATTTTATTCAGCATGAAATTATATAAAATCTAAAAGAAGAAAAGAGAAAAAGACAGAGAGAGAGAGAGAGAGAGAATTATGTTTCCTTTAGCCGTTTAGACAATTAGCAAATTGTGCTCTTGAAACAGGTTTAGGAACGGATTAATGACAGTGCAGACTAACATTGTTCCCTGACAGCCTTCACAGATGGGCAAATGATAGGTTTTCATGCCTGGACTAGCCCCACCCACTAGCATTAATAAGTGATAAACTGCATGAATAATAACAAATTCAGCAACCAAGGCACTGAGCAGAGACAGAAAGGTGATATATTTGCTATCATCACAGTTATACATATAATGAACAGCTGGAGACCATATATGAGCACAGTGAGAAAGAAGATAGCAAGCAGAAAACAATCACAACCACTGCTATTAGAATAGTTCTATTGAGTTTTGGCAAGTGATGAGACAAAGGCATAATCATCCATTGTTACTTAGACAAATTCTATTTAGAAAAAAAAATAGCCATCTTGATTCATTACGAAATAGTGGAAATTGCAAATTACTAATTGGAGGGGGCTATGGATTAGAAGTGGTTATCTATTGTAATTCTGATACTCAGAACTGCGAGTCCTGGATTTCTCTTCTCCTTTAAAGATGTTTTTGCAGGAGCAGAAATGGTGGAGGTCAAGCCTGTCACACTCCCTTGAATTTCTATATATCAACTCAAAGATCGCCACACCTCACACAAAAGGAAATACAACAAAGAGCAGTCTTGGAGTTGGTGTATGCAAGTTTGCATTTTTGCTTTTTCAGTCTCACTATTCTGGGGCTCAAAGCTACAAGTCTCAGAATATCAAACTGTTACCATCAGAAGCACCAAAGTGGTGCAAAAGTAAGCAGTGACTGAACTCCGCAGATTTGCACGCTGATCGTTTTTGTTGATCCTTAAGTTCATTCTATTATTTTCTTATGATACAATCTATACTTTCATTTACTATTTTGTATTATCTGTTCTTGTTTGGGCAAAAATATGGGATATGGAATCTGATGACATTCAAATTGCAGAGCTACACTTTTTATATATTGTGATTTATCACTTTGTGGGATGGCAAATGACCTGATAATGCACAGATGGCCAGAGTGCCACCTGTTCAGTCAAGTCATTGCACAAGTGAAAGCCCCTTAATAAAGAAGCCATGTAGTTTAGAGTTAGAATATTAAATAAAGGGCAGAAAAGGAAAAACCATCAAAAGCTGCATTGCATGTCAGGGGGTACTGCACAAAAATATAATTTTGAAGGTAAGGTTTACCATGAAAATGGTTAGCATATATAGAGTCTTTCCAAGGATTGTTTAACAGCCCTAGGCTCGGCACATATGTACTAGCTGTCCTGACACACTGTGTACAGTGATATCAGTCCAAGTGTTTCTAACGCTATACTCTTTATCACCTTCCATCTGTTAAGTTTGCAGATCAGTGCTCCAGGTATGGCTTTACCAGTGCCCTCAACAATGAAATAATAACATTCTTCTCAGTCTACAGCACTAAAATAGATTGAAATCTAATGCCTTTTAATACATATCCTCAGCAAAATAGAGAAAATACTTCTTTAGGATCCATACATATGAGAAAGGCTAAGCATTGTGATTATCTACTGAAAAGTCAGATGGTCATAACTATCTAAATCCTCTGTGTTGAATTGTTTCAATCACTAAAAATACTTCCACCTAAATCAGGGTGCTATGGCCTTACCACTGGTTACATTTAACTTTCAATACATGTAAGGTCTCTACCCAGAATGAAATGTTGGCCTCCTTCCAGCTCTGGTAGTGTTCAGTGGATGAAAATTGTTGATAAGCAAATTTAGTGAATCTTTTTAAACACACAGATTTTCCTAGACTGCACTATACCTGTGGAAAAATTAAAATCAGCATTTACAGAGTAAATCAAGAGAAAAACAATGTATGTATAACTAGACTGGTTGTGGCCTGTGCCCTTTTATGTGGACATTTCTGAGGCACAAATGCAACCATTTTGAAGGAAAACACGCAAGTCCATGGTCCTATCGATCAGGAGTTAGTGGAGTCTGATGATCTTCCTGCACCAAAGTTGGAATTAAAAGATACATTTTCAAAAAAGTCAGAGAGGCTGACATTTAATATTCTGAAATCAGTTAATAATAAAAATAAATAAATAAAATAGAAAACAGAAGCCCTTCAAGACCAGTTTAACAATGAAGTAGAAAATTCAGAGCATTGGATGGTAGCCTGGAAGAATGAGACATATTAGAAAATAGATCCGGAATGAAAAAGAGATGTTTCAGAATTCCAGCCATAAAAGAAAGATTTAACTCAGCTTGCCTTGGAACTGATTATGCAATGGGTATGCCCTACAGATATTACCAGAATCTGCATTTACAAATCAAGCTAGAACCTTCTGTTAGCTTCTGTCAAAGTCATTTTAGCGTGTATAACTACATATCTTGTCAAAAAGGTAATTTTAGGGGTTTTTAGTGATAGTAAGGGCAAATGGACAATAAACTGATGACTAGTAATCACAGAGTTTTGGATTGTACCTCCAGTTGCAAAAATGTGGCCTCTGAAGTTATCCTGCAATCCTCCTTTTTAAGGCATCTCTACTTAAGTGAGTGCTATAAAATATCATTCAGTATGCCATAGTAGAATGAACATATTCTATTTTCAAATTACCATTCAATGACAAACCTGTGAAGTTGCTTTTTGTGGTTTAGGGGGTTTGGGCTTTTCTAGAGAAACTGACACAAGTAATATTTTCCACTGCCTCTGGAAAACAAATTATGTATTTAAAACTGAAAAGATAAGTAATTAGTACTCAGTGAAAATGTGGACTGATTTAAGTTTTAATAAGAAGGCTGCAAAAATATTAGACTGTGACAAAATGAAGTACTGCCAGCATAGCTAGCTGAAATTCTGTAAATAAGTATATGTTGTTTGTGAATATCAAATTAATTTATATAAGATTCTTGTGTTACAAATGTATTAGAACTGTATGTGTGTATCAAACTGCTCTGTACAGATGTTTGTGTTGAAAAGGTATTTGTAAAGTGCTTGAGCTTAAAATGTATCCATAGTGAGCCCTACTGGAAGAGAAAAGAAATGTACATGCACTATTGTAACTATTTGAATGTATGTGTTAACAGACTAAACCAGAGGGTTAACCTCAGTTCAGCAAACTTTAAAAATATATCTGAAATTAAATCACTTTATAGGCTAGCCCATAAAGATATTTCAATGCAGGCAGAGACACAACGTCTGTACTGGGAAGCTTTCTGTATTGTCTTTGGGATGAACTAATTGCTACTTTGGAAGCATGAAGGAATGCAATTGTTTTATGACTTCCAGCACCTGCTAAAGATCTGGGCAAAAGCCCTTGTCTATGTATTTTTACAGGTACATGCTAAATGCTACCAGCTGCCAGCAATGGGGGTTTTGCCTGGGAACTAGAAGTCAGATGACCATAAATTATGTCATTCTGCAAGTTATCCCAGCAGTAATATTTTAGATATTATTTTGAGAAGTCTCTGAGTGAGACAGAGAATTCTGCATTCGGTCTTGGACCTGACAACAACAATAAGAACCATTCACCACATCTGCCTTGCTCTATTAGTAAGATTTTGGGTATAGTAATTCTCTTAGATAGTCAGGAATCTAGTGAAACTTAGTTTAGATATTTTCTTTATTTGTCTGAGCCTGTCCTGAAATGTTGTTTTAAATATTTCTTGTGATTCTGAACTCTGATGTCACTGTGAATATATACATAGTATTTTCTTGTTCTTTTATTATATATTATTAAATATATTTAAACAACAAAAAAAGTACAAGCACCTAAAGGAGGTCCACAAAGTAACGTATCAAGCAAAAGTCAGAAGGAACAGCCGTTTATTCAAAGCATAAACGCAACATTCCCCACAGAGTTTTCGTCAACAAGACTTCTTCAGATGTATGAATAAGTGCATCACAAGCTGCTACTTCCTCTTTTATACCCCATGATCCCTTAATTACATAATTGGTTAATGAGTTAAAACAAATACAGTTAGAGAAACAGATCATAAAAGCAGTTTAAAACCAACCTAACGTTCCTATATAAGTACTAGTACATCAATACATGACTATACAAATATATTAATATAGGAATAAAAGTATTTAAATATACAAATATAAATGCTTAAATGTGTATATAAAAAATATGTATAAAATGCATTATTTTAATTCTTTAATCAAAATGAATTACATAAATAAACCTATATACTAAAGTGCATGAAGTAACATTCACCTAAATACAAAACGAATATGCTAGACACATATAAATTTCATTAAACATATATTAAAAACCTATTGCAACATTGTCATAAAATAGAGACCACACAAGTTACAATTTTGCAGCTCTCATTTTCAATATAGGGGCAATAGATAAATGTTCATTAAGTCATGGGGTCCTATTGGCCTCTAAAAGCAGTTGCCAATATAATTCCCTTACCTCAATCCTGGTCTCCCAGGGACCCCCCCCACTTCCTGATCCACCTTTTCAGCACAAAAAAAAACCCATCTTGCCTGTGTGCATGCTAAGGTATGTTTGTAAAGTGTATTGTTATTATCCTGTGTTCTAATAGCATTAAGATGTTCGTAAATCCTTTTTAATTTATGCGTAGATTTTCCAACATAAAATGCTGCACACTGTTTACATATAGCTAAATAAATCATACCTTCACTGCAACAGTTGGAAAAGCTATCACTTTTAACCATATAACCCCTCTCTGCAATACACACACTGAAACATGGTTTAAAATAAATGGACACTGGGCACAAAATCCACACTTGTAAGTGCCTATTCTTTTTCTATGGGCTAACTTGTAATCTCTTTCCAATAATTCCTTTAGGTTCCTTCCTTTCTTTTATGTAAACTTTAAAGAAGCTTTAAACAGTACTTCCAATTCAGAGTAGCAACCAAACTTACTCCAATGTTGGGAAATGATATTTCTAATGTTGGGGGTATCCTGATTATAAAACATAACATAGTTACCCCCAAAAACACTGTCCCCTTGATTGCCTCGATGTTTCGATGCAACATGAGTATCCATAGGGGAAATCTGCCCATGGAGAGTATCCACCCTTTCACCACCCCCCCAGAATAGGACAAAATCTACCAGTTCTTCCTACCTTCACCTCAGCCATGACCTCTACTATCAATTCCCTAGGGTATTTTCTAGCCAGAAACATATCCCTTACTTTAGTACTTTCACATTCATAAACCACATATTTAGAGGTCATTCTACAACTGCAAATAAATTGTCCCTTTACAATACTTCTTTTCTGCTTAAAGGGATGAGAACTGGTGAAGTACGAATAGGAGTTAGAGAAAGCCTCTTTCCTATATACCACTGATGCAAATTCCTGTAATTCATCTTTTTATCTTCAGGTACCTTGCCTCATTGTTTTCTTTGTTTACAAATATATTTAAACCTTTCACTGTGGCTGATCTGTGTTGGTCGGGTTGGTGCGGTGGTTATCATTGTCGCCTAACAGTAAGAGGTTCTCTAGGTCAATTCTCAGCTGGAGCTCCTTCTGTGCAGAGTCTGCATGTCCTCCTTTTGGTCAAGTGAATTTTAAAGGCATGTAGGTAGGTGTGTGTGTGTGTTCCTTCTATGAAGGTTGGGTGCAAGGCTGGCATCTCGACACCATAAAAACATCACTGCCAATCAATCTGCAGACTGGTGATCCACTGTGGTGACCCCTAACTGGGAAAAGCCAAATGACATTGCTTTTTATTGTGGCTGATCTTTGTAGAGATATTTAAGTTTTGAGAGTACTTTCATATTTATTTGGTGGCATTGTGTGGGCCACTCCTAATAGCCTTGCTCTTGGTCAAACTACCATTTGTATTACTATTAATATTACACAGTAAAATTGGACACCCTGGATTAAGGCCCCAAAGTAGCTGATAAGGAGTGACTGGTGGCAGTGGTAACTACCTTATAGTCTGGGCAGAAGGGGGCATAGCTAGTAAACCTGTGCCAGACTTTCCCAGGGGTGTTTGTATGTGTGTGTAAATCAAACCTCAAAAAGTGTGTGTGTCAGGTGCTTGGGCTGGGATATGAAGCACTGGTTGGACAGAGAGGGTGCTGGAGGTCTTGGCTTGGTCACTCGGCTGAGATCTTATGTCTATAGCTGTGCCAGTGGGGAGTCTTACAGGGGATCTGGGGAAAGAGGGAGAAACCAGCCCTGGACTGACTGTGATCTCTGTGTGTTCTTCAGGGAAATTGCACTTGATGCAGGGAGCTACATCTGGAAATCCTGTGTGTGTACCTGTTATCCTCCCAGTGAACATCCCCCACAGGTGCCAGTGGTGAGGACTGAGGCCTCTTGATTACTGGTCCAGTGGAGGGTCATCACATAGACCAACCTACTATATACTAGTAAATTTTCCCAATTAGTTGCTTATTTTTGTAAAAAAAATGTTACAAAGATACAAGCACTGTGGCCTTTTTTATCAGTTATATTAGAGAGCAGTATATTTTATGATAAACTGGTGGATAAAATATATGTTATGAATGAAGCTGAAATAAATTAATTTGAAGATTTCAGCTTCAGGACCTCCTCTGTAAATAACCTTCATTTTCTATTACTGTACTGAATCAGTTTCAGAATAATGAAGCATATTTTATGTTCCTGTCTGCCAGCAAAAGAAGAAAATACAAAGTTGCATTCAGAAATCTGGAAATCCAGTTGTTGTAGCTACCTATATTTTAAGTAAGAATGCAACTTGTCTGACTCATCCTAACTGCTGTATAATCAGGGTGATATTAAGAAATTATGTAAATCTTCTACTGTCTTTTGAACTTAGCAATGCAGTGCTGTTGCCTTGTATCAGTTTTGCTGCAGTCAACAGCATAGACAAAAAGTCAACTGCCATTCATAGAATATTGCAGCTTGTTAAACTTTTCTGTCAACTTGTACAAGTAAATGTTTTTAACATAATGGAAAATGAAGCTGTAGGCAAATGTTTAGAAGAGTACTTCAAGCAAAAATACCCTGAAACAACAGTTATAGTTTTGTAAAGGAAATAAACCTTTGCGTTGACTAGTAATTAACCCAGAAATAACAAAATCAGACTACTTGCTGCACAGAATGCATGCTAATTAAAGAAAGTAGAATTATGTGTGATATGTACAACATTTTAGCATTAGTCAGTATTGTTTGCTTAGATAGACAAAAGTCATGGAGTTAATATGCTTGACTTGGAAGGCAGTAGTTATGATATCATAACTTTTTTATTATTTCTATAGATATAATGTATATACTGCATCAAATATTTAAGAAATACACTTGATTTTTGCCAACATAAGAAAATCATTTCCACTTATATTCAGTACTAAGTGTGTTAAATAAAAATTCACTGGGCACAATTTATAAACATCCATTGTTAAATTCAGAATATTTACAGTGACTATGCAACTGTGCAGCAAGTCTTGGATTCATGAAAAGAAGAACATTTTAGCATAAGTATATGTTAAACATGTGCAGCACTACGTCAGTATATTTTCATTATTTTCAAATCTTGAGGGTAATAAAGCAACAAAAGAAGGAAACAAATATCCATAAATGACGTCCCTCAGCAAACCATACTAGAAATTGTCAGATAAGTCAGGCAAACAAAGATGAAAATGTTTTACTGTGGACTATCACTGCCACAATGGGGCAGGTGACCAGAACTGGCATACTATAGTATATGTCTGTTCTTACTCAGTGGCAATAGTGGACATGCTTTAGTGTCAGGAAATCTACCACATGCAAATCAAGCAAAAACAATTGGAATGGTACACAGTGCAGGCTAAAAATGAACAAAGTGGCATTATTGGTGAGATATGCAGGGAATACACACTGCTGTCAGTGCATGAAGATGGCTTATTCCTCTAGAGACAAATGTATCTACTAGTGATAGGAATGTCACAAAAGCATATAGGGGCTGCACAGTGAGTGACCCAGGCATCAGTATCCAGTCTCTTTTGGCATACATTCCAGTATGAACAAAGAATGTCATGAAATTACATTATTGTGCATGTTATCTGTTCTGATTGTCATAGACTACACCAAAATAAATATCATGGTACAAGATGGACCTAAGGTTAGGCTGGGTAACAGTCTTAATGGGTATCACTCCCATGTTTTGTCAGGCATGCATACAGTATCATCAGAAGTATATGCTCAACATAGGTTCATAGGTGATAGGTTCATAGGTAGGTACTAGGCTATCGGCCCTAGGGCCCATACAAGCCTAGCCAAAAAATGTACCCTGGCTTTCGCCACCCAAGAGAATTATTTTCCTTTGCCCCTGTCAAGCAGAGCCACAGAAGTGATCCCCGGGGTGAATTTCCCATTTCCCATCCAATCATCAAGATTTTTCTTGAAGAGTGCTAATGAGGAGTTCTGTTTGACATAGATAGGTAGTCTGTTCCAGAGTATGGGAAGTCTCTGGGACAGGAATCTATCCCTCCAGAATGTTCTGTTTATTGTGGTGATAAGGTTTAGGTCCCTAGAGCGTGTAGCTCGGAGGGATTGGGATTTCTTTAAATGGAGCATGTCCAACAACTCTGGGTTTGACATAGCTTTGTATGTTAGGTAGAGATCGCCCCTGAGTAGGCAATATGCGATGGAGTAAAGCTGTCGTTTTTTGAGACGGTCTGCATAGGGCATCTGGTTGAGGCCAGTAATCCTCTTTGTGAGGTATTTCTGTGGTCTTTCCAGTTGTTGTAGATGTCTTGTGAGGTACATACCAAAAGGGGCATTGTACTCTATAATGGGTCTAATGAGTGATGAGTAGAGGGGAACAATTACCTCTTTTTTTCTGGATGAGAATCCTTTTGTGATGAGATGAGCGACGTAGAAGGATTGCCTGACCACTGTGGCAATGTGATTATCAAAGGAGAGACTACTGTCCACCTGTGTCCCAAGGTCTCATCATATTTTCGGCATTAAGTAGACTACTAGCTATTTGGTAGTTCATGGGTACAGAGTCTTTACCAAAGGGGATGACAATACACTTTTTGGCATTGAGCTTCAGGCCATGGCTTTGACACCAGGTATCTGTCTCAGTGAGGCCCTTTTGTAGTTTGTCCACATTGTTAGGAGTTTCGATTATGGCTCCTAGTTTGCAGTCGTCTGCAAACTTTGTTAGTCAAAGACCTTCCATGTTGGCCTGCACCTCAGAGAAGTAGATACCAAACAGGAGAGGACCCAGGACTGAACCCTGTGGTACTCCACTTGTCCTAGATCATATCCTAGATGTCATAGAACATCCTAGAACCACCCCTGATGCCCAGACATAGTATAACAATCGACTAGATTGGGTATGCCTGCCTGGCAAGATAACATGTGTGAACAGCTCATTAGGGAATGCAAGTACCGCTCACTGATGCACACACTGCAAACCACAGGAAGCTAACAGCAGAGGTATCTGTGCATGTCACAAACAGTTCTCCCAGTGCTTCTCTGTCTCATTCAGAGTGCATGTCTGAAATACTCTGCATATGGTGACAACAGCCTGTCTTTTTCAAGCTGTAACAGAGGACAGGTGCAACCTGCTACAAGTTCAAACAGGAGTGCATAAGTGCAAGTTCATGGTCAGCTGAATGCAACATTTGGGTACCTAATTAATTCATATAAGTACACTTAGCCTGAGTGCTGTCAGTAAGGCTCCTCTGATATGTAGCTCAACACTCATCCATAAAAGATAATAATAGGGTCTGGCTACTTATATCAATGGCCAACAAGAAACAGACCTTGAGCAGCAGGCAGATTTATTTATTTATTTATTCATTTATTATTTTTATTTATTTATTTATTTTCCATTTATTTATTTATTTTTTCTTTGTTGACTGAGTTAGTTTCCACTAGGCCTGTGTTCTCTTTTCAAGGGAAACATAAGGTGGTATTGAGTATGGGTACATATTATGTTGTCGAACTTTTAAAAGTTCGAACACCATATGGTCGAACCCATAGGTTCAAACTTTTAAAAGTTCAAACGTATTAATAGAGATCCCTGTTCAGTGCAGAAAGGGAAGATTTCCCTTTACTGCACTGTAGTGCGGTCTTGGAGTTGGCATATTTAAAGAGCGAGGGGTGTTAATATGCTTGACTTGGAAGACACGTGGGTTGTGCAGGGGGGGGTGCCCTCCTGCTTACAGCCATTAGGTAGGTCTTTTCTGTTTTTTATTTTTATTTTTTGTAATTTTTGAAATTTTAAAAGTTCGAACATATGGATTCGACCATATAGTATTTGAACTTTTGAAGTTTCAATAATGTGATATGAACTCATTAATACTGACTAGGGGAAGTTTGGCCAGTGCACTGGAGAATTTCTCTTTCTCTTTTTTGATTAAGTGTAATGGGATCTTTTACATCCACATATGCTACCACCAACTCAGGCAGATGGGGCCTTGGTTTAATGTCTCATTTGAAGAACAGCACATTTTTTATTTTATTTTATTTTATTTATTTTACATTCGTTAACCTGGATAGTTCGACTGGACATGTGTCCATTTACAGTGGAGGCCCGGGGAGAAACGCTTCGAATGAATATACACAAGTAGTGAAACTTATATTGTAGAAAAAGCTCTACAACAATTTACATTAATAATAAACATATTTTTATACAACTTATATTGTAGAAAAAGCTCTACAACAAATTACATTAATAATAAACATGTTATTATACAAGTGACAAACAGGCAACTAACTGGTCAAAGGTGCATTTCATAGTAAGCAAGCAAAAGTTAAAATTAACCCAAAATAGGGGATTCATTTATTGCAGTGGTGGTTCCTGAGTTTGTAGCAGAACATCAGGAGACTGCATCTGCATCATTAAGTGCAGTTTCAAAGATAGGGGCCTTATGTGATGCATGGGCATAACCAAGAATTTAACAGGTGTGCTTTGAGAGTGTTTTTAAACAGTGTAGTTGAAAGAGCTGAGGTCAGAGAGGTGGGAAGGTTATTCCAGTTTCTGGCAATGTTGTGGGAGAACAGAGCTTTTCCTGCAGAGTTATTGGCTATAGAGATACAGAGGAGAGATTTTTCTGAGGAACGGAGGGGATGATTTGCTATGTACTGGGTTAAGAGTTTGTTTAGGGATGGGGTTTTGTCAGGATGTTTTACAATATTGTAGGCAAGTATTAGTTGTTGATAGTTAAGTAGTTTGGGGAGTTCTAACCATTTAAGTTCTCGTAGTGCCTGACAATGATGGGTTTTGGAAGTGCAGTTATTAGCAAATCTGGCAATTTTATTGTAGCAGAACTCGAGTTGTTCAAAGTCCTGTTTTCTAGTTTGGGTAAGGATAGGTGCGGCATACATGAGTGTAGAAAGCAGGTGTGTTTGGGCGAGTGTGATGCGTGCCTGATCAGATAGGAATTTTTTGTGTCTGTATAGGGTGCCTATTTTCTTGTGGACTTTTTTGATTGTTTGTGATATATGGACGTCAAATAGCAGTTTATTGTCAATTGTTACACCAAGTATTTTGGTGTGGTCAGAGGGGGAGATGTTAGTACCATTTTTGGATGTGATTGTAAAAGGAGGTTGGGTGGTTTTAGTTTTATTAGGAGCAAATATGAGTAATTTGGTCTTGTTGGGATTGAGGATGTGTTGGATCTGGGTAATCCAACTTTCTACTGAGCTAAAGGATTCCTGAATAAGTTTTTGTAGGGTAGTAAGAGATGGTGCTGAGCAGATGAGAGTTGAGTCATCTGCATACTGTATAAGAGTGGCATGTTGGGAGGACCTGTGAAGGTTGTTAGTAAATATTGTGAAGAGTAATGGGCCCAATATTGAACCTTGTGGGACTTCTATAGTGGTTGGGAGTAGGGGAGATAATTTGTTTTGCCATTGGACAGACTGTTGTCTGTCTGATAGATAGCTTTTAAACCAGGCTATGGTGAATGGGGCAAAGGACAGAGAGGTCAGAGAGTCTAGACGTATGGTGTGTGACACCATATCAAATGCCTTAGATAGGTCTAAGAATATTGCTGAGACAAAGTTGTTGTTATTGCTGTATAGGTTAACTGCATTTGTAAAAGAGAGCAGAGCGGTAGTGGTGCTATGGTGTTGCCGGAAGCCGTGTTGTGCAGTAGAGAGGAGATTGTTAGTATTCAGGAATTGCATCACTTGAGAGTGAATACATCTTTCAAGTATTCTAGATAAGGGGGTTAAGATGGCTATGGGACGGTAGTTAGAGAAATTGTAAGAGTTTCCACCTTTATGAAGGGGGATAATGTATGATACTTTCCATAACTGTGGGATGTAGGATTCCTGAATGGAGCGGTTAATAAGAATGGAAACAGGGTAAGATAGTGAGTCAGCTGCTATTTTTAAGAAATTGGCTGGTAGGTTGTCTGCACCAAAGGTGGTAGGTTTAAGTTTTAGTAGCAGTTTTTTAATTGTAGCGGTAGGGACAGGTGAGAGGGTAAAGGATGGGGTATTGTTGGGGGTTGGTTAGGGGTGTAGGAATGGTCGTTATTGGAGAGTTGTGTAGACAGGGATAGGATGGTTTTAGTGAAATGGTGGTTAAATTGGGAAGCAATGTCTGTAGTGTTGTTGGTGGCTGGAGTTGGAGTGGATGTTTTACCTGGTTTCAGTAGGGAGCTGATGGCATGCCAGAACGTTTGGGGGTCTTTATTATGTTTGTTTTGGACATTAAAGAAGTAATTTTGTTTATCGAGTATAGTTTGTTTTTTTTTGCTTGGTTTCTTAGTTTTTGGTAGTTTTGTTTGGATGAGTTTGTCTTTTCCCTTTCCCATGCTTTCCATGACTTATGTCTGGCTTTTAGTAGAGCTCTTGTGTCCCTGCTTAGCCATGGTGCATAGTTTGTTTTACTTTGATTCTTCTGATGGGTGCTATTGAGTTGAGGACATTAAGGTGTAGTCTACTGCTTGGTCTAAACTTAATGTTAGTAGTGAGTCCCATTTACAGTGTCTTAGGATATGGTTGAGATTATCTATATTTAGTTTACTTTCATCTCTAACTTGTCTAAAGATTATATGTTGGAAGGATTGGTGTGTTTGCATTGTAGGAATGTGGGGAGGTGGTCACTTAGGCTGTCTGGTAGACATCCAGTGAAATATTTTTCTTTCGGACAATTGACTAGTGTCCAGTCAAGGATTGATTGCTTGTTGGATGTTTTGTCTATTCTAGTTGGTTCCTGGATGAGCTGAGTAAAGCCGTAGAGATTTATATGATTTGCGGGGGTGTCGGAGTTACAGGCTAACCAGTCTGTATTTAGATCACCTAAAAGAATAGTTTCCTTTAATAACTTATCAGAGATCCATTGTAAGATCTCTTCTATGGTGGGAGAGTTATTGCCTGGTGGGATGTAGCAGCAGATAAAGTTTATTTTTTTGGTATCATTAATGAATAGAGTTGAGATTAAGTTTCGGCATTATGAAATGAAGGAATAGGGTTTTCAAGGGGTTTTATGCTGAGTGTATTTTTAAATAATATGGCGACTCCTCCTCTCTTTCTGTCTGTTCTAACATGCCTTAATATGTTATAACCTGGTGGGAGAATCTCTTCGTTATGTATGTTGGGTTTTAACCAGGTTTCTATAATGGTTACTATGTCTGGTTAGTAATGACTTATAAATGCATGTATATCAGGGAGTTTGCTAGTTATGCTTCTTGTATTGACGTTAACGATAAGTAGGTCTGATTTTTGTCTAGTTGGGAGTAAGGTATTATTTGGCCCTGGGTTTGGGTGTATGTCTCCTGATATGAGCAGTTTTTTTGCAATTAGTAATGTGTGTTTTATTTTATAGTTATTTTTATGTAGCGTACATCTGATAGTTTACTGGTATTGGTTGTTGTTAACTGGACTTTATATATGTGTATCATTAGGCTGTCTTTGAATAGTGTAGCACTAATGGGGAAATATGTGTATGTGTGTGGTGTAGTGTATATGTTTGTGCTGTGATACCTAGTGTTTTGTACAGGTGTGGTAGAGTGAGCAGAAGACAACTTAAAAAACTTGTCATTTTGTTTCAGTTATGGACATTTAGGGGTGCAGCATCCCTCTTATTCTGCACTACAGTGTCTGTATTAGAAATTAAGCAAAGTAGATAGTGTGGGACTAGAACCCACAGCCTTCTGAACTTCTAGCACAAAGGTGAATGTGTTATCTCTTGAGCCTGTTGAACCACTGATACTGATGATAAGTTTCCACTAACAGCAAATTCAGCACAAACAAGCACAAGCAGACTTAGTGATGTGATACGCATGCATGCATGCACCTTAGTGACAATCATTCTGTAAAATGCAGACAGTAAACTGATGGACACATCCTATGTAACAAACAATGTATATCATGCTACGCTGCTCTGTACATAGATTATTAAAGGACTTATGTGCACAGATGATGTTAAGAAAGGCAGCATGCAATGAGGTCATTTTATGACTAACAGAAGACCAAGACATTTAGCCAGCCAGTGATAATGCCTGGCTGTCATTAATGAACAGCCCAGGTATTTCCTGAGTACAGATTACTGCACCACAAATATGCATTTATAATCACAGATGCCTGACAATGATAAGTGATGGGGTCCCTGACAAATTCAGCCAGAGTAGATGCATCCTTACCTACAGCATATAAAAGAACATATGCATTGTTGAGACATGCCTGGGATTGCCAACAAATTGTTGTATCATGGGCATATGCTCAGACTTTCAGATATCACAGACATACCCACTAAGGCATGAAACTCACATAGAATCAGCACATCAGAAACTCTGTTAACGATACTAGCCCACCTGAAACCTCCATGTAACATCACAGTACACAGAAACACATACTGTTTTATATTGGTATATAGCTTTAAAACTAGCATGGTAGGTACAGTGATTACAGTGGGATACACCCTTTCTTCTGCAGAAAAACAGTTGAAATATAGAACTTATGAAGGTTTGACCCTACTTTCTGTATCCCTTATGTATGAATTCTCATGATATGGAATGGCATTGAAAAGTGGTGATATTTCCATATGAGCTAAAGAAACATACTGCAGGTGTGAGGAACTATATTTGATTTTGTTTGAGAAGAAGCTATAAGGATAATTAACTCTAACAATACATTAAATATAACAACACTTAGAGGCAAAACTTCAGTAATTAATACCATTCAGTAAAATGTACCATTTATTAGATCTGTGCTGTTTACAGGAGTACAAATTCCAACAGAGACTTCTTCTTCTACTTCTTCTTTCGGCTGTTCCCGTCAGGGGTCGCCACAGCAGATCAACTGTTTCCATTTCTTCCTGTCCTCTGCATCTTGCTCTGTCACACCAACCACCTGCATGTCCTCTCTCACCACATCCATAAACCTTATCTTAGGCCTTCCTCTTTTCCTGTTATCTGGCAGCTTCATTCTTAGCATCTTTTTTCCTATATACTCTGCATCCCTCCTCAGCACATGTCCAAACCAACGTAATCTTGCCTCTCTGGCTTTGTCTCCAAACCTTCCAACCTGGGCTGACCCACTAATATACTTATTCCTAATCATATCCATCCTCATCACACCCAGTGCAAATCTTAACATCTTCAACTGTGCCAGGTAAAGCTCTGACTCCTGCCTTTTTGTCAATGCCACTGTCTCCAACCCATATAACATAGTTGGTCTCACTACCCTCTTGTAGAACTTCCCTTTCACTCTTACTGGTACTCGTCTGTCACAAATCACTCCTGATACTCTTCTTCACCCACTCCATCCTGCCTGTACTCTCTTCTTCACCTCTCTTCCACACTCACCATTACTCTGAACTGTTGATCCCAAGTATTTAAACCCATCCACCTTCACCACCTCTACTCCCTGCATCCTCACCATTCCTCTATCCTCCCTCTCATTCACACACATATATTCTGTCTTAGTCCTGCTGACCTTCATTCCTCTTGTCTCTAGAGCATATCTCCACCTCTCCAGGGTCTCCTCCACCTGTTCGCTACTCTCACTACAGATCACAATGTCATCTGCAAACATCAAATTCCAACAGAGACTATAGATGATTTTATTTTATTTTATTCTATTAACTATAAAATGAAAATAAAGTTTGAGATCCCATACTTAGGCTCATAGCTCCCTCTCCTTTGACAATTATGTAATAGCAGTTGTCAGGAAATCTGTTTATTTATTATTTATTTACATTTGTTGACCGGGTTTGATCGACTGAGCTGATAGCCCTTTTTCAGCAGAGGCCCGAGAAGAAAAGATCCACAATTTACAGTAACAATGATAAATAGTATTATAAACAAAAGACATTGACATTTTCATGTTGGAACAGTAGAAGCATAACAGATTATTTACAGAGTTTAAGTTGACATTTAACTTGAAATATATGCTGAAACAGTATGCTAAATTTCTAGGTACAGCAAGATAGTTTCAGTTGGTGAAGATAATCCAGGTCGTATATTCAAAGAAATATTTTTGTTAAGATTGAGTGACAGGTAATTATCTAGATAAGATGACTAAGAGAGCTGATATATAACAGAAATAAAACAAGGAGGGATAGATTGTAAGCTATGTATAGAGGAAGACAGTTTGTGGAGGGTGAATACAGTGACATGACCAGTTGCTTTTTAAGTAGTCTTTGGTGGCTGATTTAAATTCTTTGAGTTGCTTAAGTGATCGAGTTTCCAATAGGAGTTTATTCTAAGAAATGGTAGGGAAGTAGCTGTAGAGGTTTTGACCAATCTTATTCTTTGGTTTATAGATTTGTAGTAAGTCTTGATCTGAGATTCAGAGAGTCCTAGAGGGAATATAGAAAGAGATTATGGAAGACAAATTAGGACAGAAAGATGGTTTGTACAAGATAGAGTAGGTAATCTGAAGCTGAGAGAGGAGAAGCTGGTGGGGTAATTCTAGCCAATTTATTTGTTTTAATGAGAGAAAGTGATGAGATCTATAGTTCTGATTTGCAGCAAATCTGGCCACTTTGTTATAGGTAGTTTCTAACTTAGGAGAGAGGCTTGGAGGTTGGTGAGGATCTGAGGGCTGTACAATAGGCTTGGTAAGAGATAGGCATGACAAAGAGAGAGACTTTAGCTTTATTTGATAGGAACTTTTTATTTCAGTGTAAGAGGCTCAGTTTTTGATGGGTTTGACTGTGATAGGTGATTTATTTGGAGAAAGGATAGTAAAAGTGGATTTAAGGTGGTTTAGGTTTTTGGGAAGGAAAAGTAAGAGGTTTTTTTTTTTAGGATTCAGAATTAGATGGCTGTTAATGAGCCAGGTTTCAACAGAATTGAAGGAATTCTGAGTAATAGAATTTAAGTCAGAGAGAGTGTCAGCAATAGTTGCGACGGTAGAGTCATCTGCATATTGAATGAGTGATGACTGAGGGCAGAAAGTATATATTAGTAAAGATACTGAAGAGTAGTGGACCAAGAATAGATCCTTGGGGAACACCCATTTTGATAGGGAGAGGAGGGGAGAGCGCAGAGAGCCATTTGAGCAATTGTAGTTGGTCTGTGAGATAACTAGTAAACGAGGCAATTGTAGAAGTGGAGAAGTTTATATTAGTGAGTTTGTCCAGAAAAAAAGTATGAGAGATTGTGTCAAATGCTTTGGAGAGATGTAGAAATAAGCATGCCACTAGTTTATTGTTATCTCTGGCCTGAGAAATAATGTTGGTAAAGGATAGGACGGCTGTGGTGGTGCTATGTTTTGGATGAAAGCCATGCTGTGTAGGGGTGAGCAGATTTTCTTGAAGTAAGTGTTCCATGATTTGCTTATGCACGCATTTCTCTAAGATTTTTGAGAGAGGTGACAGAATGGCGGTGGGTCTGAAAATGGGGATTTCTATGGAGTTACCACCTTTGTGTATAGGTAATATATAGAATTCTTTCCAGAGAGAGGGAACTTTGGATTTAGAGACAGAATGGTTTATCAGTATAGAGACTGGGAGAGCTAGACAGTCTGCTGCTATCTGAAGGAAGTAGGGAGGTATATTATCAGCAGATGTAGAACAGAGTTTTAGTTTGCCAAGTAGAGATTTGATGTAGCTGGTAGGTATTGGTTTAACGGAAATATGTTAGTAGAATTGTGACTAGTAGAGGGGTCAGGAGGATTTGTAATGTTAGAATTAGAAGGGACAGGACTTATCATTTTATTGATGGATTCAATTAAGTAGGAATTGAAGATGGAAGCTATTTCTTGGGGTGTGTTTGTTGGGCAGGGATTGGAAGATGAGGGGTTACCAGGATGTAGTATTTGTTTTATCGAGTATCAGAATTTCTTGGGATTTGATTTTTGTGGGTTAGGTGGGTTATTATAGACATATTTTTCATCTTTGTTGATATGATTTTTGTTAAGTTTCTGAATTCTTTGTATTTTTGTAAGTGGATGGGGAGTTTAGTTTTTTCCAGGTTTTCCACATTCTATCTCTTGATTTCATTAAGGAGAGAGTAGCATTAGTTAACCAGAGGGGCTATGTTAGACTTGACACGTACTGTGTGCAAGGGTGCCAATGAGTTAAGAATATTTAGGAAGGTTGAGTTGAATGAGTGAATTGTTTCAGGGTGGAAGTTTGACAGCTTCCAACATTCAATGTATCTATGTGGTCTGGAGAAATGTGGAGAGAATTTTAGAACTTATACTGGAGAGTGATCATTTAGGGCATCAGACAAAGTTTCAGGGTTATGATATTTATGTGGGTCTGAGACTAGTATTCAGTTAATAAAAGATTCAGAGTTGTGAGATTTATTACCATGGGTAGGTGTAGAGATAAGCTGAGTAAAGCCAAGCTAGTTGATACTTAATGTAGAGTTAGGTGAGCAGCGGGATAGCCAATTTATATTGATGTCCCCTAGGAGGATGATTTCATTGTGTATCTGTTGGGTAAGCCAGGAGAGAATATGTTCAAGTATGGGAATGTTCTCCACAGGGGGTATATAAATGGCTGCTATAGTAAGTTTAAAATAATTATTGAGTTTAAGGTTGACAATCAGGAGTTCAGCAGGTGAAAAGGATGGGGTAGGTTTATCTAGAGATGTGAGTGCAAATTGGTGTGAATAGGAAATGGCTACTCCATGACCTTTTTTATTTTGACAGTCTAGTTGAAGTATATTATACCCTGGAGGGAGTACATTTTTATCAGAGTTAAGAGGTTTTAGCCATGTATCAGTAAGGGTAATAATATCTGGGAGTAAGTAGACATCCAGGCATGGAATTCACTGACTTTGTTTCGCACACTTCTAATATTTATTGAGTAAAAAGATATGTGTTTTCTTGGGAGAGTAAGGTATCCAGTGACAGGGTCAGTAGAATTGTTGACAGGGGAGAGAAAGTCTGGGCCTGGATTGGGATGAATATCCCCTGATAATAGTAGTGGAGTTTTAGGGAAGATGTTGACAGAGAAGGGTAGTAGATGAAGTGCTTTATTTTACTTTTTGCAGAGTTTGTTGTGGAAGGGTGAATATTGATTTTGGGAAGGAGAGTATTTGTAGGTAAGATGGAAGGGGAAATTTCAAATGAGTAGGGAGGTTGTGCAAAGGTATTTAGGTGAGTGGATGCAGGAGATGGATTTTCAGGTGTTAGTTCGATATAAAAGGTAAGAAGATAAAGTAGAAGTAAAGGTGACGTGTAGAGGAAAGTTAGCAGCATGTTGGTTGGGTCAGTGAGTTAGGTCAACAGTAGTAAGCAAAGAGAAGGAACTGAAATTGATATAAAATATATTATTAGTAGCTACAGAGTAAAATGGAGACAGGAGGGATGACACAAGTAGAAGAGACTGAATAGGTGAATTAGATTATAATAAACCTTGTGTTTGATTATCTAGGTGAGATGTGTACCTGGATGGGTTGGACCAGAGAAGTGGAAGAGGGAGAGGTTTGAGGGGAGGGGAAAAAGATGAGTATGGGTATAAATTAAATGATATAGGGGTGGGTGGGAATGGGTGTAGAGTAGGGATGCTAAGAGTGCCCGAGCGTAGCAAGGGCGAACAGAGCAGGATGAGCCAGATCAGTTTGTTAAAACAGGGAAGATTGAAAAAAAATATATGATGTAGCTTTCCACTCTTAACGGTAAGCCTATTTTGATAGGTAAATACAGTTCTCTGGATTAGGTTCCTACTGAGATGCTTATTATCTTCTATGTCGCTAGCCTAAAGTAGGGAGAGAGTATGTATAACTATAGTGGTGGGATTAAATGGGAAGTGTAGTGGTTAGGTCTGGTGGTGTGCCTGTAACCGTTTTTAAGTCAATCATTTAACAGAATAGTGAAATATATACATACAATTACTTTGTCAAATAGTTAAGTTAGCCACTCTGAATTTAGGTGCCTTGGGCTTTGTGAGGAGTGAGCCACAGTTGAGTTGGTTATTGCTATGCTTACAACCAATCATCTGGTTTGACAGCATCAGAGTCAGGAATCTTGGGTCTATCATCCCAGTCTTCAGGTTTCTTGTCATTGACATCATTAATTTATTTTGGTGGTTTAACTGGTGGGGTGAATTCCTACAACAAGCTTCCCTTACTGACAGCTGATCGATCAATTAGTACCTCAAAGCTGTTGTTAGTCATTAACACAAGAGTGTACAGCTGTGTCTTCTTCTCCATATAAAACTTTCTCAAGTCAACCTCTGGGTGCTTACAATGGTTTTCCTCATAATCTCCAGTTTAGTTTTCAGATGCTTGTGCCTGAAGATGAAGTGCAGTTTGTAATCTTCTCCACATTTGTCTGGTCCAAACATTATGGTATATGGGGTACGGTCATGGAATTTTTCCAGGTCAAACTCATCTGTGCTAGAAAGAAGCTTAATGTAAGCACCACCACAATCAATGCCATCTTGAAAATTCCCTTCATCTTGAACAATTAAAGGCTCATTCTCAAAGATAAATGGGGTCTTCAGCATAGTTGCTATGGCATGATGTGTTGCCCTTGACTTCAAAACTAGTCCTCTGTCTCCAGGAACTGTGTTATCTTTCAACTCCTCTATTGCCCATAATCCATAATACTTAGTGATGTCTTCATCTGTATTATCCTTCCTAGTTTTGAATAACACCTACCCATCCAGTGTTCCTTCATCAAATGTTTCTGCAAAGAAAACGTCATCTTTGGGCACATGAGTCTTGTATTCAACCTGGACAATTCAGACCAGCAGTCACTTGGACAAGTCCTTTTAAATCTTTTGGCTGTACATATTTTTTCTTTCTGAACTGCTCATCTGCTGCCCGCTATATGTCTTGGTCAGGGAAAAATAGAAAAACTGGACAATTTTACCCCCACTCCAAAATTATCAGAACAATTGACAATTTATCCCAGTTAATCACCAAAGGAATATCATCAGGGCCTTAAGAGGTGATCACTCACTTATACTCAGCATTGATCAGGCCAGTAATTGAGTACAACACTCTCTTTGGGATGTATCTCACTAAATATATCAAACAATTAGAAAGAACCCAAAAGTTCCTGACCAGAAAGATTACAGGCCTAAAGTCTCTGAGCTAACTAGACAAGTTGAATGCACTGTCTTTATTCAGTGTCTTACACATTTGTTACTGGAGATCTCTGTCTTACCGCTAGAGACCTAATGATCCTGAACCTCCTGTATCTCTCCAGGTCTGATATCTCCATCAGTGCTAGAACCAGGAATGCAAATCTTCACCATCCTATAAATAAAATTTGATGTAGTGAAGTGTTTATAACCCAGCACCTCTCAAACCTCTGGAATAAGCTTACCCTGCATATGAAGC
Source organism: Protopterus annectens (assembly GCF_019279795.1). NCBI lineage: Eukaryota > Metazoa > Chordata > Ceratodontiformes > Protopteridae > Protopterus > Protopterus annectens. The sequence goes on along the minus strand of NC_056731.1, from coordinate 1,181,299,623 downwards.
AGTACAATTCACTATCTTCCTTTGAACACAACCAAATTAACTGGATAGGTATCTATAAATTTACTCCAGGACTAACCAGTATGGCCCTCCTGGAGAAAGGAGGTGCTGCCTGATGTAGAGCACTGGCAAGGTGGTAATGGTCATGATACTCAGTGGCCTTCAAACTGCTATATATTTATGACATGTATATTAATGAGGTGAAGAACAGAGCCAAAACTATGAATTGGGTGTGCTGCATAATTCTCTAATAAGACAGGAAATATTTTGTGTTACAAGAAATGAAGAAAAAAGGGCTAGTTATTAAAATAAATAAACCTCATTTTATCAAATTTGTGAAAGTCTGCAGAGCTAAATAAAAAGCTGGTGCACAATTAAAAGAACTGTAAACTTTGAAATGCAGATGAAGCATTTGGATGGACATTCAAGTTAGACTATTAGAATTAAATACTGAAAATACATGCATTGAATGGCATGATTAAGCCTGGCAGAGGTGCTAAGTATAATGTTGTGTACGAAAATACTTTTAAAATTTTGAGGCTAGAAAATGCCTTAAGAACATGTTGTTAACTAATTCTTGGAGTTGGAAAACACTCATGAAAGAGTAAATATTGCTCACTTATTCTGGCAACTGGGTTGCACCACTAAGCCTAAATGGATACCGTGTGAGTACAAAAGTCTAAATTACACAGGTTGCATTTAAACAGTCAAATGATCATAACATTCTGGGTCATGAATCTTATGAAAGGCTAGGACGAGTAAAACAAAGGCACAGAGGAAATGAAAATCTACATATTTTCAAAAATCATTCACAGAGGCAGCAATATAAAAGCGACTACCTCCTACTTTCCGACACTCAGACTTGTGAGAGATGCTTATATATCCAAACTGAAGCCATGCACTCTCCAGCCAAGACCGGAATAGCTGGTCAAGAGGAGAAGGTCAACACTTGCACCACATCTCATGGTACACATAGCCCTCCAGAACACACACCAGCACTGCCTTCACATAAAAACACAAACCACATACCCACCTTCATGGAGGCTCTCAATAAAAATGTACCCAAGCAGCAGAGACCTCCAAGACAGAAACGCACTCGACCACCACAGCACAACACTAATCACAAGACACATAATTCTCCTAAACAGTATGCCACTCAACCAAAGCCCTAAGGTAAAACAGCATGCCCAACACACTAGTCATAGGTGACTCTATAGTGAGACACACTGATGTCCCACTCACTAGGTTGAAAAAGGACAAAGTAACAGTCAACTGCCTATCAGGTGCCAGGATCTGCCACATAACACACACACTCAGGTCCCTCAACCACAGGTACAAATATGACTCTGTTATTGTACATGTGGGTGTGAATGACCTGAGGTGTACCTCCCTGGACTACATGAAAAGAGACATGGAGGAGCTCTCTGATTATGTAGCATAGGTGGGTATGACCCTACCCCTGAGCAGCATCCTACCATCACCCTGAACAATATCACAGTACAAGCAGAAAATGATTGATTTCAATAATTGGCTAAGTTTCTGGTGTCAGTCTAAGGGGATCCAGTATCTGTCTGCCTGGGATGACATAACTGACAGATCTCAATGCTTTGCCAGAGATGGCCTGAATCTGTCACCACTGGGCTTCCGAATACTGGCCAAGGCTCTTGCCACCCCTATAGTGCCTTTTTTAGCCGATGTTCCAAAGACCAAATTACCACCGTAACAGCTACAAACAAATGCAATCTGAGGGTCATGCTGCTCAACACTTGAAGTCTCAATCTCAAAATGCACTCGCTCAAAGCACTCCTTAAAATGAAGAACATCGACATATGTGCTGTAACAGAGACCTGGTTCAAGGCAGCAGAAAGCATCCATGCACTACCAGGCTATAACGCATTCCACACCGTTCGGCCCCAGACCTTGGACCGAAGCTCCAAAGGCAGTGGTGTTTCCATATTCATAAAGGATGTGCACACCTCCAGACCAGTAGCCCAACATAACTCATCAGAGATACTTCAGGAGCAGCTAACATTGTGTAAGACAATCATTCAGGTCGTAGCCTGCTATAGGTCCCAAATCGTGTCCCAAGACTCGCACTCTACTTTCCTAACCACCCTGGAAAATATTAGGGTCCAACCTAACACTCTCTTACTAGGCAACTTCAACTACCCCTCCATTAACTGGGTAAACTACTCATGAACCAATACACTTGCCCAACGTTTCATGGAGTTCATAATTCCAATGCCCTGGACCAGCTTGTTCTTACCCCCACTAGAGATAGCAACATATTTGACCTGGTCATTAGTAACATGGGTGACCGTTGCTCTACACCAATAGTCAGCTCCTCCCTGGTTAGATCCAACCACAAACTAATCACCTTGGAAATACACATCCTCCCACCCCAGCCCACCCCTGCAAAGGTAACCACCATGCAAAACTTCTTCAAAGCTAAATTTGGGCTCCTAAAAACAGAGGTGGCTAACTTTATGGCACCAATGCAAATGGAGAATAGTTGCGTGACCACAGAATCATACACCAGTGCACTGTATGAACATGTACACAAATGCATGGATCTTGCCATACCCAATAGAATCAAGACGCTCTCCTCCAAAAAAGGAAGCAAATCTGGTAGTCCCCTGCCATTAATAAACAGAAGGAAGAAGCTGATGCGGAATAAGGTAAAGTCCCAAGACTGTAAAAACTCCCTTATCAGCCTCAACAAAAAAAGTTGAGATTCCCTCATCAAATCCTCTAAAGCTAGCTATGAAAACAGAATTGCAGCAGATATAGTAAAGACAACCACAAGGCCTTTTATAGTTATGTAAAGAATCTGCACGGCAATACCGAGATTTTCTCTGAGCTACTGCCCAATGGTACCTCCTATACCAAGCCAACAGATATTTCCAGTATACTGGCTGACAGATTCAATGCCAACTTTACCCCTCCCTCTCCAAAGGACCAATCACAATACCAGTAGATTGCCAGGCACCCAGTATTACTGCTGCAGAGGTTAAAACAGCACTGTCCAAGACCAAGATTACAGCTTCCATGGGACCTGACAATATCCTTGGTTGTGTTCTACATGAACTACATAGTGGACTGGCACCTCACCTGAGTTCCCTGTTCAATCATAGCCTCACCTCAGGCTTTGTCATTATCGAATGGCGCACTGCTACAGTCAGCCCTCTCCACAAAGGAGGAGTGACTAAAACCCTGGGAACTATCGCCCCATTAGCCTGATGAGTCTGATATGCAAAGCTATGGAATGCATCATTATGGACCTAATAAACATGGATGTAGGGAATCCCCAAACTCTGGATCCCACACAGTTTGGTTTTGTGAAGTGTAGATCATGCCTGCTCAACTTGGTTGACTTCTTTGAGTCAGTCACCAGAGTTGTGGATGAAGACAAGGTGGTTCATACAGCCTACCTTGATCTGGCCAAGGCTTTTGATACCATTCCCCACTCAGGAATGATAGAAAACTCAGTAAGATTGGCATCAACCCCTGTATCACTAGATGGTTTGCAAATTGGCTCACAGATAGAACCCACAGTATGAAAGTAGCTGATTCCAACTCAGACTGCTGACTAGTCATGAGTGGAGTCCCACAGGGTTCGGTCCTGGGTCCCCTCCTGTTTGGTATCTACTTCTCTGAAGTCCAGGCCAACACGAAGGGACTCTGGCTGACAAAGTTCACAGATGATTGCAAGATGGGAGCTATTATTAACTCCCCAAGTGATGTTGACATTCTACAGAATGACCTCACTGAGATCAACGACTGATGTCAGAACCATGATTTTAAGCTCAATGCCAAAAAATGTGTTGTCATCCCCTTTGGGAAAAGCCTGGTTCCCATGAAATACCACATTGATGGTAGTCCACTGAACACAGAATGCGTTATAAGAGATCTGGGAACACAGGTTGACAGCAACGTCTCTTTTGATCACAACATTGCCACTGTGGTCAGAAAGTCCTTCTATGTGGCACATCTCATTACTAAGGGTTTTGCATCCAGGAAGAAAGAGGTCATTGTCTCCCTCTACTCTTCCTTCATTAGGCCAGTCATCGAGTACAATGCCCTATTTGGCATGTACCTCACTAGATACTTGCAACAACTGGAGAGGCCACAAAAGTACCTCACAAAGAGGATCATAGGCCTTAAACACTTGTCCTATATGGACAGACTCAAAAAACTCCAACTATTCTCTGTATCATATCGTCTACTTAGATCTCTGCTTGACTTACAAAGCCATGTCTGACCCAGCTCTGTTAGAAATGCTACATCTAAAGAAATCCCAATCCCTCCACACCACATGCTCCAGAGACCTCAATCCCATTACCACAATTAACAGAACATGCTGGAGGGACAGCTTCATAACCCAGAGACTGCCCATGCTATGGAACAGACTTCTGATACATGTCAAGCAGAGCACCTTGCTGACCCTCTTCAAGAGAAATCTTGATGAATGGAGTGGAAATAGAAAATTCACCCTGGGGATAACTCCAGTGGCTCTACTCGACAGAGGTACTGGGAACTAAGGTCGGGTGGCACTATGCCAGGGTAATCCTATGGCTAGGCTTATAAAGGCCCCAGGGCCATTAGCCTAGTACACACCTATAAACCTATGAACCTATTTATTTATTTATTTATTTATTTATTTTGCATTTGTTGACTGGGCTATTCTAACTGGATACATGTCCATTTTCAGTAGAGGCCCAGTGAGAAAAGCTCCAAGACACATACAAAATACAAAAAAGAAAGTTGCAACAATCCAAGTTAAAACAACTGGTGATAATAAAATACTAGTACAGTACTCATCGTGAGCAAGACACAAACAGTAAAGTGTAATGTACAAGAGGTGTTACTATTTACATATATACATATATTTAAATTGCAATAACATGGTCATTTGGTTCCTAAAGGATAAGTCTATAAGGGTGAAGCGTATTCATTTGTGTAGAGGCAGAACGTTAGTCAGGGTTAGTACAGGGTCATAACCAATGTGTTTTGAGAAATAGTTTTAGATTCCGTTTAAAAAGTGTTAGTGAAGACGGAGATACTAGTTCATAGGCAGAAGATTCTAGAGCTTTCCGATAGTGACAGAGTCTCCTGCCAAGTTATTGGATCTGCAAGTATTGATCAGCAGTTTGTTTGAGGATCGTAGATTCTTAAGATTGCTGTAAGGGCAAATGAGGCTAGCAAGTGCTATAGCAAGTGGTGAAATTGAAGCTGGTTTAGAAACTCTAGCCATCCTAATTGCTTTAGATTAAGACAGTGGTGAGTTCTAAAAGGAGAGCTAGTGGCAAATCTAGCAATATTATTATAAGAAATTGCCAGTTTGTTGAGGTTGTTTTTAGAAAGATTAGTGTATATAGGTGACGCATACAGTACAGTGGAGATTAAGTAAGTTCTTACTATAGCGGTCTGGGCTACTGGGGTAAGAAAGGGTTTGATTCTATAGAGGGACCCCAATTTTTTGTTGACTGATTTTATTGTGCTATTTATATGAGTGTCAAAGTTAAAGTTATCTATTGTTATTCCTAAGAGTTTAGTGGTAGGGTCAGGGGATATGAGATCTATATCTTATAGATATATCTATATCTTGCCGAATCAAGCTGATTTATTCACAGCCTTAAAAAGCTTGCAAGGTGAAGCCTACAAAATAAAATGCAATGCAGTCAGTGATATGTGCTACTAAAAACTTACCTGTAATGCTCAGAAGTAAAAGTGAACAGGAACAGAATAGAAAACCTGAGTATTATTAAGATGCAGTTATGAACAGTTGTGAAGAAAGATAATATTCACATTTGTACTGACCAAAATGATCTGAATAAACTGAGAAAAAGAAAGGGTTATGCATCACTTACAGTTGCAGAAATGGTCACAAGAATACCAAATGTTATGTATTTTTTTCTTTGTAATACATTTAAATCAGGATTTTTGGTTTATAATTCTGGATAATGCATGCTCTAAATTGTGCACATTTAGTACCCTGTAGGAAGTTACATAATCTATACAATTCCATTTGGTATTTGATTATCATCAGAAATATTCCAAGGAGATATTCACATGTGACTGAAAGCTTGGAAGGTGTTGCAAACAAAACTAATCTATATTAATGTGAAGTCAGATTTAAGAAGAGCATAACAACAGAATGACAGAGATGCCAAATAGATTAAGACAAGTTAAAATAAGCAGAAGTAATAAATAAGAATGACAAGTCTGAAGTGCATGGGACATATTCTAAAGTCAGAGTGACTGAAACCTGACTATTAGTCAAAGGAGTTATAAATATACAAAAGATGTACGCTAAAAGATAAAATGGGCTGTTAGCAACACTGCATGCTTGGGAGAAAGACTATGAATATGTCCATGGTAAAGAAATATATTGCAACAGATTGTCTACTTCTTTCAAACCTTCTATGCTCCTCCTCCATTATTACTCCCAGTCCTTAAAACTAGTATAAGCAAACATGAATCGACTTAAAAGAAAGTACATTTGCAGTAAATATCATAAGTAATATCCACCACTGCAAAGCCTCCCAAGAAATCAAATGGTTAGAACTACAAAACTATGCGACACTTCAACTAAAAATAATACACAGAATACTTCACAAAACTAAGCTATGTCCCCCCAGTATGTACTCTGATTAAAACAATGTCCCATCTAGAAGCCTAAGTTCAAAACCTTCTACAAGTAGCTAAATGTAATGATTGACATGGTGACTCCCTATATAGTGTCCATGTGGCAAAGCTGTGGAACAACATCCCACAGCTCATCAGGAATGACCTTAAACTACACACATTCATTGAACAACTAAAAGGACATCTTGCCTCCAAACAGAAATGATAATTACTTAATCACTCCACCCTAACTTTATGAAAAAGTTATTTGCATATAGTAGAACAAATAAAGCAGGAGAATCTTAATGCAGCATAAAGTATCACTAAATTTATAATACATTACATGCTAAACAAATCAGTCAAATATGGCGACAAATATGGGAATAATCCTTTCGTGATAAGACTCCATTAATTGCTGCTATATGAACCATAGAATGAAAAACTGACCAATGTTAATGCTGCTGTGAAATAAGTCCAGGTGGTAGGACAAAGAGGGACAGAGAGAGTTTGATTTGTTTCTCCCACTTCACTTGTGGATAAACAAAGTGGTGGTCTCTAAACCCTGATCCTGTGACTGACCATGCTCATGTGTCTTGTTCAGAATGGAGTAGGTGAATAGCTGCTTCCACCCAACTGAAGTAACGTAATAAAAGGTTTTCATCATATAAACTCTACAGTGCCACAGTTTACACCAGGGTTTATCTCAGTGTTATGCAGTAAAAGTTTTTCCATTAGCAGGGTTAAACCAGCAGTGGAATGGGGCCTCGTTACTTTGGAAACTGTATGCACTGGTCTCTGTCATGTCTTCCTAGTGTGTAGTCAACCTCCTACATTGTCTGAATCATTGCTCATCTGTCAGGTGTAAGGACTCTTTTGTTGAAATGTGTTGTTGTGTAGTCAACAGAATAGTCTTCAGCATTGCTTGATAAAAGCACATGTCCCTTCTGCAGTAATTGCCTTGGATGCTGCCTACACATTATCAGAATGGATGCAAGACAACCATTTGTACATAACACTGTGTTATCCAAAGACAACTGCTGTGAATTTGAAACCAGCAAAACCCCTCCACTGCATTTCATATGTTTGTCTAGACTACCTCAGTGGGCATTCAGGTGAGTTGTGTTATATTTCATCAAATCAAGATATCCAGATACTGCAGAAACTACATTCAGTGGTGAATGTAAACAGACAGTTCTATTCTCAGAAATGCTTTCAGTTACCGTTACAACTGATGCATCTGCTGTATTCTGGGAAAGCAGTACAATGGGCTGATGGACCAATGTGTCTGAACATGTTTTAAATCAAGTGTCTATATTAATGTCCTGGAAAACAGGGCCATTCTTCTGGCTCTCTCAAAACATCAGCCCTTATTACTCTGCAGATATAAGATGACTTCCTGGTTTGCATTTCAGCCCTGTCCTTTCACAGAGTTTGATTGCCAATCTGTCTGACGACATGACAGTGGTATGACACATAAACAAACAAGAAAAGGTGCACTGGTACCTCCTATGCTGAGAAGCATTGCTGTTTGGGACTGGCTATCCAATGCAGTTACTCACTTGTAGTCAAACACATTCCAGGGTAGGTCAATTCCATACCAGATAAACTAAGTCATTGCATCTCAATGCAACATTTGTAATCCATCTGCCTATATATAACTCACTGTATCTTTCATATTTTCAATAAACCTTGCAGTGACATGTTAATATCCCCAACTAACATTAAGTGCAGCAATTACTTCTACTGAGGCCTCCATTTGGAGGGGTGCATTACAGGGATGGTCTTCTTCAAAAGCAGCCCCTGGTATCCTTTATGGTTTTCCATATTTATCCTGATGATCAGGTTTATCCACAAAGACAAAGTATGCAAAGCAAAAGCATTTTTCATATAGACACTTAATCACATCAGGAAAAGTGGATCGTAGTGCCTGTGCCCCATCTTGCAGAGAAGCTCATAAGCAAAGCTTTGTTGACTCTTATCTTAGGCAAACTTCTCTCAGATCATCACATCTTCAGAATCACAGGTTTCTGCAGTTGCATTCATAGCTGATAATGCTTACATTTCGCACACGTAAATGAAATAATCACACCTTCCAAGAAACAACATGCTCAGAAATCATGTAGATACATGTTGACTGACCACTGATTATTATTTGTTTTGTTGTATTTGTATTTCTTAACCATGGTTAATGACTTCACAGAACCATTTTCAGACTAAGACCAGGATTATACCCTCAGTAAACTGTAAAAGCATTTAAGTCAAATAAAACTCACAACATGAGAAGAAATCAATAAGCAATGTATGTGCTTGGTTTGACTGGAAGATCACAGTCATTAAAAGGCATGGCATTTAAGTTAGTTAATAACTGTAACAACAGTCAACAGCAGAAATCAATAAATAATGTTTCTGCAAGGATATGTAGAACAAATGGGTTGTTTTGCATAAAGATCTATGTGATATTTCTTAGGTTCATAGGTTCATAGATTAGTACTAAGCTAACTGCCTTTGCGAGCCATTTTAAGCCTAGCCAATTATCCCTTGTGAGACTCAAACCCTGCACCTTGTGCTTGCAAGGCAAACACCTTAACCATTAGGCCACCTTCAGTTGTGAGTATCAAAATTAAGTGCATTAAATGCATTAGAACATTCTTGTCTTAGTGTGAGCCCAATGCAGTTACATACCTATTTAGTCACTTTTTCACATAGGGGTTTATTTGTAGAAACTTGGCTTTACCCGTTCCGTTAGTCTTAACTTTGCTTGGGCTCACTCAGCTTCCTTACCCTACCTCATTCCCACCCACCCCCTGTCACTTACATTTAACTCTACAGACCACTCCCACCTTGTATAACCAACCAATCAACAGCACATCTCAATTAACCTTAGAGACACTATCTCCCAATTAACTTTAAATCTAATACTCCAATCACCTTTCCAATCCAAATTTTTACCTCTCTCCCTACAATACCCTTCAGCTCTTCTAGATCAGTTCCTATCTTCCCTGTAAAAAGATTATCATTAACTTCCTTATAACCTTTAACTAGACACCTCTTCCAATATCCTACTTTTAAATACAGCTCTGCAGAAAATCTTCTATACACAAAATGGAAACCTTTTTTGACAAAAATAACACCATCCCACTACACATTACAATCATCATAATACTCTACATAGGAACACACCTCACTTCCTACCACTCTCTCATAACATCCCCATTATCCAACCATAATGTAACTTCATCTTTCACAAAACAAAATGCAAACCCATATACAAGCATATCTCCCTCTGTCTACAATACTGCCATCAATGTACAAATGACTTACAGGATATCTAAATATAACATAACTACTAACATCTCCCTTAGATAACATAAACAAACTCTGAAATACCTAAGCACTCTACTTAAAATAGGTTCCAAACTAATGCAAAGCAGCAATATACATCCCAACCCTGGCCCCTCAAATATTTCCTCCCACACAGAGAAAAATACCCACCCATTCCAGCTTACACTCAGCCATTCTCACTCAACATCTGACATGCTATTTGTTAACCTAAACCTTACACGTTAAGTCAACAAAGTTAATGAACTGCATGTCACTCTCTCACTCTACACTCCAGATATTGCCATCCTAACCGAAACATGGATCAAACCACACACAAAACATGAGATCATCATCCTAGGCTACAATATTCATAGAGCTGATAGGATAGGTAAAAGAGGAGGAGGAATTGCAATACTGTACAAAATATCCTCACATTGTAACAAGTAAACTAAATATTGTCCACTCTCACTGACCTAAACCTCAGACCCTCTGCCATCAACTGGTTCCAAAGCTACTTAACAGGCCATCAACAAGCTGTGAAATGGTTGCAGGAGCTTTCTCCCCTCCTCCCTGTCACATTAGGAGTACCACAAGGATCCAAATTAGGCCCTCTTCTATTCAGTCTTTTTACCAATAACCTTAGCACAGTTAGATCTACAGACAGCTTAATCCAATACTAAGATGATTCAACACTTATATGCACTGCCCCCAACATACATCAGCTCCAAGGCATTACACAAAGGTCCTTTACAGCTATCAAAACTTGGGTCACTGATGCACAACTCATTTTAAATCCTAATAAGACCAAACTTATAATCATCCAACCTACTAGAGCCTCCGACTCCCCTCCTACCTTTAGAATTACTGCTTTTGATAACACAATAATTACACCTGACACACAATCTAAACTTCTGAGTGTAGTAATTGATAACAATATGATATCTGACTGTTCAGTCCCAAAATAAAATTATCATAGACGTTGTCACCAACACTAAGCTGCTTGATGTCACCATTGATGACAACCTAACCTTTGACCTTCATATCAATAATAACATAAAAAAAACATCAGAAACTAGGATCCCTTTATAGACACAACCACTTTCTTACTTCTCCAGCAAAACACACTCTCACCTCAGCATACCTGCTTCCAACCCTTCTATATGGGGCACCCATCCTTACAAACTTAAAATCCTCTCTAAAAAACAAACTAAATTCATGCTACAACAAAATTGCCAAATTTGCCACCAATGCTAAACTCTCCAGCCATCATTGTACTACACTACAAGAACTCAACTGTCTTGAACTCCCCCAACATCTAGTATATCTACAACTTACTATTACCCACAAACTCATTAATTCCCCTGATGCCTGTCCATCCCTCTCTAGTTTACTGACCATCTACCACCCAAACTGGCAACTTAGATCAGAAAATAAACTACTACTAAATGTCAATAAACCCAAGCTTTCAGCTGGACATATGTTATACTCCTTTTCTGTCTCCAAGCTATGGAACAATCTCCCCCCTGGCCTTAGAGCAATCACTAATCTCATTACCTTTAAAAAATCACTAAAATCTCATCTCACTGCACAATGGATTTGTTCCTGAGCTACAACAATAACCATAAAACCTGACCCTTCCAACTTACTATCTCTTCTTCCCCTATACCATGTCCCATACACTTCTTCTACTCTCCCTAGCTCTCCTCTCTCTATCCTAACTATTTACTATTTCAGATTGTCACCCTTTCTCTTTGCCTGTCACCTCTGGAGATCTCTTACTCTCACTTCATTGTAAAAAGTCAAATAGTTGCTATGTCCCTAAACATCTATTATTCCCTGTATTGTATATAATGTTGACTACATATGATTACTGTACTGTCTTAAAATTTGTCTTGAAAAGCTTTTTTGTCTATAAATAACTGTACAGCTTTTCTGCAATTATAATTTTACTGCACTGTTTCAAAATTTTATGTATATAAAATTGTGGAGCTTTTCTCCCCGGGTCTCCACTGAAAATGGGTTCGTCAGACCCAGTGGACTTTCCCGGTAATCAAATGCAATAAATAAATAAATAAATAAATAAATAAATGTAGCGCAAACAGTCAAAAAGGTAGACAAAAAACTCAGATCCCTCTATAGAAGTAAACAATTCCTAACTGATAGTATTAGAATATCCATTGTTAGAACCTATCTCCTCACCACCCTGCTCTATACCTCTCCTATACTCACTAACCTAGAAAAACAGATCTAGAAAAGCTTGAATCACGTTATAACAAAATAGCATAATTCACAGCTGACTCAAATATAGGACTCACCATTATCTCTCACTAAAAGAACTCTCCTGGTTAGAACTTCTTCACACACTTGCTCAAAGCAACTGACATTGGTTCACAAAATAGTTCACTACCTTCACAAGGCACCAGCCATTCAAAACATAATAATACCCTATACCAATAACCTCTCACTCCGCTCTACCAATAAAACCCTATTTACAGTTACTAAAACCAGAAATACTGCAGGGACTCACTATACTCCAGTCACGTAGCAAAAATGTGAAATGCATTACCCATCTCTGTAATATCAGTGTAAAATGCCTCCAACTTTATAAAGTTACTCAAATCTCACTTTACAAACACTTGACTCTGCACATGCAATGAGCCAGGATAATACTATCTCCCATCCCCCTCTACCTGGCACCAGTATACATGTCATCACTAGTATTCTCCCAAAAGAACATCTACTATGTTTTGTAAATATTGTTCAATTTTATTCACTAATTATGTATGCAAATAATGTCAAACACTGCTGTATGATGTAAATCTATCTGCTGTAAGGTATGTAAACTCTCTTCATTGTATGTGAGTGGTTTTCTCAAGTGAACTCTACTGTAATGTATATACAGTCATTTTTCTCTTTTTTATTGTATGTGGGAATGTCTCTCAGTGGAACTATATTTGCTGTAATGTATGTATAATCATTGTATTGTTTGTGGAGCTTTTCCCCCAAGGTCTCCACTGAAAATTGGCATCTGCCCAGTCGGACTTTCCTGGTAATCAGATGCAAATAAATAAATAAACAGCTCTTTCCTGTGCCAGATGAACTGCTTCCTTTGTCTAGGGTACTGTGTTTGATTCTATTCACCTTCATTTGCCTACTGTGTGACTTTTAGCAAGTCATTTAACATGATAGTCCTCCAAGGTCATCCCCTGAAGAAGGGTAATAGCTCCCAGTGAGTCTACCCAGAAAAAACAAAATAACTGAAAGATGGGCTGAGGTTGTAGAAATTAATTAGAACTGTCATTAATAGGTGTATGTGGGAAATTTAGTGAAGGGGACTTGATATGTGAGAGTGAGGGGGGTGAATTATGTTGATAGCTGACTCACAAGGAAATAAATGTAGCAGAAGTGAGGCATGAAAATGTTTAGGTTATAATAAGGACTAAGAGCTACACAACTGTGAAAATATATTATCATTGTTTACTGTAAGAACAAATGTTGTGCTAGTGTGTGTGTGTGTGTGTGTGTGTGTGTGTGTGTGTGTGTGTGTGTGTGTGTGAGTGCAAGTGTGTGTGTGTGTGTGTGTGTGTGTGTGTGTGTGTGTGTGTGTGTGTGCGTGTGTGTGCATGCGCATGTGTGTGTGTGTGTGTGTGTGTGTGTGTGTGTGTGTGTGTGTGTGTGTGTGTGTGTGTGATGCAGACAGAACACCTCTCACCCCCTACCAACTTATGTTTCCCTCCTTTGTCATGAAAATTCCACAGATAGTGATGGTTGCCTGCAGGTCACTTTAGGAGTTAGATGCAACTCATAAGAGAGTGGGTGCTTGAAAAAGTTACTGATAGAGGAATAGTCTCTCTAGCTCATTTTCCCTTTAACAGAGGGCTATCTGTGTGAGATCTTTGGTTTAGGACCCAGTTATTCATCAAATCATTGTCCAGTTGAAGTACATTTGAATTTTTCCACAGGGTTGAAATCTACCAAACTGATATCTTTAGAGCTACTAAATCCTTCACAAAGGACACATTCCTTTTGGAATCTTGTAGCTCAAAAGGATTTGTAATTTATTTGAGAGAAGGCCACCTTTCCCCTTTCTGGGCATGTATCCTCAGGAGAATAGAAAAGCACATCTTGAAAGACATTGGTTCTATATGCTTACTTTTTCAATCGATCCTCTGTATGTGTTATTTCATCTTGGTAGGAATACTGTACAATCCAATATCCATGCCACATAAAGAGGTCATGGTAACATATCACAACTAATCCATTCACTTTCCTGTCTTCTTGCTGGATGTAGGGATCTTCACCACCAACTCAGATTTTACATTGAGTAGATGAAGGCTAACTGCAAAAAGAAAACATATATTTATCTAAATGTTCAATTCGGAAACTTGGGCATAAGATGTCCAAGCTTGCAATAGCTAAATGATTGTCTGATCACATGCAATGTGTCACAATAAATATGAGAGGCCTCTCCCATCAGTACAGTAGGCACATTACACAATTATTATGGCCACAATCTCTTTAGTAGTTTTGGTTGATAGTTGTGCAGCAGCAGCAGCTATCAGCTCTTCCTCCAGCTGCTCAGCAAGGCACTACAAGCTGGGTGTGATGTTCATGTCTATAACTTCATCTGGGACTACTGTTATCCTGGTGATTTTCCTCATAGGATGTCCACATTTGAGTAATTTGCTTGGGATACTCTCTTGCTGTTTACAGAGGCTGGATCTTATCTTGTCAGATATAAACGTACCTATCATGAGAAGAAATCTGTAAGATTTGGTCCATCCTCCATAATATGCTGGCTGTGCTGGTCTAGAGCCTTTCCTGTCTCCTTGTTCTGATTCTTACATACATTTTGCTGAGTCATATTGAGGATCTGCTGACACTTTGCATGCAATAGTGGGAAGAGTTCAATGCAGCCCAAAAAGGTTACATTTTCTGAGTGGTCCCAGCACCTGCAGGATTAGTCATGTTGTTATGGACAATGACATAGTCTTACTGATCATTAAATATGGCATGTACATAGCTTTTGTAAAAAGCAGATACAAAGAGAAGTCAAACGTGCTTCACTCTGTGTGTTCATAGGCACATGTATACTACATATCTATATGAATTCCTGGTCTGTACTGAACTAGTGTCAATGCATGCAGCCATTACAATTCACATGCCTATCCCTATTCATAGCATAAATGTATACAGGTATTTGACTTCAATTTAACTGTCAACAGTGCCTGTCACTGTGCAGCACATATGCAATGAGCAAGTGCAGTGATTGTATGGCAAGGTAAGATATACCATATATGCATGTCACATGCTTGAAATCTTACAGATGCATTGTATCAGCACATAAACAATTAGGCAGTTAAGTGTAGCCTGGTTGTCAGTAAACCTTGACTCATTCATAGGTTCATAGATGTTTACTATTCTGATGACCACAAGTGCCTTTGTAAGCCTAACCATGCACCCCAAATCTCTGACAAGTTCAGGTACCCTTGATAAGTGTAATCAGGGGCTTGGTGGGGTAAAACATTTATAAGCAGGGTCTGAGAGATGAACCATTTACAGGTTGCCTGTGTCCATTAGAGACATAGGTGTCAAACCAGGGATGAAGTCCCTGTTCTCCATCCAATTGTCCAAGTTACACTTGAATTGGGTTAGGGAGTAACTCTGATTTACATAGATGGGGAGTCTGTTCCAGAGACAGGGTAGTCTCTGGGATACAGACCTGTCTCTGCAGCAGGTCCTATTTATGGCACAGGCAAGGTTTAAGTCTTTAGAATGGGTAATTCTGGTGCTGTTTGTTCTGTGGATGTGCAGGAGCTCCATCAGAGTGGGTTCCAAAAAATGCCTTGTATGCCAGGCATAGATCTCCCCTCACCAGCCTGTAGGAGATAGACTACAGGTATAGAGCTTTGAAGAGGTCTGCATAGGCCTTCTATAGTTTTATTAAGGAACCTCTGTGGACATTCCAATTGTTGGATATGCCTGGTTAGGTACATACCAAAGGGGACATTGTACTCAATGAAAGGATTGATGAATATCATATACAGTGTTGAATAGCATTGATTTATACAAAATGTGAATCATCTTGTCTCAGTTGTATGTGTAGTAACATGTATCATTCAGTCAATACAGAGGTACAGGGTGCTACAGACATCTTTATTACCATATGCAAGTGTTACCATTTACAACATGTCTTGCAATGGGTGTGCCCATCAGGAAATGGCTGCTTTTTTCTAGGAATGAATGACAGGTGATGAACAGACTTGTGTGACATTGTTCACACACATGTGCTCTTGGTCTTTATGCAGCTACAGTTATGCTTCCAGTATGTATTAACACATCTACTGCCTGGATGCATTGTTGTAAGTCATGTGCATCCTGTGATTCTGCATATCCTTAGTTATATCCATAATACTGCAGGACATTACATGAATAGTGCACACCATTTGGTGAGAAGTTAGTTTTCAAAAGCAGAATGACAATCAATGCTATCTGAATGATGTTTTTGATGGAGTACATGATGCCCAATTCTTAGTAAGGATAATTTATAAATATCCAGACTGTACACGCCTAATTGCATATGTGTTTGCTCCAAGGCCTATTCAAATATCATAATCATATTACTCTGCTATATACCTCTCACATGTCCAGAATTTCAAAGAATGGCTAGACTTTTGCCCTTTTGTCATAAAATGTGTGGTTCTCTTGCAAATTATAATATGCTTCAATAATGCATGCACTAATTTTAGGCCTTTGTCTTCCCCATCATTGTTGGCTTTGTTCAAAATTTTTACTCTAAAAGGTTTAGAAGTTTGACTGACTGCCATCAACACTCTTTGCAGTTTTGAAATTTTCCTAAGGCAGATGGCAAATGTCAGAGATGTGATGGGGAAGAAAGAGGCAACTGGGAACATATGTTCTGGGAGTGTAATGAGATTGCAGACTTTAAAAATTCCTTACAGAATACTCTGACAGAAATATTGGGTGAGCAAATGTGTGTAACTAAGGAAATTATTTTTCTGAGATGGGATACAGGATCTGAATTGCCTAGACACAGCAAGACCTTGTTCAGTTTAATTCTGTTTGCTGCCAGAAAAGCAATTACGAGAACACTGGCCTTTACAAATGTATGTTACTAAGCAAAAGTTCACTACTGGCCATCAAAACTGCAAGACTTTAACTAACATGGCTGACCAGCAAGTTAAAATTCCTAGTGGATGAAAATGCTGAGAAAGCACTAGTAGCAATTCCTTATCATGACACAGAAGTAAATCAATGTATTGACCTGAACATGCAGAAATCAACACCAAAATGAGATCACTGAGAACATTAGCACATTAAGTAATTTAGTTGCCTTTTTAAGAAAATTGAGAAAATTAGCTAGTAAGTCTAGAAATAACTCCTTTTCTTGGTTAAACTACACTGTTTTCAGTGGAGAAAGCAAGCTATATTTGTGTGTTACAGTGCTGACAATAAGAATTGGCACAATGTTGTTGTGACATCATAGGAAGGAAAAATAAAACAAATACCACATTCTTGCTATCTGAAGCAGTTTGCTAATACCAGCAATATGTAAATCTTACTAAAACTGAAGGCATATCTCTTACTTTGAAAATAAATACACAAGTTGTTCTCTGCTTGGACCAACAGTTATAAGTGAATGACTGCAGAGCTGAAATAGTAATCTTTAATTGCTTTCATGAATATTCTCAATGAGAGGTAATTCAAGGGTGCTGTTATGCAGAATTAGTGAGAAGACAATTGAAAATAATATGCAAATATAATAATATTTTCCTTGTTTGCAGCACAGATTATAATCATGGGTGGAACCGGCCATATATCATGCAAGCCTTGGTGTAAGCCTACTACAACATAATTTATTTATTTTATACAACAAAATATGTTAGGACTTTATCATAGTTTATGTCTGTGTATTTATGACATCTATTATGCCTCATTTACTAATTTGGTTTATTACTTAAGCCTGCAGACTTTGAATTTGCAGGGTTGCACTTGTAGGGCCGTTGGGCTACATTCTGAAAGGTGTAGTGTTTTTCTAAAATTCACAGATATGCCCCTGATTAATAACATCTTTTATGACATAACTTGTGATGGAATAAATTGAAAACAAAGGTGTTTGGAATGACATTTAACTCAGACACTTTCACTTAAACATAAATGCTGTGTGGAACTGCTAAATCATCCTTGTAAGGCAGATTTAATTATGATAAATCTAGAAATTACCTTCTCAGCACTAAGGTTTTGCTGTTGTTATGTTTCTCTTTAAGAACAATATTTTTATGACAGTTTTGTTCTCAACTGTGATACCATCTACATGGAGACTACCCATCTTACCAGTGTCTACAGTGGTTTACTCCATGTGCTTAAGTTTCCTCCTACAGTCCAATGATATGCCACAGGAGAACTGGCATTCCACCGATATGCCACAGGAGAAGTGGCATTCCACCACTCTACCTCCATATTTCTGGAGCTGTGTGTGACTAAGTATGTGAATCTTTTGATGGGTTCATAGCTTAATGGGTTCACAGGTAAGTACTAGATAATCAGTCTGCAGACCATTAGAAGCCTAACCAATAAATTATATTCAAACATTCCCTCCAGTTATGAGTGGGGCCATACAAGACTGACTGGGGCAGAATTTGAGACTACCCATCCTATTGTCTGGGCTTTCCTTGAAGGTGACAATGGTGGCATATGCTTGTCATGTACTGCAAGTTTGTGCCAGAGATGTGGGGTATGTTGGGACAGGGAATCCATTATGCCATGTCTTAATTATCTTTTGATGAAGGTTATTAGAAGTGACATCTGCAACTCTAACTTGTTGGACAACAGGCTACCTGTCCACTTCACAGCATATGCATTTATATTAAAAAAATGATATTATCCAAAAGGATAGGCAGTCAAGGAGGGTCATGTCATTTCTGCTCTAAAGCCTAGACACAGATCACCATGGAGGAGTCTATGATAAGCCAATTACAGGGACAGGGCTGACAGTCCACCCTGACAACTGAGGGTCTTGAGGTCACTGATCTTTTCAGTTAGGAATCCTGGAGGTCTTTTAAGTTGAGTGACATGTTTAGATAAACACATGCCAAAAAGGTGCATTATATTCAATAATAGGTCTGATGATAAATGAGTAAAGGTGAATTAAGACTTCTCTAGATCTAGAGGAGATGCCTTTGGAAATCAGATGAGCCAGACAGAAGGACTCTGAAATACTATAATGACGTGAGGTCAAAAGATAAGGAATTATGAACAAGAATGTTTAGACCCCTTAGGAGAGTGTCTGATTGTAAGGATTTTTAGCCTATATAGTATGATGTTGAAATGTCTTGTTTACCAAAATGAACTACACATTTTTCACATTTATTTGAGACCATGTCCTTGCAACAATTGCAACAATTGCTAACATAGTCTAAACAATGTTGGACTGTTGGAGCAATTGTGAGTCAGAGTAGTGAATAACAATGCCCATTTTATAGTCATCTACAAGCTTAGAAAAACATAGGCTAGGGGTGTTGGCTTAAAGGTTTGAGAAACAGATGACAAATAGGAAAAGAGTCAACACTGTGCCCTGTGGTATGCTGCTAATAAACATTTTGCTTCTTGAAGTGGCACCTGCAACTCTAACTTGTTGGAAAACCTGTAATTTTTTCCATTTCACAAGATATGCATTTATATTCAAAGTTACAAAGTTTGTCAATAATGCCTGCATACAGAGATTAGTCAAAGGCCTTCTCCCTGTCTAGATATGCTGTATATAATCTATAAGTACTATTCATTGTCTCAATTAATGGCTGCAGTAAGACCTGTAAGATAAACTCTTTATGAGCTAAACCAACCCATTTAATTTTCAACCTATTTTTCAAAATTAGCTGGCCTGAGATTAACCTCTTCCCTTCCAGAATTCTCTGTTAAAACATATATATTTAATCAGTTATAACAATACTGTCTGACATACATGTATATCTCTTTTCTGTCTAGCAGGCCCAACTGTTGATGCATTTTTAACACAAGCAATTTACAAATACATTTTTTAACATAAGCATCTTTGCAAATCAGTGTGATAATAAAATAACATAAAATTCATTACAAATCTCCAGCTAGCTATGCTGGCATATGTTACACATGCACTGCTCTATTCTCCTTGGCATAGATGGCACTACCTCATATCATCACATGTGGTATCTTTACAGATCATGTCTACTCAAGGAAAATTATAGTGGAATTTATTTAGACCATATAATAATTGAAGAATGTTTTTGAGAAGTCCCTAAACTCAGAGTTGTAGCGCAAGTGCCTCTAGTTTAAAAGGAAGAGATCACCATTTCTGATAGTATTTAATGAGGGAAGATGAAATACATGTAAACGTGCAAGAAGAGGTCATAATTTGAGAAGACAAGATCAAGCATATTTTGACCCCTAGTGGGATGTTAATAATTTGTACATGCCAGTTAGCGTTTCTAATGTTAAGGAACCATCAGGTATGGTGACAATTTATGATAACAATCAGCCAGTATATTGAAGGATAGTTGAAGTCCTACCATATAAGAACTCTGGGATTAATAAGATTTTCAGCTAAGGCATTATTATAGCTACTGTGGTCAGTATGGGACAGAGGAGTGTTTTGTAGCTAGCTATGAAATGGTAATTAGTCTTGTTTACAGTGATTTGGACAATTAAGAGTTCAAATTTGGCATCCCAAGGAATCAGTTTTGCAACGTGATGATATCCTTCAGAAACAGTAATGGTTCCCCTCAACTGTTGCCTGAGGAGATGACAGATGCTAAACCTAAAACAGAGGGATTACTTTCATTACTTTGAAACTATGACTCTGTAGCTACACATAATGAATGCCTTCAAACTGCTGAAGAGACTCAGGTTTAGGCATTTTTGTTAAGTCTCCTGGCACTGAATACAGCCATCTTAATCTGTACTCAGTTAGACTTCATTTGGTTGGTAGGTACAATATATAGACTCTGCCTAAAAATGTCACTATAAAAGCATAAAGGCTTTAGCCAGAATATGAAATCAATGATAATGAAGGCCCAGACAACCTCTAGCAAAGCAGTAAAGCTTGTAAGTCATCAAGATCTAACCTGGCACATATTGGATCCCACTAGAATGACACCTGCTACATAGCCAATTATTAAAGGGAACTATTGTGCCTTTGATTCTCGGCATCATTCTGGGTAATTAATACCACACAGGACCAGTAACTTTTTTGCCTTAGTCAGGATCAGTTGGTACATTTCTGCTTGTTTCTCTGGGAGGACATCCTATGGTCATTCACCCCCTACATGAACCACTACCAGTTCATAATCATAACTGTTAAGATGGGGTAATCTGAGAGCCCTTGTTACACCTCAGATCCTGTCCCCAGGAACAACAGTTAACCGTTACCAAATTCAAATCCATCCTGTTGAGGGTAGTGCCTATATGCCTGATGATAGAGTCACCAATAAATAAAATATACTGTGCATGGATGTTGTTTTAGTGGGCATTAAAAGCTTTGACTCTTCACTCCCATAACTCTTTATGGCACGTGTCTATCAGTATGTGCATGTTATTGTGTGACTCAATGACTGAGGTTTCTTAGTGCTTAGTTTGTGAAGCCTAGTGTTCTCTTAACAGCTTTATCATAAATTGATGTAGTGGAGGTGATTTTTGTTGTAGGTGTGTGTGTGTCTCTGTGTGTGTGTGTGTGTGTGTGTGTGTGTGTGTGTGTGTGTGTGTGTGTGTGTTTGTGTGTGTGTGTTTGCTTAGTGTGAAAGCAGCCACAAAGAACACCTAGAGAAAGAAGAATATATGTGAACAGAGTGTAGAAAATGCACATCTGTTCCTGATTAATTCAACTAATTCTGCTGTTACCCACTGAGTGCCAAGATCAACTCCAGTGCCTTTCAACTTGGAATTTGATTATTTTTATGAAAGGAGAAAGAAGAAATGAAACGACAATATGACATTGTTGTCTACAGAAATGAAAAAGAAATTATAACTAGCTAATGACTCTATAACATAAAACTTGTTTAACTCTATAATACAGAAACCTCAGATTCTGCTTTTGTCTGCTTTCCCTTACACATATTCTGCTCCCTTCTATACGGCTTTCTTGTGATACAACTTAATATTTTCAGAATTCAAAACACACCCATTCCATGAGCAAAATGAACATCAACTAATCCAAAATAAATCTCACCCTTCCATAAACTGAGATACCAACTCAAAAGCTTTCTGATTGAATACACTACCAATAAATGTTTCCACAGACAAGGCAAAATATGAAATCCAAAACAAACTACTCTCTCAGCAGTCATTTTAGCTAGCTCATTCACAGACTATTAACTATCTTTGAATGTACTAACCCCACATACTCTTTTCTTCTTTATACCCTCCTCACGTTACCTCTACTCCAATTAATCACGTTCCTCTTTTCTTTCCCTGTCTCCACAAATTACCTCCACATTCCCCTCTCATCCTAACCGAAATGCACATACTGTGTATTTCCCATGATTGTTTGTTACTGCCTTTATAATTATCTATATTATCCACTTAGTGTATTGCCTCATAAATTCAATTTAATTATGCATGCTCTATTACACAATCCATTTATTGTTCTATTTTTTTGGAGTTTGCTTTGTTTTCTCCTGAAAATGTGTTTTCTTTTTTGGTCTGTATTCCCTGAGCTGAACCTGAAAATGGTCCAGATGGATCAGCATTCTATGACATTTAAAAATAATTACTAGGACACATGCAATGAAAAAATGACAGTTCTGCATTTATGTATGTTATGTAAATTTAATCAGTTTTATTTTTCACTTTGTTGACAGTGGCATTGGAACCATAAGAAGCCCTTTCTAACCTTCCAGAGATGGGGCTATACTACCCAAGACTTGTAAGTATCCTATTTTATAGACTACTCTATAACAAACACTAATAAGTAAACATTTTTTAAAATTCTACTAAGGATTTATCAGAGTGTATGGACAACAGCCTCTTTGTATTTTGTATCCTAATGATTTTGTTTATTGTTAGTTTTCCTACACGCCTGCTAGTCATCCACCCCCCCCCCCAAAGATTGTGCTCATTCATTTCCATGCAGCTGTAGAATCTCTAGCCCCAGGGTAATAGCTGAACAGAGGGGTTTCCATACAGTCATCCAGGTAGCTATAGAGTTTGTGCCCTTACAAGTATCCAGGCAATGTGGGTGTTTCAGTTAGGCCCTAACCATACCACTAGTGGCTGAAATGAGTAATTGTTTTTCATTTTATTTTTATTTTATTTTATCTATTTGATAACAGGATTCTGCCATTAGACAAAAGGGCCCCACAATAGGCAAATGGAAGTGACAAACATCAAACCTTGTACCCTTGACTACAAGAAGCAGGTCATTAGTTTCAGTCCTCTATACTAGCCACCATCACCACAGGGCCTCCTATGCTGTCGTCATACATGTGTAATTTACCACTTACACATGAAGGCCCTGGCCCACTTCCTAACCATTGTTGCTGTCTCATAATCTTCCACTTGTTTGGTGGTGATTGGCTGTCCAGAACCACTGTTCCACTCCCACCCCACCCCTGGATGTGTGAATCAACATTGATCACTCTACTGTATGCTTATAAATTTGAGATCATGACTGGAATAGTAGAATCTAATCACTTCTGTTTTGTGAAACTGGTCTCTACATCAGTTAGATGAGCATTCTACTGTCAGTGTTGCCTTATTTTGCTTCTGCATAATGAGGGATTTCAATTCATTGCTTTTAACTATAATAGATATTGCCATCTCTCTGTTAACATACGATACAGGGACGTGTTCACAGCCCACTGCTATTCACCATCCTGACCCACCACTGCTATGCTAAGCTCAAGTCCAACCATATCATCAAGTGTGCTGATGACACCATAGTTGTGGGGCTCATCACAAAGGAGGATGAAAGGGTGTACAGACAAGAGGTGGCATCTGTGATCAGTTGGTGTGAGGGGAACAACCTTGACCTGAATGTAAGCAAGACCAATGAGATTATTATCACCTTCAGGAAAAGGAGGACAAACCACCCAGTGTTCAGGATCAATGGTGAGAGTGTGCAGAGGGTTAAGAGTATGAAATTCCTGGGTGTACACATATCAGAGGATCTCTCGTGATCAGGAAGTACCAGCCAACTGGTCAAGAAAGTGCACCACTGCCTCCACTTTTTAGAAGGATGAAAAAAGCTAAGCTTCCATCTCATATTCTCTACACCTTCTATCGAAGTTCAATAGACAGCATCCTCACCTGCAGCTTCACGGTGTGGTTTGCAAGCCGCACAGTTACAGAAAGGAAAGTGCTGCAAAGAGTGGTGTGGGGTGCAGAGAATGTAACAGTTTCTAGTCTTCCATCACAAATACATCTTTATTCTGCAAGAAGGATCTGAATTGCCACCAAAATAATACAGGACAACACACATCCTGCGCATGGACTGTTTAAGCATCTGGCACCAGGCAGGAGATATCGCAATATCAGCTGCTGGGCTACAAGATTCAATAACAGTTTCTACCAGTGATTAGACTTCTGAACTTGGGCATTAGTCCCAGGGTCTGGCACATAATAAGTCAATTTATATTTATTTGTGCAATATACTTACATATATTCCAAGTAAATGCAATATTTAGTTATTATCAGTATTATTTAGCCCACTCAAGTGCAATATTAGATAAATAATTAGGCATTCTTCAATCTGCAGTGTGTTTTGTATTACTTTTAATATCGTAGTTAATTTAACTCAGGGGAGGGTATTCTTTTTCTATACGATTGTTGGTAAATGTGTCTGCTCTTTTTTGCATATATTGGGGTAGCATTGTATTTGTTAGTTATGTTTATTCCTCTACTTGTATGTGGTGTTTCACTTTCCTTTGTAATCTCAAGAACTGAGCTGATGCACGAAATTTCATTTAGGCTACACGTGTGTAGTTTTAAATGACAATAAAGTTTACTTTGACTTTGGCTTTGATAATATAATCAGGACAAAGGACATATGGCACAGAGACAAATGTTTCTATAAACATTTCATACACAGAATTGCATTCTTTTCTAACAAAAGCCAAATTTACTTCATGTCCCACAGAGAGTGGACCTGTTACTGGGCTCTCTTTTTTAAACCTGTTTAAACTGCATGCATGTGCCTTTTTTCTAAGCAGACTTTCAGTTTGTTACTCCAAATACAATATTATGTGTCTCCCAACAAATATTTTATCCTTTCATACCCCCTCATAATAGACTTCTCTTCAATTGCTCATAGTCAAAATCAGGTGTTGTGTGTGCTCCCATTGGTGGGAGCTTTCCAGTCTCACTATGTGGGCTCATGTCAGGTTTAAGTGAAGTAGTAGAACTGAATTCTGAAAGAGGGTGTTAGTACCGCATATGAAAAGTAATATAATGCACTCTGTTCACCTAATGAAACAGGAAACACTCAAAAGAATGAGCAAAAAAGATTGATGTTTTTAGATAAAATTACAAAAGCTTGAAAAAATACAGTTTACTCAGGGGGCTACCCCCTTCCCCCCACACGCTCACACCCTTGCTAAATATTCATACCAACTCAGAAATAACATAACAGCAGGAAAAGGGTAGATTCCCAGTCCCCACTGTACTCTGATCTCTCAAACACACAGCTGCTGGCAGACAGAAAAAACAAGAAAAATCAACATTTTCTCTTTTGAGCATTTATTCTTACAAACTGCAACCATATATACAAATATTTATACAACTATACATACATAAACAGGCACCATAGGGAAGTTGTTTTCTGGTGCGCTGGTAGGGAAACAAACCACAAACCACTCCTGATGACTGTTTGAATGATGGCCACTTCCAGTCATCTCTCACTATGCTGACAAGAACAAATGGGCCAATTGAGGAGACAAATAGTTCAGAAAAAGAGACGGTAGCAAAACAAGAAAAATGTATGTCAGAACCTTAGAAACAAATGTTTGAAGAACCGATTAAGAGAACTGAGTAAAACATAGTTATGATTTACAAGCAGTGTCAAACAGGCATTTTTGGAAATTACAAACAAAATCCAAAACAAGAAGAATATAAAAGAAAGTATTAGTCAAAATGTAATAGAACCATTTCCATGTAATCACATTTGTCCAGCACAAGGAAAGTACTGTCACTCCTGTTTCAAACTTAAACCCTTTGCAAAGTGGTACAGCTCTGTCTCTCAAACAGGTCAAATTTCACAAAAAGCTCACCAAATTAAGCATTTTGAGAGGAATAGCAATAAAATAAAAATTCAAAGCAAACAAGAAACATAAGTCCATTTTGTGACCATCAACAGATCTATGTCAGTTTATCAAAAAATACATTCTTGAAACCCATATGGTCATGACCATATGGTAGACAATGCAGTTAATTGTAAAACTGATGTAAATCCACACAATACCCACCAACAACACTAACAACATTTTGGCAGTGGGGTAAGCCTCTCTGCACCTGGACACTCCCTGGTGATTATTTATACCAACTCCTAGATTACACTACAATGGGGAAAAGGGCAAATTCCCTGATCCCTACTGTACCATGATCTCAGTCAGAGTTGTTCGACAAATCACTGTCAACCATATAGGTTATAGATTTCATGTCAAAAAATGTGAACACATAGCTTGTGAATAATATGAAGCAGCAGATGAATGAAATAATATAATTGCATCTAATATAATTCCTGATGTTCTCTTGTTAGGAAAAGTATAGATAGAGGCATGTTATGGTGTCATCCTTCAGCAAGTTTTAAACTCTGCAATGTCATTCATTGGGGCAAAATAAGAGGTCACATGTGTAAGGCTCCCATTTGTATAAAGTACACAGCCAACATGAGCTTACTGTGTCTAATAATATGAAGTTAATGTTATGAGGAACTAAGCTAGCCATACCTCATTCACTATAAAACAGAACTTACAAATCACTCATGGGATTCACCAAGGGTGTGTAACCACAAAAAACATAAAAGAGCGATGATCTGGCTTCCAGATATTGGCAGGCATGTATCTGTAACAAATGTCCACATATTTTAACATATTTACACCTTTGCTGTCTGTCAGAGTCCCATATGTACATTGTGTGGCCTGCTTTCCTGAACAGTCTGAGAGAAAAAAATGATGATGCTAGTGTCATGCAATCTCATCTCTTGTCTCATTTTTCATAGCTGTAAATACCGAGTGTGACAATAATGACACTGACTAAAGACTGCTTGATGTCTGACAATTGAAAAGAAGGCAGTAATAATTTGCCAGATGTATGAATTACCAATAAAGGCTACCTCTCCAATCACCTAGGACTTAAACTACTACAGATCAACCAAAAAAGTATCTATAAAAAAAATCACAGAAATCCATGCCTGTATATCCTACTACTCCACTGATCTCTTCATAACCACATAAACCTGATTAAAGCCAATTACCAACATGTTATAATATACTCAGACTAGCAGGTGGAGTTGCTATTTTCTACAGAAATGTTTTAGATCTCTCCACTTACCATGATACTATACCCACTTTCAATAATGCTGAACTTCTCATCTCACTACTCATACTGAAAACTCACAAATCTCTAGTCATCATAGGTCTGTGCATACCACCTGGTAACAACATTCCCGTCCTGGAAGAGATCCTCTCCTCGTTCTTGGTCAGTATGAGACTGGAAACCATCTTGCTAGGAAACTTTAGCATAGACTAGCAAAAGATAGCCCTAGGAAACCCAGCAACTTCAATTCAGCTATATAGCTCCTCTCAGTTGATCAAGACTCCAATTAAAATTAACAAGGCCACATCTAAAGAAATAATTCTAGATGATATTCTAACATCTACCCCAAACAATGATGCAACCAGTGGCACACTACCTGATGATCTAAGCAACCACCAGCTAGCTACATAATCAGACACCCCAAGGTTCATTCCTTTAACACAGTCTGAAAACTTGGTAACTTCAATAAAGAAATGTTTACTTTCAGTCTGCTCCAAACCAGCCGGGGCCCACTTGAAATTCTTTCCCAGGATGGAGCAGTAAACACATTTAATACAATATTGCTAAATATCCTGGCAGAGCAAGCATCATTATGAGCCAAAAAGAGTTAAAAAAAACAAACAAACCAGACCCTTGGTTAAGTAAAAAAAAAAGCAACTCAATCAACTTAGAGATAAACCATAAATGTCATGGCTATAAACTAAGTATCAAACATCCTTGCACCAGTATAGGCAGTTACAAAACCATAACAAAGAAAATAATAATAATAATAATAATAATAATAATAATAATAATAATAAACAAAATATGCTTATTATGGTGACACTAAAAATTCATAATCAAGCAATCCAAAATATTTCTGTATATTAATAAAAACATTGCTTAATCCTGGAAAATCAACCCAACCCAACCCAGCCCATCCACAACCAATAACAGCCAAAGCATTGTTTTATAGGTTAACTCACATTTTATAAATACAGTAACCTCCCTCCAACAAAACAAAACTACTACAAATCCAGCCATCCCACTCCAATCATTGATTTCAGAACAGACTGTCACATTCACACCAGTGTGAACATCTGCAATTAAAAAATTCCTACTCACCCTTAAGACAAAAAAACACTGACCTTGACCAACATCCATCTGAATACCTCGAACCTGCCTCAGCATTGAATGACCTATCCTGATTCCAGTAACCTGCTCTATGCAAGAAAATATGTTCCTACCTTATGAAAAAAAATCCTGTATAATGCCCTTCCATAAAGGCTGATCATTATGTGAGTTCACAACTGCTGGACCAATTGCCCTTCTCTTACTTTTATCCAGAATCCAGAAAAGATGTATTCACTGTCAGCTTGCTACATATGTTACTTCTTATAACCTCCTCCCTTCCTAACAGCATGGTTTCAGACCCAGTCACAGTACAACCACTGCCATTCTATTTCTGGGTCATTGCAAGGCATTCGACAGTCAGTCATCAAGTTCTCCTCACTTAACTGGTTTCTTAGCTATCCCACTAATAGGACACATGCAGTGAAATGGCATGATGAATTCTCTTCTTTCCTTCCTATATTTATTTTTATTTATTTATTTATTCTTTTGTTGACCAGATTAGTCCCACTAGGCTAGTAACCTCTTTTCAGGGTAGACCCAAGATGGTATATATTCTGTTTGGGGAAATTTGTTCAGGACATCAGGGAAACTTTCCTCACTCTTTTTGATAGGTGTTGTGAGATCTTTTACATCCACTTGAGCTACCACCAACTCAAGCAGACGGGGCTTCAGTTTAATGTCTCATTCAAAGGATGTTACACTTTGGAGTGTAACACACCCCTTATTTTGCCTGGGACCATTACTGTTTTACTAATCTATCAATGACCTAAACCCAACAGCCAAAGATGCCACCATAGTACAATACACTGATGACGCCACTCTAATATGTGTTGCTAGGACACTACTTATGCTCCAAACATTCACCCAGAAATCCTTCTCCATAGAAGCTTGGCTTAACAACTTACAACTCCTCCTGAATACAAAAAATAAATAAATAAATAAAATAAACTACTGCTGTTCACCCCATCTTTCTCTCCTCCAAAAATATACCGTTAATATATTGTCATACAATAAGACCAACATAGAACTGGTCTCCCACACCAAACTACTATGTGTGATTATAGATGACCACCTGAAATTTGATTTCCACCTTCAGCAAGCCATAAAGAAGACACACCAAAAGCTAGACTAGAAAAAGACTACCTTACTGATTCTGCTAGAAAAACATAGTCACTTTTCTATTCCCTATGCTATTATATGCCACTCCTATCCTAATCAATCTCAAGTCCTCTCTATCAAACTGAAACAATGCTATAATAAAGTAGCTGTATTTGCAACCAGCCAACAATATAGATCTCATTACTGCCTCTCTCTAAAACAACTAAACTGGCTCAAACTAAATAATTCTGTATTGTACTCACAATTAATTGAAACCTTCAGACTACTGCACCTTCAAAGTACTGCACAGCCCTGAAAAATTCCCATGTCTTCACCCCATCATTCAACCTTACAGTACTTAGAGACCTCTGTGCTCCTCTGACAAATTGTTACTCTCCATAACTAAACCTTACAACAATGTAGGATTTTCTCTGTATTCACACTGCATTGCTGATAGCTGGAATACCATCCCACTCCACTTAAGAACAGTCTACAGCCTGAAAGTCTTTAAATACCAACTAATAGATAAATGGCTCTATACCTGCACCACTCCTGGTTAAACTGGTACTAATGTTGCTGTATGAATTTGTGCCATAACTCTGCACAAAACGTAATATACTATCATTATAGCTATACCCTCCTGTATCACCTCATCTTTATCTACCTTGAGCTTCCTCTCCTCCTCCTTCCTTTGTTTGGGCTTCTCTCCCAGGTCCTCTGCTGAAAAATGGCACTGTTTAGTTAAACTTTCCTTGTAACTAATTGCCAATAAATAAATGCAAATAAATAAATTATAGTAGCTATTTAGTAGCGTTGTCACCTCACAGAAAGACGCTGTCTGGTTCGATTCTCAGCTAGAGCGTCTTCTGCTTGGAGACATGCGTGAATGGGCATACCTTCGTTGAAGGTTTTGCATCAGGGCTGGTAACTCGGCACGTAAAAATCAACTACCAATCATTAGCGGACCGGAGTTCCGCTGTGGCGACCCCTAACCAGGAAAAGCCGAAAGACACAACATTTAGTTAGAGTCATTCACTTTCACATCAAAAAATACTATTATTCTCATCATGGACGAAGTGTTTTCATCATTTAACATATAAAAATTCATTTTAATTATTTTGCCAAAGACAAATGTAAACATATAAAAATGGGACTGTCAAAAGTTTCATTATCACAGCTAGGAAAAGCCACAAGAACAGCATTTAACATGAATTCTGCAGAAACAGTACATACAGATCTTTTTAACAGATTATACAAGACTATGGTGAAACTACACATAGTACCAAAAGACTTTTATCTGCACAGATCTTGTTAGAGAATGGGTTCAAAACCAAACAGCAATTGTTGACACCCCCCCCCCCCAAAAAAGAAAAATCTTAGTCAACTCATGAGAAGTTATGAGATCAGAATTAAGAAAAAGAAAAGAATATAACAGGGCAAGAAAAAAATGTGCATAGTCTCTAGTAAGAAACCATCTGCTAATAAACAAATGGATCCATTAAAACCACCCCAACTTTTCAGCTGCACATTCCTACATAACTGATGTCAAAGTCTCAGTGATTACTCATTGCTAAAAATGGATATAAAGTTACAAGCCATTTTTCATTTTTCAAACAGCTCAACAGTAACAATTATAATTACTTAAATTTTGAACTTCTGACCAAACTGTTTTCAGTAATTTCATAGCCAGAAGGTTTTCAAGTAGTGTGAGAAAGAAACCTACTGATTTGAAAAATGTTGTCTGCTATTTAATTCAACATTTAAAGATGCCAAACTGTCACATATTATTCCAATGTCTAAACGTCATTCAGTATTTTCATTTTAAAATACTTGGATGACTACTTGTAAACAAGTGCATAGGACTGCCATGAATATTCTAGCCAGAAAGTGTTTAATAGTGCATTTGGAAATGCCTTTTACGGTTTTCAGTCAGTTGTTCAATCAAGATTTATTTATGCATCTTACCAAAACTCTCAATATACTGCGATGGTGGTGCTGCGGTAGCGTTGTCGCTTCACAGTAATAAGACGTTGTCCTGTTCAATTCTGAGTTACTGTCTTCTGTGTGGAGACGTGTGAATGGCCGTACCTTCGTTGAAGGTTGTGTGTCAGAGCTGGCAGCTCAGCACGTAAAAATCTACTGCCAATCATTAGCGGACAGGAGTTCCGCTGTGACGACCCCTAACCAGGAAAAGCTGAAAGACACAACAACAACCGAAACTCTCAATTGTCAGGGCAATACGTTGCAGAAATGTATAAATGCAGCAGTGGACACAGGAAAAAGCTAGGCGCAAGAAAGAATACCAAACACAAAATCATTATAAATAAAATGTAAATGTTAAATTAGTTAAATGTGCGTGTATGCTCAAGTAGCTATTAACAGCAAAATATAACACACTTCTGAAGTCTATTGTAAATATTATTGCAGATGTGCTATTTACAGCTTATTTAACATCCACCAAATCATCTTATTAATGTGAAATTTACTTTACTGTTGTTATTGGTTGAAATTTTCACCAAAGTTTTTGTTTTCAGACAGAATTATAAAGCATCAGCTTGTTTGAATGAGGATTGCCAATGTATCAGTACTGTGTAAAGTTTGGAAAGCAAAACCAGTTTAATGCTATCTATAATGGTAGGATTTGAGATATCATATGACATGTAATATACTATGAATTAGTATAGTAATTTCATGTCATCACTAAGTAGAACTATAAAACTAAAAGTCTTAATCATTGTGAGAAAGTTGCATTCAGAATTTCACATAACGTGTATAATTGTGGTTCTAAGGTTATTCCACACTGAAGTGATATCATTGCATTAATTAGAATTACATCTAAAATTACAAACAAATAAAAAGGTAACTTTTGAAAATGAAATGCAATTTCAAGTAATAACAATAGCAAAATAAATTTCACACTAACAAAATGATTCTCAAAAAACAGCAGAAAATACTCAGGATCACAGTTGCACATTATCCACATGAGATAAAACATTCAGAAAGGACACAGAAAATAATTATTAGTATGAATCACTTCAAAGTTAATTTTTTCAAGCATTTTTCTTAGATTTGCAGTTTAGGTTCAGCTCAGATATTTTATTTCAGTTTAATCATTGACTTGAAGACAGGACAAAATCGTGAATGTGTGAAGAAGACTGGTTCACATAAGAAGGCAGTTTCACAGACTTTATACAGGACTGCAACATTGCTAATTCTCATTCAGACAAGCAGATATTTTACAACCCTGTCTGAAAAAAAAACATGGTGCAATAGAAAGTAGAATACTTTCACAGGAGAAAACTTATTTTTATAGATTCCTTTATTCTATTCTATTTTACTTGCTTCTCGCTTTATTTTCTGTGTATTCACACCTGTACCAAATGCTCAGGACAAAGTTAAACATGACCTTCACAACATTTAAACTGCAGGCTTAACACTGTGATTTGAAATATATCAACTGGTATGTAATGTCAAAGGAAAATGTATGTCAGAGATGCCAAAAAAATGAATGACTCTCCTTTCCCCAGCTAATATATGCTTGGCAACTACAATTAAACAACTAGTTCATGTAGTTTATGGATGAAGAATTCAGACTTTGTGAAGAACTGAACACAATCCAAACAAATGCTAGTAGCCAAACAGCAATGTTTATGAGCCCACTCACCCAATAAAACACCAGACAGGATAGCCATTGTGACCAGTTTTTATTAATGCCAAACCAATAACTAGACTTACATCAATTAATCACTGATGTTCAAACTTCTGATTCACCAAGTAAGCCATAAATAATTTCCATCAAGCAGGATGGTTCGTTGCCAGGTGGTGTTCTCCATCATTTTCCCAACCAGCTCATCCACTCAAAGTGTGATCTGTCAGAACCTGCCAATCTACTTAAGGTGTGGAAAACACCACTCACTCAAGACTCCAAACATAACCCAAATGGCTCAGAAAAGAAGACGTGAAGGAAAAGGAGAGAAGACTGGCAGTCAGCTACCCAAATCAGTGAAAACCTGTCTTACAGGGGAAGGTTGGGAGGGAGAAACTATCACTCTAAGACTGATGAGAATTGAAGGGATGTATAAATCCCTGTCAAAGTCACACTCCCCTTGCATTTCACAGGTTTCGCTACAAAATGTTTTGTCCCAAAAACATTCATTGTCTATGAGCCAGCTTCCCTTATAAAGCATCAGACAGGGTAAGCATTGTGACCAATTTTATTAATGCCAAATCAATGACTGCTGAACTTACATCAATTCGTTACCAACGATCAAACTTCAGATTGACTATGTAAGCCAGACAGGGCAGCTCATTTCCAGGAGGAGTGCCTCATTACCCTCCCAACCAGCTCAGGAGGAGTGCCTCATTACCCTCCCAACCAGCTCAGGAGGAGTGCCTCATTACCCTCCCAACCAGCTCAGGAGGAGTGCCTCATTACCCTCCCAACCAGCTCAGGAGGAGTGCCTCATTACCCTCCCAACCAGCTCAGGAGGAGTGCCTCATTACCCTCCCAACCAGCTCATCCATTCAAGATGCTGTCCATCAAAGCTTACTGACCTACGTTATCAAAGTGAAACACCACCTGCTCAAGGCCTGCCACATAGCCTAATTGGCACAAGAAAGAACGGGGGAATTAAAGTCTGTTACCCCTCTTTCCCAACCATCCAACAAGTCCTAAGATGCTGATTCTCTGTATTTGCATGAACAACTTTAACAACATCCAAAAGAGTATTATTCAGAAATGACTCTCCATTTAAAAAGTTAAATAAAGTGTCCCATACCTCTCAACTGTCCAAGTTTTGCAGACTGTCCAGATTTTTGCCTCATATTTTTGGTCTGTTCCTCATAAAATTTGTGATTTTCTGGATTTTTGTGCAAATCAGTGAGGACTGAATTCACTAAATAATGACAGGCATTTGAGTTTCAGACTTCATATCCTTCAGAATAATGCATGGTAACACAAGACATTTTATTTTATCAACTTTGTAAGTTTATAAGAGCAATAATTAAAATTCATTGCTATTTTTGAAGCATTGTCTCCCAATTATTATTGGCTTTGTCCAGATTTTTGTGCAGAGAGGTTTGGAGCTATGAATGTAATAAAGAAAAAAACATCACCATAAACATTTTTTAAAATTCATTAATCATCCAAACTATATCTGAATGTGACAACAAGCTTGTAAATTTGATTCAATGTCTGCCATATGATCATCATTTTCTATATATTTTATTTTATCTATCTATCTATCTATATACATATATATATATATATATATATATATATATATATATATATAGATAGATATATATATATATATATATATATATATATATTTATGGAACCACAACTAAAGCCCAAAAAACCAAACTACCAATGCCCAAAATCCCGAGACCAAATACCCGAAACACTAAAATACCGAAACATCAAACTACCGAAAACTACACTCAACATATACCACACACATACACATACGCACACGCCGTCCCCCAGAACACAAACAAATAAACCTAAACTACAGTCAAGCAGGGGGACAAGCCCCCCTGAACCCCCCATGTGAAGGGCTGCACCCCTCACATCCCCTACTTAAATATTCTAACTTCAAGGTCACACTACATACACAAACACGAAACACCACCACACCACTACATTCCCCTCGCACACACACACACACACACACACACACACACACACACACACACACACATACACACACACATCACAGTCAGAACACACACTTATACACTAAACCCGAACCAACACATTTAAACATAGATACTTACCTGATTTTCCACCATACCGCAACACCAGAAGCACGAATGTCAAACTCCCGATGATCGGGATTTTGAAATTAGCGCTTCTGGTCTTTCGGTAATTAGGGGTTTCGGCTATATAGTCTCGAAAGTTTGAAATTCTGTATTTCAAAATTTTGAGATTATGTAGTGATCCCATATATATATATATATATATATATATATATATATATATATATATATATGGTTCCCCTTGACTTGATCGACACGCCAAAACACCAACGCTCAGAAGACTGACTCCAGAAGACCGACGAGACAGATGATCGACAAGGTGAAATCCCGACAGCCGAAACACCGACATGGGCAACGTGTGAGCGCGACTCGGTAAGTGTGCGATAGTGAGGGATTTAGCGTTAGGGAACGGACAGGTAAGTGTGAGATAGTGAGGGATTTAGGGTTAGGGTGCAGGAAAGGTGAGTGTGCGGTAGTGTCGGACTTAGGGTGCGGGTAAGGTAAGTGTGCGATAGTGACGGAGTTTAGGTTTAAGGGCGGGTTAAGTGAGTTAGGGTTAGGGTGCGGGTAGGGTAAGTGTGCAATAGTGACAGACTTTAGGTTTAGTGGCGGGTTAAGTGAGTTAGGGTTAGGGTGCAGGTAGGGTAAGTGTGCAATAGTGACGGACTGTAGGTTTAGTGGCTGGTTAAGTGAGTTAGGGTTAGGGTGCGGATAGGGTAAGTGTGCGGTAGTGTCGGACCTTAGGTTTAGGGTTTGGGTTACGGTTAGTGCATGTATAGTTGCGTGTAATGTGTAGTTTATGTTTTGTGTGTCGGTGTTTTGGGTGTCGGTGTTATGGTGTTCGGTTTTGTGAGTTGTCGGTTTTGTGCGTTTTCGGTCTTTTGGTGTCGGTGTTTTGGGTGTCGGCTTTGTGGCATGTCGGTGTTGTGATAGGGATATGTGTGTGTGTGTGTGTGTGTGTGTGTGTGTGTGTGTGTGTGTGTGTGTGTGTGTGTGTGTGTGTGTGTGTGTGTGTGTGTGTGTGTGTGTAGTTTATTTATATTACAAGAATGCAATTAAGGAATTAAAAAATTATAATACTTGAACTGAGTGGAAGCTGTTGAGCATCAGCTACACAGAATCCAGAATCCAGAACCTGGTAGATACAGAAAACTAAGTTTACATTAAAAAGGACCAGGCCAAGTGCAGACAAGTGTGTGCTGTCCAGTTCCAACCAAACTGGATCTATGTCTAATACTCCCAGTGTTCCAAGAGTGTAAAACCTAGTATGTTTATGATCCTAGACACTCTGGTGGCTCAAAAATGTCCCAGATGATTCCAGAGACAACTGGGAATAAGTCCACCTCCCAAACATCCAGAGTATAATAGCAAAGCAAAGAATGTGAGCTCCTTGGGTGATCTCGGCCTTCAGTGGCATTCTCAGCGTCTGCGACAGCAGCTTATTCTTCAGAATGATACTGAGCTCATTATTTCTAATGTGAATAAGCAAGAAGCTAAGATCATCCAGCTGTTGCTGAATAGCTTCCAGGATGCTGAGAATATCCTTCACTGACAGTCCCAGAAAACCCTTCCAGACCACCTCAAAAAGGGTGGGGTTCAGATCCAAGTTGACACCACTAGGATTCACCTGACAGAAGTTTGAAAAACAAAGAAATAGCCCAATAGTCCCATCTTCCAAAAATCTGAAAATAGATGAAATTAGTAAAGAACCTAGCCAGAGACTAACGTACATAACTCAAACAGGAAGAGGATGATGACTGACCAAACCTCTTTATGACTGGAATGGATTGTCCTTCCCTGGCCATTTTGAAGGCTGGGCTAATATGAAAAGAGTGAGAGGAGAAAACTTTTAAAAGAACTCCATGACTAGTTAGACATTTCCCAATAGAAGGAGATGAGGAAACAACACTGAGGAAATTTAATCATAAAATCTGGCAAAGGGCACTGAAGGAGGAACTGATCAGCATCACCTCTTGTCCCTTACAGGCCTGATTTGTCTTATATCTGTGGATGCAGGTCCAAACTGAACCATCCATAAAAACAAAATCATCCCATCGAAGGAGTGACAGGAGCTCACTAACGCTGATGGTTCACCAGTATTAGGAGCAGAATACAAAGGCCCAAACCAATATGTAAAAAGGGTCCTTGAACCATAGCTGCACCCATTTTATAAGGACATTCCAGACTCCCTTCCCAATAGGCATCCATCTGTCAACTTCCTCAGCAAGAACCTTGTCCCACCCTTTCAAAACCCAGTCAACAATCCATGATTTGAAGAAATCTGGCAGGATCCAACATTTTGGCTAACAGACTTACAGCAGACAAATTAATGCACAGGGACCTAACAGCATATTTGCATTTGCATTTGGGTTACATTATGGAAGATGATCGGGGGAGACCACTTCCTTTTGGGGTGAGAATGGCTAAAGTAAAATTCCTATTAGCCAAGGATTTACTGATCAGCCATGACACCAATCTTCTCCAATCAGCCAAAGGTGTGCTGGGATGACTGTTACTTCTGCCCACACCTCTGGAAACAGCTTGCAGAAAAGCTGAATCTGTGAATGAGAAAGAGCATCAAATAACTTATTCAATTTACCAGGGACATGCTTGCCTGAAAATGACAACTTAATGCAGAAAAATTGCAAAACTAAGGCCCAGAGTACATATTGCACCCGCTTGGATTTAGAAGACTAGTTTTTGATCCCATGCATAAATGCCAAGTTATCTGAGTGAAACAGCACCTTCTGGTTACAGAACATGTCTTGCCAGACCACCAAGGTTACCCAAAGTGGCATTAATTTAAAAATGTACTGTCTTTCTTATCTTCTTCAGACCAAGAAACAGGATATGGAGCCAAAAAACAATGATCTTTGCAATAAGACCCCATGGTCTGTCCTCCTCAAGCGTCAGTATAAAGGTGTAGTGCCTGGGATGAGAGCTACTCACCATGCCAAAAAGACACCCCATTGAAACCTGGGAGGAACTGACACCAGGTAATGAGGTCATTCTTCAGCATATAGGTTACCCTAACCTGAAGCTGTTTTTCCGACAACCTTTAAGGAGGTTTGCTAAAGATTTGGTGAAAGCTCTGGAAGTAGACATGGCCCTGCAAGCAAAGGTGAGAAGGCTTAATATCTCCATGACTGCTGAAATTGTAACTTTCTGGGCCATAAGGAATTTTTCTATGATCCTGTTGACCTTGGAAAGTTTTTCTGGAGGCAAATGTTTTGCAGAGGTGAAACAGCCCTGACTGAGGAAAACTGCAGAGGACCCACAGGAACTGCCGGGCATCCTGAGTGTTTCAAGCAAAGACCCTGAAACTGTGCTACTTAACTGTTTCTGCAACAAATAGGTTAAACAGTCCTAATTGAGGAAAACTGCAGTGGATCCACAGCAACTGGTTGCCACCCTGAGTGTACTCCCCAAGCAAAAACCCTGAATCCTGTGCTCCTTGACTGTTTCTACAACTATTAGGTCAAACAGCCATGTTTTAGGATATCTGCAGAGGACCTACAGCAACTAGTGGGTGCTCTTAGTGTACTTCCCAAGCAAAGACCTTGAAACCTGTGCTCCTTGACTGTTTATGTAACTAATGCATGTTTATACACATGAAACTCCATTATATAGTTACATCCTGCCTCCTGTTTTTGGTTAATTGCATATCACATGAGTTGTCAGTTCTACCCCTACTAAGCTGTTCAATTCCCACTATTGCCAAGCTCTCTGCTGGAAATTACAGCTTCTAGTCTCTCCAACATATCACAATAACTCCCAAATAGGGATGCTAAAAAGCTAATCTGAAGACAGTTGGTTTAACTTTATAAGACAGTTAGACCTGGGAAACACCAGTCTGACTAATTGTTTCTAGAGCTTCTTGCTTGAAAGGTGTACGGGGTTCTTCCCACTCTGTTCACCCTGTTCCCCTACTCTACCCCCATTCCCACCCATCCCATTTCAATTTGATTTATACCCATAGACCACTCCTTACAATTACCGTAAGCCACCTCCCACCACCCCTTTCACCTATCAAACTCCACTGCTCTAGCTACCTCTAAAAAGACCTACTGCTAACCTCTCCTAGTATCAAATTAATTTACCAACTCCTTCTTGTTTAATTAAACATGATCACATCAACTGGGAAATCCATTCTAAGACTTCTTACCTATGTATTCATCATAACTATCATACTCTTCCTCTCAGCCTTAACCCGCTATCATGCCCATCTTCATCTACATCTCACCAGTTCCTCTCACAAACAGACCTCATCCCTAAACAGGTATTTAGCCCCACTAAATATTCTATATACTCCACATCTCTTCTAACCTACCCCCACTGATAATCACCATCATAAACTGCTTCCATCAACTAGTAAGTCCCACAACTATCTAATACGCACTAAAATCATCATTAAACTCAACAAACTCTATCAATCTATACTAAAAAAACTCACAAGCTGTGGAGACATACACCCCAAACCAGGACCAACCTCAAAAAGCATGCCAAATTCTAATCTAACATACTCTCTTCTCCATAGGCATAAAATATCTCTTCTCATTCTCAACCTAAATATGAGAAGTATCCTCAATAAGATCCATGAACTACATGCCCTATTAGCTCTGTATAAGCCAGACATTCTCCTTCTAACTGAGACCTGGCTAAACCCCGATATTCACAATAACGAAATTACAGCTCCTGGGTATAATATCTACCATAAGGACAGAGTAAAAACAAAGGAGGTGTAGCTATAATGTACAGGAATCACCTTATCCTCGAACAACTTGATATCACCATTCCAGATAGCAATCATGCCGAATTCATTCTAACCAAATTCAAATTGAACCCCCAAAAATATATTAATATCATAAGAGTCTACATTCCCCCTGGAAACAATATTTCAATTATGGAAAAACTACTAGAATGGATCTCAAATGCTCTACCTCAAAAAAGCATCATTTTAGGTGACTTTAACATAGATTGGCTCAGCTGTACTAATCAGTATCCAACCACCCATATTAACCTACATGGCTTTTCCCAGGTCATTACATCCCCTACTATAAATGACAAAAGAACCAAACACCAGTCCATTCTGGACTGGATACTTACATCCCATCCTTCCCTTGCAGCCCAAGCTGGATGACTTCCAGACTTACTCAGTGACCACCAACCAACATATCTACTAAGAACCAAAACTCAACATATGAGTCAAGTAACACATAAAGAAGTCAGGAACAAAAAGAACTTTAACCCTAGTACCTTTAACAATGACCTAAATCTTTGAAACTGGACCCCTTTAAAACAACTATCACTTGATGATGCAGTGCAACACTTTAATTCAACCTTCCTAAACATTGTAACCACCATGCTCCCCCCCGAACTATCAGAATAAAAACTACACATGCCCCCTGGTTAACTAAGCCCACCAAAACTATTCTTAAAGAAAGGAACAAAGCATGGGATCAGTACCACAAAAACAAAACCCAAATAGTAAAGTAGAAATACTTAGAACTGCGCAACAAGGCCAAGAAACTCATCAAAATAGACAAAACCAACTATTACCAAAACCTACAAGAAAAACATGCCAAAACTCACCAAAAATTCTGGGCTGCAATCAATTCGGTATTGCAGCCTGGGAAAACTACTACCCCCACACCCAAAACTGGTAACATTCACAGTAATATTCCCACACAGTTTAACAAATACTTTACTGAGACTATCCAGGCCCTAGCTAATAACCAAATTAACACCACTCATCCAACCCCAGCAGAGACACCAACCATAATGGTAACACAAACTAGCGACTCACACTTTAGCTTTCAACCAATATCTATCAAAATCATCCTAAAACTCCTCCAAAAGCTCAAACCTACCACCCTAGCTGCAGACAACATACCCGCAGAATACCTCCAAATAGCAGCAGCTGCTACTGCCTATCCTGTCACTATTCTCATCAACAGATCAATCACAGAGTGCAAAATACCCCAGCTATGGAAAACTTCCCATATAATCCCACAACACAAAGGAGGCAACTCCTTTGAACTCAATAACTATCGCCCCATTGCTATCTTACTGCCCTTATCCAAAATCCTAGAGAGGGTCATTCACACTCAACTTATGAATTACTTCCTTGAAAACAAACCGCTATCCAAAAACCAGAACAGCTTCAGACCCTTCCACAGTACATCCACTGCACTTATTTCTTTCACCAATACCACTGATTATCATAGAAATCAAGGACAGCTTGTCTCAGCCATATTTTTAGATTCATCAAAAGCTTTTGACATGGTCAGTCACAGTAGACTCCTCAACTTACTCTCTACACTTAACCTCAGTACCTCCTCCATCACATGGCTTAAGAGCTATCTCTCAGGTCGGCGTCAGGTGGTAAAATGGCAAAACCAACTATCACCCCTACCACCAGTATCATTAGGAGTACCTCAAGGGACTATCCTAGGTCCATTACTCCTCACTCTATTCACCAATCAACTCCCATCCTCCACCCCCAGGACCACTGTTATCCAGCATGCTGATGACACCACTATCATATGTGCAGTCACCACTCCAGACCTCCTTCTCTGACAAACACAAAATGCTTTCTCACTAACGGAAACCTGGTTCTCTAACCATCAGCTTATTCTCAACC
This sequence comes from Protopterus annectens, assembly GCF_019279795.1. Taxonomy (NCBI): domain Eukaryota; kingdom Metazoa; phylum Chordata; order Ceratodontiformes; family Protopteridae; genus Protopterus; species Protopterus annectens. The sequence continues at coordinate 1,181,257,541 of NC_056731.1, read as the reverse complement.
CTAATAAAACTAAAGTACTACTTTTTTTCCCCATAAAACCGCCCACCTACCTGTCAATTTCTCAATCACCTCTAACAACAAAACTGTAATTATCCCAACTACCCACACCAAACTTTTAGGCATTGAAATTGATAACAACCTTAGATTTGACATCCACACTGCCCAAACAACAAGAAAGTAAATAAAAAACTAGGTCTGCTCAATCATAACAAACAATTTCTCTCTAAACAATCTAGAATCATAGTAGCCAGGACACATCTATTATCCACCCTTCTCTATGCTTCCCCAGTACTAACTAACCTTCGTAAATCTGATCTTAACAGGCTAGAATCCTGATACAACAAGATAGCTAGATTTGCCACTGAATCTATATATAGAACACATCACTGTATAGCCCTTAAAAAACGAAACTAGTTAGAACTGCCTCAACTATTGCAACTCATTCAACTGTCACTAGCACATAAGCTATGCCACCACCCAGACAATGCCCCAGCCCTCCAACAACCTTACACCACAAAAATAATTTTGAGATCTAATACCCTTAACCTTCTTGAGGTCACCAATTACAAAAATGAAGCAGGGAAATTTCTCCATAGCTACTGCATCCACAAACTCTGGAACTCTCTACCAGCCACCTTCACATCCAATACCTCCACTACTCAATTAAAAAAACTCCTCATAACCCATTTTTCTAACAAATGGCTATGCTCCTGTAACACCCCTGGGTAAAGACAAAGATACTAAAAACTACTCTTCTCATCAAATTTATCATTTTTAATGCTACCTTTTGAAAGCATTACAGCTTTATAAATTTACTGAAAGCATTACAGCTTTATAAATTTACTGAATTTTTAAGAAATGGATCCATAGTTAATACTAAACTATATGTAAAAATGTCCTAGGAAGTATAATCACATAGTCCCATGGTGGTGGTGCTGCAGTAGCATTGTCGCCTCACAGTAAGACGCTGTCCGGTTCAATTCTCAGCTAGAGCGTCTTCTGTGTGGAGACATGCATGAATGGGCATACCTTCATTGAAGGTTCTGCGTCAGGGCTGGTAACTCAGCACATAAAAATCAACTAGCAATCATTAGCGGACCGGAGTTCCACTGTGGCGACCTCTAACCGGGAAAAGCCGAAAGACTGTAGATTCTTATTAATCCTTCTATATTTGCTTTGTATACTACTGCATTGTTTATATGTTACTGCACTGTATGTAAAATTTATTTTATTTATTTTATTTTTATTTTACATTTGTTGACCGGGCTAGGCTAGCTGGAGACATTTCCATTTTCAGTAGCGGCCCGGGGAGAAAAGCTCCACAGAAGTAAGATACATCCAGAAAAACCAGCATATATAAAAAAATATATTAGAGTTAGTAATAGAGCTTGCAAAAAACAAAAACAAGCAAACCCTTCAATTTAAATTACTACTACATGAGTTAATTACTACAACACACAATTACAGTCCAAATAACATTATACAAGTTGAAAAATACTTATCAGAATAAAGTAAACAAGGAAAGGAGGTAAGAAAAAGTAGAGTGATAAGAATAAAGGAAAATGGGAAGGAATTAATTGTGGAAAAGAGAGCAAATTAAGACAGCAAACAGGTAGAGAAGCAGTGGGAGGAGATAAGAAAGGCAAGTAGAGAAAAGATTCAAAGAGGAGTAAGAGAGATAGTTTTAAAATTAGGTAGCTTTTCTCCTTGGGCCTCCGCTGTAAATGCACATGTATGTGTCCAGTCAGACTTTCCCAGTCAACAAATGTAAAATAAATAAATAAATAAATAAATAAATAAATAAATATATCAGCTTCAAGCCCCAGGAAGGAAAGAGACTTAACTGGGCCTATTGCCTTATCTCCCACCAATAGCAACTCCATTTCTTGGCAAAATTGAATGAAATTATCCAGTCATTCCTTTGCCCCAGTGAGCAACAACTCAACAGTAAAAAGTTGTTTAGACAGTGTATTGCTGATTGGCATGGAGATTTTGTCAACATCATTCTAATTCCATGCAGGCGACAGAGTAGCACATGGAGATGGTGGTGATGAAGAACAATTTTCCTTCAAATAAAATTTCTAGCATGTGCCAAACCTGTTGCATGATCATTAGCAACTGGAAGGCAACCTTAAAAGTCCAATTTGCACAATCAGGGCTGAGAAAACGTCTTAATGACAATGACTGCATCATTCAGGAAGGTGTATTGGATGCCATCTTCCTCTCTGTTGATACCGTCATTAACAGGATTTCCCTGAGGAAAGGACAAATGATGGCTCAAACCTGAATTCCTATGCCTTCTTCTTAGGCATCAAACCAATTGGGGACAACCTAAAGAGGGGGGAAAGATGATCATCAAGGGATCCAGAATCCTGCCCATAACAATCTCCTTGAGTAGGAGATCATTAACCACTATTTCCTTCTCCTTGGTCGATTTTAAATTCTTACAGATGAATGTGGAAGGGTAGGCCTAAGGCTTTAATGGGAATCCAAATGAAAAATATTCTATCGGTTATTGTTTTGCTTATGGCTTGGGGTAAAATTACAATTGTGTCCCAGGTTAACCAGAGAATGTAAACCGCTATCTACTCTAGTTACCACTGAAAACCTGTCCTCCCCTAGTTAACCTGGGGGCACTACCTTGAATCTGAACCTCTGATTTGGGGAGAAGGGCCTATGGGTTCATTTTAAGTTAAACATTGATGGGTCCTGGCCCTCTTTTGACCACTATTTCAAAGCCAAGTGATTCTTACCACAGTTAACACATATATGACTGAAGCAACAGGCCAGCCCGGAATATAATCCGTTGATGTAAGCCTAGCAAACCCTCTGTTGCCCTCTAGCATCTTCTTCAACATTTACTGCATTAGCACAGAGTCTATTGTTCATGTCACACAGCAAAGTATCTGGATGCCTTTCCTCCCATTTAAGAGCTTTATTAATGGTTGTCAGTTTTCTTAATTTTTCATCAGACCAGTGAGCCTCCCTAACAATAAGGAAGTATGTAAAAAAGGGAAAAGCTTGCAAAAGATTTTTTCTACCCAAATTGTCATAAAGTTTATGAAATCAAGCTTCCATTTACCCTAAATGTGGATCCAGACCCTAGCAGATTGTTTACAACCAATGGCACTAAAGCCACCATATGATCTTTTGACTCACCTCCCCCCAATCAGAATCCCATATCCACTGCACTCCATCTTGGTCAATTAGGACAGGTACATCCACAAGCTCACCTTTCAATTTTTTTTCTTTAAGGACATGGAGTTTTGTAAGTAACAGCCTGGAGCTGGGAAGGGAATGACAATGACTAACCTTCTGGTGCTTTGTTCCCTGAAACCCGAGTCCCTCACCCATGTAACAAAGGAGTGGAAGTCTGCATCCTGGTAAACTTCCCTCTATAATCCCTAGACTTCTTAGATGTAGAAGTAGATAAATTGCTGAGGATATCCTAAGTCCTAGACATACTGGAAAATGACCAAACTGGTCTGAAACAAAAGTGCTTACATATATTTGTGTTTTGTTTTTTTGGCGTTTTTAAAGTTCGTTTTGTGGCTGTACAAGTTTTATTTCATTATTAAATTGGATTTATTCATCTGGCTGGTGGCTTTTCATTTACATTGGTATATCCTAAGTCCTTATTGATCATTAAGTCAATAATCTAGACCAGGTATTCTCTGAAAGAGTTTCTAAAAACTTTGCCATATATTCCTCTTCATGATTCCCTTGAGCCACATTTTCCCCTGATAAGCCTTCTAAACATAAATTTCCTTAATTGCCTGGATCCAGTTTGTCAGAATCTAATGTCACCACTGGGGGTTGCAATGCTGACCTCTCAAAGGCCTTTAAATTCCTTCGGCAGGGTTTCCTAGCGGCACATGGTTCATCAAAGCTGGAGGTGTCTACAGCACTGGATGCATTCTTCTTTGCTGTGGATGGGCCAGAAAAGTCCAGCATCTGCAAACCTTCCCAAGCAACTTCCCCAAAAAGGGAAGTGAAATCTTTTCCCATTTAGCTTTCATCTCTTTTATGGAAACACTTATACTAGCATACTTCACTTAAAACCGCAATTTGATATTTAAAGAATGTTTTGTTTATATATATATATATATATATATATATATATATATATATATATATATATATATATATATATATATATATATATATATATATATATATATATATATATATATACACATATATACATATATATATATATATATATATATATATATATATATATATCTATTTCACATGACAGAAAACTAATTCGACAGAATTTAATTTGAGCGAGACCAAAAATGCCTAATTTTCAAAATACTAAAACTCATTAGACTGAATCTCATTTCACTGAAAGCTTACAACGCTGAATTTCAAAATACTAAATTTTAAACCATAGACATGCACACTTACAACAGCAATGACTAACTTTTTCCAGAACTTAAAAACTACTTACCTTCTTAACAGAAACCAGATGATATAAAACCAAACTAGGTAGGGGGCTACACCCCCTACACCCCTGAATGTGGAGGGGGGGCTGTGCCCCCCACAATTCCCTAACTATATATACTGACTCCAGGATCACACTACAGTGAGGAAAAGGGCATATACCTTTTACTTTCCTTACAGTACTCTACACGCTGCTACTGCTGCTGGGAATGCAGAAAACATCCACCATATTACTTTAGATACTTCCCATCAAAATGTAAAGAGACATACCCACATTTAGAAACACTGCAACATTACTTTCTACATGACTATCGGTATTCTGACAGTCAGCACTTTAAGTAACAGTAATTCTTTTTGTCACAAGCAAGTCACAGATGAAGGGGAACCTACATCATGTCTATGGCTTAAAATTCAGTGAAATGAGATTCAGTGAAATGAGTTTTCAGCATTTTGAAAGTTAGGTATTTTGGTCTTGATCAAATTAAAATCTGCCAAATGATTTTTCTGTTATGTGAAGTAGATCTGTATATATATATATATATATATATATATATATATATATATATATATATATATATATATATTATGTGGATATACATTTGAATACCTGTGATATCCATAATTCAGTAGTAATGTGTGAAAGCTGAGCCTGAAAAGTCTCTGAAAACCATACCTCTAAAGTGTACCTCATTATAAGACATTTTCTACTGTCTACATTAGCAAGGTCTGTCTGTTAGTTCATAGAGAACTACTTATAGATACAATGTACCACATTTTGACCATCTTATATGCTTTTAGTTGAAAATGTTAAAGATTTGTTAGTGGTAATCTTTATTCATTGTTACACATTATATAAAAAGTGTTCCACAATTGAAGATGGCAGCTGGAGAATTATTGTAGAGACCACAAACTTCACTTAGGCTGGCATAACCTATGAAAATCCCCTTAAACTGGTGATATGTAGCATGGAAACATAGCTCTAAAACCACAAAACCAAATACAAAATTAATTCATAGGTCTTCTCAAAGTCTGTTTAGCACGTGTCTGTTTATTCAACTTCATCAGAACAATCTACCATACAAATAACGTAATTTAAATACTCCTTAAAAATTACTGACTTCAGCAATTGGCTAAGTTTCTGGTGTTATTCTAAGGGGATCCAGTATCTGTCTGCTTAGGATGACATGACTGACAGACCTCGATGCTTTGCCAGAGATAACCTGCATCTGTCACCACTTGATTTCCAGGTACTAGCTAAGGCTCTTGCCAAACCTATAGTGTCTTTTTTAGGTGGTGTTCCAAAGACCAAATTACCACTATAACAGCTATTAATAAATGCATTCTGTGGGTCATGCTGCTCAATGCTAGAAGTCTAAATCTCAAGATGCAGTTGCTCACAGCACTCCTCAAAATGGAGAACATCGACATTTGTGCTGTAACGGAGACCTAGTTTAAAGTGTCAGAAAGCACCCCTGCACTACCAGACTATAACTCATTCCACGGCTTTCGGTCCTGAAACATGGACCAAAGGTCCAAAGGCAGTGGTGTCTCCATATTCATAAAAGATATGCACACCTCCAGACTAGTAGCCCAACATAATACATCTGAGATACTTCAGGTACAACTAACGTTGGGTAAAACTGAGATTCAGGTCATAGCCTTCTATAGGTCCCCAACCATGTCCCTAGACTCTCACTCCATGTTCCTAAGCACCCTGGAATCTATCAAGGTCCAACCCAACACTCTCATACTAGGAGATTTCAAGTACTCCTCCATCAACTGGGAAAACTACTCAAGCACCAATACGCTGGCCCAATGCTTACTGGAACTCATCAATGCCAATGCCCTGGACCAGCTCATTCTGACTCCCACTAGAAGAAGCAACATCCTTGACCTGGTTAATACTAACATGGGTGACCATTGCTCTACACCAATAGTCAATCCTTCCCTGATCAGATCCGACCATAAACTAATCACCATGGAAATTCACATCTCACCCATACCCCTCGCAAAAGTAACTACCTTGAAAAACTCCTCCAAAGCTGACTTTGGGCTCCTAAAAACAGAGGTGGCTAACTTCACACCACCCATGCCAATGGAAAATAGCTGCTTGACTGCCATATCACACACCAATGCACTGAATGAACATGTACATAAATGCATGGAACTAGCCATACCCAACACAACCAAGATGCTCTGCTCCAAAAAAGGAAGCCAATCTGCTGGTCCCCTGCCATTAATAAACTCTACAACAGAAGGAAGAAACTGTTGCAGAAAAAGGAGAAGTTCCAATTCTGGAAAACCTCTCTTATTAGCCTCAACAAAAGGTTGAGATCCCTCATCAAATCCTCTAAAAGCAGATATGAAGGCAGAATTACAACAGACACTAAAAACAATCACAAAGCCTTTTATAGTTATATCAGGATCATCCACGGCAATACCCAGATTTGCTCTGAGTTACTGTACAATGGTACCTCCTATACTGAGCCAACAGATATTGCCAACATACTGGCTGACAGATTCAGTGCCAGCTTTACCCCTCTCTCCCCCCCTAAAGGGCCAATCACAATACCGGAAGAATGCCAGGCACCCAGCATTACTGCAGCACAGGTTAAACTGCATTGTCAAAGGCAAAAAAATACAGCTTCCATGAGACCTAATAATATCCCTGGCTGTGTTCTACATGAACTACAAAGTGAACTGGCACCACATCTGTGTGCCCTGGTCAGTCACAGCCTCACCTCACATTAAATTATTTTTTGTACCTTCTAGCCTTGGCTATTTTTTGTTTTTACAGCCTCACCTCAGGCTTTGTCCCTCTCAAATGGTGCACTGCTACAGTCATTCCTCTCCATAAAGGGGGAGCGACTACAGACCGTGGGAATTATTACCCCATTAGTCTGACAAGACTGATATGTAAAGCTATGGAGTGCATCATCATGGACATGATTAACAAAGATATAGGAAATCTCCAAACTCTGGACCCAGTGCAGTTTGGCTTTGTGAAAGGGAGATCATGCCTGCTCAACCTGGCTGACTTCTTTGAGTCAGTCACTAGGGCTGTGGATGAAGGTAAGGCAGTGCATACAGCCTACCTCGACCTGGCCAAGGCCTTTGATACCATTCCTCACTCAGGAATTAGTGCTAAACTCACCAAACTAGGCATCAAGCTGTATATCACTAGGTGGGTTGCAAAACAGCTCACAGATAGAACACACAGTGTGAAAGTAGCAAACTCCAAGTCGGACTGCTGACCAGTCATGAGTGGAGTCCCACAGGGATCTGTCCTGGGTCCTCTCCTGTTCTGCATTTACTTCTCAGAAGTTCAGGCCAACACAAATGGATGCTGGCTGACCAACTTGCAGACGACTGCAAGCTGGGAGCCATTATTAACTCCCCAAGTGATGCAGACATCCTACAGAAAGGCCTAACTGAGACCGATGACTGGTGTCGAAAGCATGACCTTAAGCTTAATGCCAAAAAATGCATCTTCAACCCTTTTGGTAAAACCTCAGTTCCAACTAACTACCACATCGATGGAAGCCTATTAGCCCTGAAGGTGTTAAAAGAGATCGGGGACACAGGTTGACAGCAACCTCTCCTTTGACCACCACATTGCCACTGTGGTCAGAACGTCCTTCTGTGTGACACATCTCATTACCAAGGGTTTTGCATCCAAGAAGAAAGAGGTCATAGTCTCTCTCTACTATTCCCTCATTTGAACAATCATCGAGTATAATGCCCTATTTGGCATATAGCTCAGTAAACATCTGCAACAGCTGGAGAGGCCACATAAGTGCCTCACAAAGAGGATCCTAGGCATTAAACACATGTCCTACATGGACAGACTCAAAAGACTCCAGCTATTCTCTGTCTCATATCATCTACTTAGATGTGATCTCTGCTTGACTTGCAGAACCATGTCTGACCCAACTCTGTTAGAAATGCTGCATCTAAAGAAATCCCAATTCCTCCACACCACATGCTCCAGAGACCTCAACTTCATTACCACAATCAACAGAACATGCTGGAGGAACAGATTCCTCACCCAGAGACTGCCCATGCTCTGGAATAGACTTCCCATACATGTCAAGCAGAGCACCTCGCTGTCCCTCTTCAAGAGAAATCTTGATGAGTGAATGGGAACTAACGTCAGACGGCACAATCCCAGGGCACTTCTATGGGCTAGGCTTGTAAAGGCTCCAGGGCCATTAGCCTAGTACACACCTATGAACCTATGAACCTAAAAGACAGTCATACAACATCAAACACACCAATCACAACACTACTTACATATTACTATTACTATTGTTTTTTTCTTTTGTGTCCTTAACTTCCACCAGAATCAGGGATAATTCCAGAAATAATTGTGGATGCTCATGGACACATAGCAATACAAATGCTCTTAACATGAGACACTGACAAAAAAACAATGCACATTAGCATAAAATAAGTCAGCAACTTTAATTGTTGTCATTATTTATTAATTGCAATCCATCACCTTTTCTCCCCAAACCACCAGTGTTAGTAGAGATTAAGAGGGATAGAGCTAAAATCGACCAAAGACAGAAATGTTCCTGAAAAGAGGGACAGTTGAGAGGTATGCATTAAACTTAACTATTTTTAATATGTTCATCTGTTATATATTTGGTTTATACTATACAATGTTTAATTGTTGTTTTCTCCTATGGGAAACTTTATAGTTATCACATTAAATACGAGTTAATAACTATTTGCATTAAACGTCGTTTTTTTCATTTTTATGACTGTGGACTATTATTCTTTGCCAAGATTGTGGACTGTGACTGTTTTATTTATTGGGACATTTAAGAATCACTTGTATAATTCCCCAAATTTGAGCTCACAAAAATAAAATTTCATTTTTTTAATAACAAGATATCAATGTTCCTGGATAAAAATAGTTCATGGAGGTTTATTTCATAGCTATGTAATGAAATAGTTTAAATCATATACTTGGTGTTATCCTGCATTGAAGACTTGCATTTAAACTACAATCGATTTACATGCATGGCTCTCTGAGTGTTAATTAAAAACGTCAAATGTGTGGAAGATATTCAGAAGGCTGAGTGATTTGCCTGTAAAAGTAAATAGATGCCAGAAATGTAAAGCAAGCCAATGAGAGAGGCATTAGTAGCATTTGATGCACAGTAGTGAGTGCAGGATAGGCAGCAGCAGCAGTAGTCTGGAAGGACCTGAAAAGAAATTTACAAGCAGAATGGCCAGTGAAGGAAAGTGGAGACAATAACAGCAGTTAAGGAAAGTAAGATGGAAACAAAGAAAGATGCATGAAGAAGGAAAGTTTGTTTGTTTGTTTGTTTGTTTTTTTTTTTTTGCTTATTGGCATTAGTTTACTGAGTTCTTCCAATTGGGCCTAAAAAGGCCCATTTTCAGTGGAGACAGTAAAATAATACAAAGTCATGAAAAATAAGAAAGAAAAGGTGCAAAAGAAAGAAAGACATTATATAATGCTGAAGATTACAATTTTAAAACAACAATGCAGTATGATGACATTTTGTATTAATATGATACTGAAAGTTACAAAGAAAAAAGTGAGGGTTATAAAATATGAGGGGATGCAGGTCAGTGTGCTGACAGTAGAAAATGAGAGGGTGAGGTGAGAAAGTTAAGACAACAGGAAACATAGGAAAGATAAGTGAAGAAATACTGTGGAAGGGAGAAAAATGAAGGTTAGCGACAGTAAGTTTTATAGATGAAAGGAGGAGGAGAATGAAATTTGATACCTTTCTCTCCTATTCAATGACATGCTTAATGTTCACAATACCCTTAAGGTGTCGAGTACTTTTAATCCCCCACTACATTCACAGTTGGCACTTTTTAAAAAAGTGTAAATTGGACTTGAATTACTTTCAAGTCCAACAAAATCTGATAAAGGACAATCTAACAGCAGAACAGTGGGACTTGATTAATTTCTTGAGAAATCAGAATTTACAGATTATGATACCAGATAAGGGAGCCTGTGTTATAATTATGGACTTGGATGCCTGTAATAGAAGAATATTAGAGATTTTAAAAGGGCAAGCATGTAAAATGACTAGCCTCAACAAACTTAATGGAGCATATAGATGTATCCATATACCAATTAAGGACATGTTTATTGAGAATAGAATTTCAAAAAAGAATTTATGTATATGGATGTACTGGCCCCTAGGACATCTATTATATTCAGGGGTCCTGAAGATACATAAGAACATAAGGCACCCACCATTGCAGCCAATTGTTGATGGGAGAGGCTCTATAACCTCTGCAGCAGCTACATTTTTGGATAACAAACTGAAATCATTGCTGAAGGAAGAAAAGGATTTATGTAAGGACTCTTGGAAATTTCTCAGCAGGATAAATTAGTTTGAGTTTTGTGAGACTGATATATTGGTTACAGTGGATGTAAAGGATCTTTATAATTCAATTCCACATGACATTGGTATCTCATGGTTTGTAGATTACTTGTATAGAAAGAGACTGAATCAGGATGACATGGAAATCTTGGAATTGATCCTTAAGAATAATTGTATTTGGTTTACATGATCTTACTACTTACAAAAGGAAGGGGTGGCCATGGGCTCACCGGTTGGCTCTGTTTTTACTAATATTGCTGTATTGGAATGGAAGCATAATGAGTCGGCAGAATTTAAAAATTCCCTACAGATCACTGCCACGAATATTAGGTGAGCAAATGTGTGTAACTACGGGAATTCATTAATTATTTAATTATTTATTTATTGAGCTGGGATACAGGATCTGAATTGCCTAGATATAGTAAGATCTTGTTAAGTTTAATCTGGTGGGTGACAAAAAAGCAATTACTAGACAATGAAAATCAGTCTAAACCAACTGTGCTGAAGTAGTGAATAGATAAAAGAACAGGAAGTATGATCTTTAGAAAAGGATAGAAGAAAATTACATAGAAAAAAATGGAAATTGTGAGAACAATAAATGCATAAAAATGTTTTGGAGGAAGAATGAGGTTTAAGAGAAGGTAGGAACTAAACAGTTTATGTAATGTTGGATTGATTATATTGTACAGAAGAATGTATGTGATGTATAATGTTTCTAAATGTGAACTTGTTAATGTGGTTCGTTTACTATTGTACAAATATGTGTGTCTATATCATAAGTGATAATTCAATAAAAGTGTTTCTTAAAAAAAAAAAAGAAAGAAAGAAAGGGGTCAGGAAGGTGGAACAATTGGCCTTAAGGGATGGAAAAAAGAATCATCCTAGACTCATTGGATCAGCAAGGTTCAGGAGCAGGGAATCTCAATAGAAAGAGGGTGGTAAAATAACAGGCAATGGCAGAGACCAAGCAGTCTATAATGGAATTAAGAATGAGGGTGAAGAAAACTGACACAAAAACTTCCATATGGAAGTAGAAAGAGGTAAAAATGTAAGGGCATTATTTATGTAACTTGCTGGAGAATGAGAGTTAAGAGGTAATATGGAAGAATTAAGAAGGTATGTCATTCATTTTCCTTGGTGTTGGTCAGTTGAATATAACTCTGCATTTGAGGTAAATATTCTTCTTAAAAAAATGAGAATGTGTGAATGTATATGCACTGTTCCTGATGTTAAGGAGGCTTGGACCAGTCACATGTCAGAGGATGTGAATTTAGCACAGATGATTCTTCCACCTGACACAACTGCCAAAGAAAGCGCAAGGTGGATGTTTAGTGTTGGACGGAAGGGAAGGAGAAGCAAAGATGATACAAATGTTTAGTCAGGTTAATAGTACATGACAGTGTGGGAAAATGTTCCTACAGACTGGGGGAGGTTATTTTTAAAGACTGAAAGGGGCATCAGTTTTCAGCATCTACCCCAACCCTAAATTGTTTTGACATTACTATTTGACACCACTTGTGTGACTTTTGGAATGAATTGCTTGCCTTTAAGACACATATTTCAAATCAGTGATGACAAAATGTATGTGTATTAATTCCTTTTGTAATGGGGGATGGTGCCCTAACTACCTTCCCCTTTAAAACTAGCCCCTCATATAAAAGGAATTAATGGGAAATACAGTTGTCAATACTGCTGCTGTGATGTTTTTGTTTTATGTATTTCTTCATACTTTGTTGACTGGATTAGTCCCACTAGGCTAGTGGTGTCTTTTTAGGGGAAACTTGAGGTGGTATTTCTACTACTGAGGGAAATTTGGCCAGGGCATTGGGAAACTTCCCCTACACTTTTTGATAGGTGTTGTGGGATCTTTTACATCTACCTAAGATACCACCACATCAAGCAGATGGAATTTTGGTTTAACACCTCATCTAAAGGGTGTAGTGCAAATGTTTTAAGTTAGTTTATCTATTTCAGTGGTAGGAATGATAAAATAATGTCAGATGGATTACATGGAAGTTCTGTCTAATGGTAGTTCCAGAGGGAGGTAGACTGTTGAATGAGAAGAAGGAGGGAAAGAGCGGTACTTCTGGTGCTAGTAGGAAAAAGATTCATTGCTATGAAATGGAAAGGAAAGGCAAGGAAAGGAAATGAAATGCAAGGAAAGGAAAGGCAAGGAAAGGTAAGGAAAGGAAAGGAACGGAAAGGAAAGGCTAGCTTGAGGATGGGATTTGAATAGGATAAGAAAGCTTGTTAAGGGATACAAGACATGTGAAAGTTGGAAAAAGAAATCTGGGAAATAAAGAATGGGTTGGAAGTATTATAAAAATCAGTGGAGGAGGGGACACAAAGTGGACGATAAGATCTGTAAATAAAGGAGGAGTGGAAGTGAAAGGGACAGAGGAGGACACATAAGGCAAATGTTATGATAAGCAGTGGTGTACAAAGGATATTTTCCTCCTGGTAATATGGGGTGTTGGAGGAATTGCAAATATATTGTGAAATAAATGAGAATGGTGTGATGTATTGTTGATCACCCTACTAAAGTTTTATTTGTAAAAATGGCTTTTGGAGATGAATTAAAATTATATCAACTAAAAATTCTTCTGGTACCCATAAGAAAAAAATAAGTATAACTTAAAAAAATGAAAGCTGATGCATTCAGCAAAATTCTTTTTTATGCATAAAACAAACACATAAAGAGAAATATGAACAGCTCAGCAGTGTGTGAAAAGCTTAGCATTGCAATCAGAATGTGGTATTTCCATCTTGCTGTGTAACAGCACTCTTCTTTATTTACAGTTGCACTTCAAATGATCAGTTATAGGTTCATAGGTTCACAGGCTGATACTAGGCTACTGGCCTGGAGGCTCTTATAACCTTAGCCAAGAATTTCACCCATGTTCCCTCAAAGTCAGCACTTGTTTCCCCTGTCCAGCAGGGACACAGGTAGGATCCCAGGGGTGTATTTTCTGTTTCCCATCCAGTCGTCCAGGTTCCTCTTTAAGAGGGCTAGAGAGGTATTCTGCTTGACATGGAGAGGGAGTCTATTCCACAGATGGGGGAGTTTTTGGGATGCAAATCTATCCTGCCAACAAGTTGTATTAATGTCATAGACCAGGTTAAGGGCTTGCATGCGGGTTGCGTGAGTGGAGTTTGACTTATGGATATGCAGCAACTCCATTAAGGCTGTGTCTGAAATGGCCTTGTATGTCAGACACAGGTCACCTCTGAGCAGTCTGTATGAGACTGAGTGGAGGGACAGGGCTTTTAGCATATCTGCATAGGGCAGGTGTTTGAGACCCTGGATTTTCCTTGTCAGGAACCTCTGTGGTCTCTCCAACTGCTGCATGTGCTTGACAAGGTGCATGCCGAAGGGGGCATTGTACTCGATAATGGGTCTGATAAGGGAGGAGTACAGGGATGTTATGACCTCCTTGTTCCTGGATGAAATACCCTTATTTATGAGGTGGGCCATGTAGAAATCTGAATCCATTATCTGATTGATTGATTGATTGATTGATTAATTGATTGAGTGATTACTATCTGATTCATTGATTCTCAAATCATTATCTGAAAAAAGTGCTGCTGGGCAGAAATTAAAGTTATTTTGTATTTAAATATTTTGCAAATGTGTATGCGTTCAATGAATATGGCTACACTACTAATAGCCTTAGTCTCTTAGATGGCTTGCATAACATTAGACATCACAGACTGAATGATGAGTATACTTTAGGTCTGCAAATTCACTGGTATTATTTTTTTTCAGTATTAAAAGTACCTAGAGTATGCTAATAATTGCAGTGCTAGTTTCTTCAAAATGAAAACACTTAGCAAAGTTATTTGTCAAAAGTGATTGATCATTGCGTACTTCTGGTGTATGCCACATTCGATGTCTTAAATGCAAAGGGAAAGTCTTACTGTGACATACAGCTGTGTTTTTTGATTTATGATGTGTTGCAAAGCCAAAACATTTTTGAAGTGACCTTGAAATGAGTTTGCTGACATGTACACACCAGATATGGGTTCACTGACCCTTTTTGTTAATCAGCCGCTCCAGGTTACTTACATCTGACTCAGCGAATTACTTTGGTGTAACATTCCTCCCTCCCAGACCCATCTCTCTCTGGTCAGAGGTGGAAGTTGAACTCTAGGATTTGTTGGGTGATTGTCGTGAGTAGTTTCATTAGCTTTTTACACCTGTGGTGTTCAAGACTTGAAAAGAACACAAGGCTAGGTTATACTGATAAAATTTCAACTCTTTACACATTAATATTACAGTTGCCTTTCAGTAAAGAATCTTATTTTTTTTTATTTATGAAGTTAGTACTAGACATGCTGAAAACTTTTTTGTTCATGAAGCAGACAGGTTCTTCATACTGAGACTGCAGAGGTTCAGATTTCATTTAGTGATTTTGCTTGCATTGTATTATTCCAGATAAAACACAGGGAACGTGTGTTATGTTAAATAGTTTGTCCACAGATTGCATCTAAGTGTCTTGTAAAGTCATGTGGGGAAGTCTTATGTCAACTGTCTGATATATTTCTTTTTTAATGCTATTTAGATTCGACATAAGAAGAAAACATTATACCAGAAAGAAAATATATTTCTAGAATTTCATTTTAAAAGATCTTATTTTTGTTTTTCTTACAGTGTAATCTAGCTAACGGACACTCTTTTATTTACTTATCTAGATATTCTTTCTCCATTCTTACCCTATTTGGCAATTCGTAAAATAAGCAGATAGCTCCCATAGTATTATTATAACCTGCTTTTATAATTTGGCACACTCATACTGACTAATCTACTTAATGCATGGAACAGCGAGCAATATGTCAATGAATGCGATATTCCCCTTATTTCCTTAATGAATATCTGCTCAGCTATGTCTGTTTTATTCTCCTTTGTTTGTTTTTATTTTTTATTTTATTTATCTTTGTTAGCAATTTTGTCTCACTGGCTCATAATTTTAGTGGCAGAATGTTTTTTGCAGCAAAGTTAACAAGAATGCTGCAGTAATTATGGACACAAGCCACTTAGAAGACAAAACATTTCAGTGGCGAGTTTTCAATGAACTTTTAATGGTGGATTCACTTCTACTCATGCCTGAAGCTATAAATTTAAAATTATTTTTGCTAACACGTTTAAAGACTGATTTCATTAATTACATTCTTACAAAATTAATTTTTTCTTTGCAAATCAGCACTCTGCTAATCGGTCTTTTGTTTTATTGCATAATGATTATTAACTGTATTGCAGACTTAAGTTTTTATTTGTTAGCTTTTCTGCTTGTATGATACGAGTAATACTCATTGGTTTTTATTTAGAGACAGATTCCATAAAGTTTGCAGAACCTATTTGTGGACAGCATGTCGAAGGAAGACTGCAGCGCACCTGCTGCAGAGGTGATTCCAGAAATCACGCTGAATGTACACTGAGTATGTAAGTATTCGGAATAAGATAATTGAGGATTCCGTGCAGGCCAGTGTGATAACAAAACATATCATGTTCAAACAACTAAACTCAAATGTGACAAACAACCACTTCAACTCCGTTTCTAAAATTGTTGGCACATACTGTCCAAACATGCTGTGGTAGGGTTGTCACCTCACAGTAAGACGCTGTCCGGTTCGATTCTCAGCTAGTGCGTCTTCTCCGTGGAGACATGTGTGAATGGGCATACCTTCGTTGAAGGTTGTGCATCAGGGCTGGTAATTTGGCACGTAAAAATCAACTACCAATCATTAGCGGACCGGAGTTCCGCTGTGGCAACCCCTAACCAGGAAAAGCCGAAAGACGCAACAACAACAACGCAACAACTGTCCAAATGTCAAGGAATTCAAGCAAATACTATGGATTATAGTGAAATCCATAGCAAAACTGAAAAAAAAAATCATATAAAAATGCAACCTGCTGTTAATATACTGCAACAGGCTGCAGTGATCCAAGCCATAAATGAGGCTGTGGCTGTGCATCCTCAAAGGCAGCTAGCTAGAGTCAGAGTAAGACTGCAACTAAACCAGTTGTCAGTCCAGGAAATAACTGACAAATACCATCCAGACAGACAACTGGTCCAGGCTTTTTGCAGCATATTTACCCTACACATGTCTGTGCAAACCCTGTGAGGAAACCCCATCCTCCTTGAAACCAAAGTGTGTCTCAGACTGGCTGTTCTTGCATTTGGGACATTCCAGAAACACATGGGGGATGCTGTGGGAATATCACAGACAGCTGCTAGTGGTATCCTGGCAAAATTCCTGGCAGCAATATGCAGAAAGGTGGATGACTATTTACACTTTCCATCTTTTCCATGGAGTGGAGAAATGTAATGCACCAGTTGTATAACACAGCAAACTTCCCACATGTACTCAGTACAATAGGTTCCACACACATACCTATCAAGACACCAGTACATCCAGAAACAGATGATACATAAACAGAAAGGGATGGCCACCCATCATCAGCCAAGTTGTATGTGTGCATCAGTTGGTAACATAATAAACATCATGGCAACACCCGGGAAGTGTCCATGATGTTACCATTTGGAGGGAAAGTGGACTCTGGGCAGCATCCAGCAAGGTGAAATACCTGAGAGATTACTACTGGGTAAGTATAAGAACACAGTTCCGATGCAATTTAAGGATACCCCTCTCAACAATATCCATTACGAACAAAAGTGTTTTTATTCCCCACAACAGGTGACTGTGGTTAACTGCCACCTTGTACCATGAACCATCAAACCCTGCACACGAGGCCTGCAATAGAGTACACACAACAACTAGAAAAAACATAGAGTGTGTTTGGTGTATTGAAAGCTCAGTTCAGATGTCTGGACAAATCTTGGGATGCACTGCAATACAAACCTGAGAAGGTGTCTTTGAGCCATTTATTTCAGCATACATTTTTTTTTATTAAATGTGCTCCACAACCTAAATGACAGTAGGTTTGGTATATCTGTCACACATTTTTTAAGGTGGATGTTTTACCTACATACAAGTGTAAGTGCTTTGACTAGTACTTATGATGCATGGGTACACTTTTATGTTTGGCTGTGCTTTCTCTTGATTGATTTGTTGTGTATAATCTGAAAATTCACAGAGTGAATGGGTGTCTGCTGTGACAGTGTCTGCTGACTGTGTGGCATAGCCTTTGATTCTACATTGGTATTGCATTTGCTTCAGACACCTTGTTGGGTATTTCTGTAGAAGCACTGTTATAGCCTAGGTTGATTAACACTTGAGCTGGTACCCATTTGATTGCAGCAGTTCATATTCAGCACACCCTGCAGATCAGCATTGGTATTGCATCTGTCTCCACCCCTTGGGTGTATTTCAAACACACTGTTATAGCCTAGGTTGACTGACAGTTGAGTAGATACCCATTTGATTCTTGCAATTCAGTATCAGCAAGCATATTCACAAAATGTTTTTACAGGCTAATGATCGCTGATTGTTTTTGTAGATAATGCGTACAGTTATACATATGCAATACTGTTAGTAACAAATATATTCTCATATGTTAACAGTTGTGTTTATTAAACATAACACATTGTTTTTAGTGTTGTACTCATTATATACATTGTTTTTGTTGTTGTACTCATTATATTGATGTGTGCTCAGCCAAATATCATGCTGTCTGTCTCAGAAGTTTGTTATCTGGATTGCTTATTGTCCACAATATATATCACTTTCTCATTTTAACAATGACATGTTGTGGCTGCTCATATAAATCACTGAATGCAGACAGTACAATATGTTGATATGAATATTCTTATATTTTTTGCAAAGCTAATGCCCCATTTGAATATAGAATTGTTCAGAAAAGAATGCAGTTGTCCTTTTTAGGAGTACAGCATATAGGGACACAGGTGAATCTGTCTATAATGGACATATGTCTGTCCCTGTCTAAATTCTCATCATAATCATATTGTGTTGTGTTATGATATTCATGGGACTGTTCTGCATCATAGACATTTGCTTTATCTTTCTGGTGTGTTTTGCAATTCATTTTTACAGAGCATGATACCTGATAACTTTCTCTGCTCTGAAGATGATGCACATGCAAGGCTACTGCCAGATTCTTCTGAGGATGATGGTGACAATGATGACAATGACAATGTCGAGGCACTTGGCCCTTCCCCTACCCGAGACATCCTGCCTGCACCCCAGAGGAGACACTGACATGATGGGGATAGAGACAATTTTTGGGAGGAGATCCGGGAGGTCATGATTGATGTGTTCTGAACACAAATGAGGGATATGATGGGGACCTTCTTTGAGTATATTACATAGGCTATGCAGGATTCATTCAGGGTGATAGCTCATGAGATCATCTGGGAGTCTCATTCCCATCAGGCTTGTCCCTCTGGTCAGTAAGTATTGTTTGTGTGCTCCACTTGTGTTATGCTGAAAACATGGTGATTGCCATTTCATTGATTGGACTATATATGCACTCTTGTGCATGCATACCATGTATCTGTCATGCTTATGTGTTATTATTGTGTGATTTTGGTTTCAACATGTGCATGACACACATAAAAAATTACACTTTCAACACGCATTCAACTGTCCATTCATTGTGGCAGTTAACCTTCAGAGGTAGCCATAAACATGTGTTTTACTAGTACGACTGACAGAATATATGTTGTCCATGCTCTATCACTAACAGTTTGATATGCCTTGGATTTCTGCTTTGTTATAACAGGTATGTGCAGCATACAAACGTCATTCCACATGTTTTTGGATGACAGTTATCATGATGTCCCACTATCACAATTTGATGTTTATTTATTTTATTTTACATTTATTTACTGGGAAAGTCTGACTGGGTAGATACCCATTTTCAGTGGAGGCCCAGGGAGATAAGCTTCGCATACAATCGTATAACAATTGACAGAGTAACATATACATAATGAAGCAATTTCTACGCATATTACAAAACACAATGAGACATATCTTAAAATAAAAAAATCATAGCTACAGTTATACATACAAATGGTTTCATAGTTTCCTTGTTTATGGAAGTCACCAGCTTTAATAATGAACAAAATGCATCTTACTATTATTAGGTTTGTAGGAAGTGTTAGTAACAGTAGAAAGGTGGTGGATGGTTGACTTGAAAAAAAAAGAGGGATGCTATAGATAGTGAAATCTAACTTGGAGTATTGCAGGAGCAAAGCCATCTATTAAATAAATGATTTTTGAGTAAGTTTTTGAAATTAGCCTTGTTGCTTGTGGATCTAATGGTTTGTGGGAGAGCATTCCAAGTTTGAGCTACATTGCAAAGACAAACCAAAACAGAACGGAATAAAAAGCTCCAAAAAATCCAAAGCAAACAGAAAAGCTAAAATCCACAAGACGGAGTAGGTTTATTGAACATATACTTAAAATGCTTTAAAACAATGATAGGATGGATAAGTGCTTTCGGAAAACCTTCTTCAGATCCTTAAAATCATTAAAACACAATAGGCTCTTTATAAAAGGGCTTGACCAATCAGATTTCTTTTCTGAGCCGAAGCCTCTTCAATACTGGTTTTAAAGGGAGAATACCATTTAATCCTGTTTCACAGTCCACTCTTAGGTCTACAATCCATTGAAGTTTTTTGAACTAGGTAGTATTAAATAAGTCACCTCTTCTAGGTCCATGCTCAACACATTCTAACACCATAAAAAAACTTATCTCCAGGAAATCACATAAGATTTTGTGACAGTGCATTCATATTAAACTTATGGTTGATCTCATTTAATTGTTTCAAAATCCTAGTCTTGAATGGATAGTTGGTTTTACCAACATAAAATTGCACACATTGTTGATACATAGCAATATATACCATATTCTTTGTGTTGCACTCCACAAAAACATTTAACTGATATGTTCTCTTAGTGATTGGATGCATAAACTTATTTGTAATATTAATAAAGGGACATGCTCTGCATCTGCCACACTTATAAGTACCTTTCTTTTGGGTATAAAACTTATTAGTCATTGTCTTATCACCATATAATAATTGTTTCAAATTCGGTTTATTCTTAAAGCAGAATTTAGGAATTTCTCCAACAATTCTCTTTAATGACACATCTGCTGTTAATATTTTCCAATTATTCCTTAATATATTATATATCTGCTGGATATCCTGACT
This sequence comes from Protopterus annectens, assembly GCF_019279795.1. NCBI lineage: Eukaryota > Metazoa > Chordata > Ceratodontiformes > Protopteridae > Protopterus > Protopterus annectens. The sequence continues at coordinate 1,181,236,582 of NC_056731.1, read as the reverse complement.
ATATATAAGAGTACATCTTATATTCTCTGTTTCTTCCCTTCTTCGAGTTTTAACTCTTCCTACATCACAATGGAAATATGGTTTCTTCCTCACTGGACTCATCAGATCAACTGCCATTTCCCCGCTCTCTATTTCCTTCAGTCTGTAACCCTTTTATAGACGCATTTCTTTACACTGGAAATTTCAACCACTTGATCTTCCTGTTAGTGGTCAACCATGAACTTCTTAGGAATGGATTTTTTATAACCTGCGGAAAAATATATGAGTAGGATGCATACTATTATGATGTAGTAGATGATTACGCCAACAAGCTTTACAGTACATCCTTGTATCTATAGCACCACTTTCAGCTTTCAAAATAGTAATGTCAAGAAAATCAATTCTATTGATAGTACTATGGACTTAAAAATCAAGGATTTCAAAAACTTAACAAATACACTCAGTTGTTTCTCTTCACCTTCAGAAAGAAGAAAAATATCATCCACAAATTGTTTGTAAAACAGAAGCTGTTTTATCCATATATTCCGATCACTGAAAATAGTTCCTTTTCCCATTGCACTAGTGCAATGTTAGAGTATGCGTTTGTACATGGGGTACCCATAGCAATACCCCATTTCTGCAAAAAATACTAATTATCATATGATAATATGTTATTCTCCAATATTATCTCCAAAAGCATACAGATCTGCATAACATGCTGTTTTTCACAGGTATTATCTGATGTCAAAAACCTTTGCACATTCTCCATGCCATATTCATTAGGGATGACCGTGAATAAACTTTTGATGTCCATAGTGACTATAAGTACTGTTTACAGAGAACGAGACATCTTACTAAATGTAGATAGACTTAAAAGAAAGTCTTCTGTGTCTTTCAATACTGTGGTAGCTTTGCTTAATCCTCTTTTTAACCGATGTTCACATAAATAGATATTGGTTCTGTGATCCACCCATTGCCTGAAACATTCGGGCACATGGGTGGATCAATAGGGTTTTTGTGAATCTTAGGCAATCCTCTAATGACAGGAACCATAGGAAAGGCCACTTAAAAGTAATTAAATAAATCTTGGCTAATAACTCTTGTCAGCAAAAGGTCATGCAGGTCCATATCCACCTTATTTATAATTTTATCCAATTCATATTTCTGTATCAGCTTATATGTATTTATATCCTCAAGTAAGCGCATCATACTGTCAGCATACCAGGTCTTATCACCAACAATGCTACTCCATTATCTGCTGGTCTAAAAACTAATTGCTCATCATTCATTAAATTTCTCAGAGCATGTCACTCATCCATACTTAGATTGTAAAAACGCTTTCCGTTACCATTACATCTATTGTTCTTTAGTCTTGTAACTTCATCCTTACATATCTTAACAAAGGTCTCTATGACCAGATGTAAAGGTGGAATCAAAGAATTCAGTTTCTTAACTATGACTGCTTCCATATCAGTCTGTGTCTTTCCATCATCTTTATACATATTCTTTAGGGTCAGATTCCTAGCAAAACATTTAAGGTCTATTATAAACTCAGTGAGTCTTGACGGTAGTGAGGGAATGAATGTTAATTCCTTGTTCAGAAGGTTGCTTTCTACTTCACTTAACGAGTATTGAGATAAATTCACAACAAGCGTGGTACCCATAGCACAGGAAGAATCCCTTTCCAGACTATCTAAGTAGAGAACTTCCTCTTCTTCCTGTCTCTACTCAGAGACCAATCTTTCCTCTGTGAGTATCTCTGTTTCAACAAGATGGGAAGGTCTGAAAAAAATGGTAGATGTATTGACATTTCTTTTGGGCGAGTTCCTATGGCATTCTGCACTGCTGTACCCTGTGTAATGTCCTTTTGTAAATTCAGAGAATTTACAGGACCAATATCTATACGTAAAGATGTACCTCCACCTAGAGTGTCATCTCTAGCTCCTTCAGACTCAATGTCTTGTCTTTTATTTTCAAATATCCTTATTTACTAATGTAGTGCCATGTCCCTTTTTGCTCAGAGGCATCTGCTTCACTCCCTTTAATTACCGAAGTGTTCATGACTATTTTTTCTTGCTTTTCAAATGGTGTACATGGCCACTCAAAGATATTATGTTCTTTAAAATCCTTAATAAACTGCTCCATAAGATGAGTATGCATCCCTGACATGTTCCACGTAATGTGGCGAGAGGACAAGTGTTGAGGACAATGGGACTATGTAATGATGAACAGAGTCTCAGAGATGCCATGGAGGGGTTGAAACATAATGTTTTAGAGAGAGGTTACAGTAATAGAGAGCTTGAAGGCTGTATCCAAGAGTTATAGCCTGAAAGAGATAGGACTTGAAGACCTTATTTCTCAGATTGTTATAGGTCTACACATGGTCATGAGCAGATATAGAGACGTAGAGATGAAGTTAGGATGACTCTCACATATTCTAGTAATGTGAGAGTGATTTGTGACATTATTAATAAACATTGGGGTATTTTACATTCTGATGAAGGAACTAACAGTGTAGTGAAGGAGAAAGCTAGGTTTACCTTCAGGAACTGTCTTTGAAGAGACAGTTGTGTTACAAGAACACAAGGGATGTATATTTACCATAATCTGACTGTGAGGGACTTTTGCTTGTAAGAAGTGTAAAGCATGTAGTTTTATTCATGCAAGAGGTAGATTTGACCATCCTGCACAAGGGTTTGTATTAGATACCTCTGTCTATGCTGACTGTCTGACCAACGACTTAGTATATTTTGCCTACTGCAAAGTATGCTTTGCGTACTACATAGGGAAGACAAATAGGCACTTTAAAGAGAGGATTCCTGAACATGTTAATTATATTAAGCACAAGAAAGTGACCAATGCCTTAGCCAAGCATGTCTTGGACAATGGTCAGAGTCATAGTTTTAAGTTTTAGCCCTTGAGCTCGTAGCTGCTAGTATTAGAGGTGAGGACTTTAAGAATAACTCAAAATTAGGCCAGCACCATAAAGTGAGATAAATATAATATATTTAATACAAAAAGGCAAAAACCATAAAATCAGACCAGTTTCAGCCCCAAGGCCTTCTTCAGTGATACACTACTGACATTCAAAGAATACTTAAATAGTATCCTAAATGAGTTCATTAAGCAGATCAATCAGTATTTAAAGGCACAGTATAATAACAGGAGGCATACTCAATCTATATACAAAAAATGACAAAGATGGTCATTCAAACCAGGGGAAACAAACCCCCTAATTTAGTAATCCAGACCTTCTCCTTATTATTTAATATACTGTGCTTTCCCATTTTCCTGGATCTATCCCCCCACATTTTGTCAATAATAGTGAAATGAAATTTGGCTGTTTTATGGTTTAGAGCATGTTTATATAGGGCATTGGTCAAATGCTGATTTCTCATGTCACTGAGATGTTCCGACATTCTAATCCTAAGTGGCCTGGATGTCTGTCCCACATAAAAGTAGGGTTGCCACATTTTCAAATGGCCAAAGTGGGACATTTTTGGTACAAACATCAGATTTTACAGGCCGACACATACCCATGGCCAGTACAAAGGATAGAACTTAACTTTTTTGCCTAAATAAAAGCTTATTCTTGTAGCATTTTAGTTGCTTATTCTGTTTCTTATAACATTTAGGCATTTTAGATACAGAGTAACTGTTTTATGCAACTATAACATAAAATATAGGAAATAATTTTGTCTTAAAATCTCAGGACATTTGCCATTTTTACAATTTTTTGTCAGGACACAACTGCCCAAAGAGGGACTGTCCCTCGCAAAGTGGGACAGGTGGTAACCCTACATAAAAGGCAGAACAGGAACATGTGGCCAAATAGACCACCCAATCCATACCACAATTACCAAAACATTTTATCTGGTACACCCTACTAGTATTTCTACTAGAAAATTCTTTAGTTTTAAGCATATGTGCACAGAATGAGCAGTGCCCACAGGGAAAGGACCCCATCAATTTATCCTCATTTAATGTAATTTGTTGACCAGAGCCAGTTCTCATCTATCCAGTTTTAAAGGGATTAAAGTATGAGCCAAAATTCCGGCCCCTACAATATGAGAATAAACACTCTGGAGGTAGTATCTTATCTAACTCTTGATTAGCCAAAAGAATGTTCCAATTATTCTTGATAGCATTCCTGGTAGCATTAATGTTCCTTCCATAAGTTGTCACAAACCTAATCACCTCCTCCTCTGTACCTGATTTAACTTGATATTCCAATAATTTGGCTCTGTCTTGTTCCTGAGCCCAATTACTAGCTGTCCTAACATACCTTGACTTATATCCCTGGTTGCGGAACCTTTTTATGAGGTCCTGTTGATGGTATTCGTAGGTACCTTGATCTGAGCAGATTCTTCTCACTCTCAAAAATTGGGATTTGGGTATATTTCTAATGCTATGATGGGGATTTAGACTAGTAGCTTCCAATAAGCTATTATATTGGGGGTATTTACGAAACACTTGAGTGGATAAAGTATGATCTGGATTACGTATAATACAAGCATCCAAAAAATGAATCTCCTGATCATGCATGTTAAATGTAAACTCCATCCCTCATTTGTTCTCATTTAGATATTGGACAAACTCTAGTAAGTATGTAGCATCAGCCCACCAAATCAACCAACAATCATCAAGGTACCTACCTACACCAAATATCCATTTCCCCTAAATAGATGTTATGTAATGGGTCATAGATAAGATATTCTTCTAGGTACCCCATAAAAAGGTCTGCATAAATGGGGGCAAAAGAAGCCCCCATTGCAGTTCCTTGTGTTTGCCAGAAGCAGTCTGCTTGGAAATAAAACACATTTTTAGTTAGTATATGTTCAGCCATACAGATCAACAAAGTGTTGAAGCCGGGTGGATAGATGTCTGCCTTATCAAGCCAGTATTTTAAGGCCTCCAATCCAGCCCAATGGGGGTTATTGGTATAGAGGGCGGTAACATGCACATGCACATCATCCAACCCGGCTCCAACTGTGAAGCAGACAAAATCTGGAGAAAATGAGTGGTGTCCTTTAATCTTGAACGGACCATCTTTAATAAAGGCTGTAAATACTGTGTAAGAAATACTGACAGGGGTTCCATCAATGAACCCCTGCCAGATACTATAGGTCTTCCTGGTGGTTTCTCCAAGCATTTGTGAATTTTAGGTAGCAGATAAAAAAATCTGCCGCTGAGGATCATCCATCACCAGTTGTTCTTTAGTTCCCTCATCAATAATGCCCTCCTCTACAGCAAGTTCTAAAAAATAATCTATTTCTCTTTTGAACTGCATGGTGGGATCAAGTGGTATTGACATGTAGTATCTGGAATCATATAACTATCTACAAGCCTCATTCACATAATATTGCATGTCCATGACTACCACTGCTCCTCCTTTGTCAGCTGATGTAATGACAATGTTGGAATTATGTTTCAACTTTGTTAATGCCTGTTGCTCCTGTTCTGGTAAATTATGGCCTAACATGTGGGAATCACTTTGTTTGAAATGCAAATCTTTAAGACAAGACTCCTGGAATACAAAAACAAATTTGTCCATAGGAGGCTGGAAACTAGATTTTCGAAACCAAAAATCTGTACTTATCTGACTTGTATCTTGTCCACCAAAAAATAGTTTTAAATATAACAGACGGCAAAATGCCAACACATCATTGACTACAGTGTCTTCATTCACAAAGAAGCCATGGTCTAAACCATAAAACAGCCAAATTTAATTTCACTGTTATTGACAAAATTTGGGGGGATAGATCCAGGAAAATGGGATGGCACAGTATATTAAATAAGTAAAGGGCCTAGATTATTAAATTAGGGGTGTTGTTTTCCCCTGGCTTGAATGACCATCTTTGAGTGTTTTTTTGTATATAGATTGAGTATGCCTCCTGTTATTATACTGTGCCTTTAAATACTGATTGATCTGCTTAATTAACCCATTTAGAATACTATTTAAGTATTCTTTAAATGTCAGCAGTGTATCACTGAAGAAGGCCTTGGGGCCAAAACCAGTTTGATTTTATGTTTTTAGCCTTTTTGTATTAAATATATTATATTTATCTCACTCTATGGTGCTGGCCTCATTCTGAGTTTTGCATTTTTTTTTGACCTTTGCACCTGCCTTACGTGCGAGTACATTGTGTGGTGGACTTTAAGAATACGACAGAGTTGAAAGAACAAGAGTGGATTATACGTTTGGGTGGAGACAGGTTTCCTGGGTTGAATGATCTGGTTTCTATAAAAACACTGCTGAAGGCACGACAGCTTAAGCACTGAACCTTAGAGCTTTATCTAATATTAGGTTTATTTATTTGGAGATATTGCTGCTATGTTTACATATGACTTGTTTTTATATGATGTTTTATACTTGATGTTTTTTATATATGTTTTATATATATGATGTATTTATGAGAAAGTTTATTTTTGTATTTCATTGTCCTTATCCTCACAAAAACAGTATTAAGCAGGTTGCATTGTGTTTTTAGGTGTGTACATAATTAGTTAATTGGTATTTGATTAGTATATATAGAGTAGGACAACAGTTTTTATTAGGTCTGAAGAAGAAATCGTAATATAGACTGTGAAAGAGCTCAGCTTTTTACTTGGTCTCTGTTTGTTGTTTTTGCTTTTATGTGACATTAAAAGTTGCTGCATCAGCCGTGGAACTCCACTCATCATTTTTCTTTTCAGACACAGGAAGCGGCAGGCAGCTTGGGAGGAACCTTTCGAAATGGTAAGGAAGGTCAGTGATGTTAATTATGTGGTAAACCTGCTAGGCAGAAGGCAGGGGCACACATTTTATTATGTTAACACAATGAAGCCTCAGCATGTCAGGGAGGTCCTGGGCAGACTGCAAAGGGCAGGATTGACCATTAAGCCCAGTAAGTGTCAGGAGGGTATGGCAGAGGTCTCCTACCTGAGACATAGAGTGGAGAGTGGTAAGATTAAGCCAGAACCTGCCAAAGTGGAAGCTATTCAGGAGTGGCCTTCCCCTGCTACCAAAAGGCAGGTGAGGGCTTTCTTGGGGACAGTGCTTACCAAAGAAATTTCATTCCCAATTGTAGTACAATAGTTGCTCCCTTCATAGACTTGGCCAGGAGAAACAAGCCAGATTAGGTAGTGTGGACCCTAGCCTGTGAGCAGGCATTCCAAAAGCTTAAAGGGGCTTTGAGAGGACCTCCTGTACTAGCCAGTCCAGATTACAGAAATGCAAATGCAGATGGACTCACAAGACAGGGTATAGGTTAATGTATTCCAAGATAGGCCCATTTCTCTCAAACAACATTTTTCCAGGGTCACTTGAAAAACTAATCTGTGCCAGGGTGGACAGGGTAGTGCACATGTAACATATGTCAGCATAGTTAGCTGGAGTTCTGTAAATAATTTTGTGTCATTTGACTATCACACTGACTTGTACAGATGCTTGTATTAAAGATGTTGTCAATAATGCTATTACAACAATCTTTATGTTTAACTAAAGAATTCTGGAAGGGAAGAGTAGAAGTTTTTGAAATTGTTCTATAATTTTCAAATGTTGCAAGAGATATTAGCAAAGCTCTGAGTGTGTATTGTACCAGAGTCAGTGATCAAATGTGATGTCATTCCATAACCAGCACTAACAGGATGGAACTCGCATAGCAACTTGTTTTATTTTGTTTTCTTTGGAACCTGATTAAACAATTTATGTCAGTTATCACAGTTCAGTTAGTTAGTTTAGTTGAGTTCAATTCAGTCTGTTTGAAGCTCATCATCTTGCCTTGTGGAAGTAAGCATCTCAGCATCCTATCTTGCCTTGCTATATTAATTACGTGATCTAAGGAATAGTTATTCTTTAGACAGTCAGGAAATACAGTGAGATTAGTTAAGTAGTGTTTTTCCTGCATCTGTTTGAAGCTGTCCAACTGTATTCTTTTTATGTTTCCTGTGACTGAAACTATGATGTTTATTGTAGTTAGATATTTAGTATTCTCAGGTTTTCTATTTTATTACTTATTATTAAATATTTTATACCTTATATTGTGGCTGATCTTTCAGAGAATACTTTTAACACCTTATGAGTACTTGTACTTATTTTAGTGACACAGTGGCCACTCCAAAAAGCCTAGCTGCTTTGGTTACACTCTACCATTTATGTTAATATTGATTTGACTCAGTATAATTGGATACCCTTGTAAGTACTTAGAGTGGTTGACTGCTGGCAGCATAGTTAACTTATAGTCTGAGCAGAAGGGGTACAGCTAGTACATCTGTACCAGCCTTTCCCAGGAGTGTATGTATGTGAAAATCAAATAATCAGTGTTGCTGTGTCAGTTATGTGGAACTGGAACACACTGCTCCAAAGTGTGGCTTGTTTGGGATCTGGAGAGACATGGAGTCCAGTCCCAGGTCTGGGATATGTTCTATGTTTGCTTTTGGGGAGAATTGTGCTTGATGCAGAGAGCTGCATCTGAAAATAGTGTGTAAATTCCTTCCAGTTTTTAGTGACTGTCTCTCACCGGTGTCAGTGGTGAGGATTGAGGCTCCTTGATTACTACCCTGGGGTAGAGAGGATGTCACACCATGAATGGAGGAATAATGCCATCACCATTACAATGACAGTTTAAATAGGAATCATCACATCTGTGCTGTATGCATAACTTCTCTTAGCTAAGCATATAACATGCTACTACATGCTACCCACATATATTACACAGTGCTCTTTTTATCTTTATAGCTCTTAAGAGCTTGAAGTGTAGAGGCAGCTGCACAATAGGAGATTGGAGCAGCTAAGACAGCACCTGGTTGACTATACTTGCTTCAAACTGTACAGCTTTTAAAGTGCATTGGTCACTTTCAGAAGTATTTTTTCACAATGATTTAATTTCCCATTGTATTCCCCATCTAATATTTTCAAATGATTTTGCAAAAAATTAAGTTAATAGTGTGTTGCTTGTTTTTTTTTTATGTCATGATAGGTATTGGCCAGTAATTTACATATGATTGCAATGCATTTTGAGTAAGCAGAAGCAGTTTACATTATGGTTTCACTACTACATAGTCACTGTTAATTTTCAATGTACAGTGTTCCCATGCAAAAATTAGTTTTCAAACTGAGTTTATAGGAAGTAAGAAACTTCAACTTATGCATTTATCTTGAAAATAAAGTAATTTATATATTAATTCAGGAAGTGAGGTATAGTGGGTTTGGTCTTTCATGATGTCATGGCAGGTATTTTCATCTCTAGGAAAGAAATCTTATGGGGCTTCCTTATCAACAAAATAAAATATAAAAAGCAAGTATTTTCTACACCAACTGTATAATTTGGTTCCGTATATGGTAAGAAGGTTATATCCAACTTTAAAGTTTGTTACTTACAGTTGCTTCAGAAAGTGACCAATATACTTTAGTATTAACAGTAGTAGAAATTCATTCACCAACAGCATACTTTCATACATCACTGCCAGTTTTTTGAAAAGTGCCATAGTAGCAATATGACTGTTAATTATTTGTGTGTTTATGTATGCATCCTGTCATATACTTGGACAAGTGGGTCAGGCTATTAAAGCTGTGATCCCACATTGCAGATGCCTATGGCCACTCCCCACACACACACACACACATTTGTCTTATTATGAAGCATTTCATTTGATGTTTCTGTCTTATTATACTAACTACAGCATTAGATGTGTGAAATATGTAAAAACAACATTTTTGTCATGGTGGACATTTTTCCTTTGCTAATAATCTGTGAGTGAAATATATGTCTGAACAGCATGGTTTCTTTGTATATGTACATTTGTCTCAGACATCATTGCCGCATCTTGGATAAGAGACCCCTGTTGGTTTTCCCAAGAAGCTTGTTATGTTACTCCTCTATCTGTCAGAATGCAGGTGATGGCTGTTGGTACATGCCTCCCTCTTAGCTGTGTGTACTAGCAACCTTGTTAAATGGATACGTGTGTTGTACTTCAAGTGTATTAGGTTTAACTATATCCCAGTCAAGATATATATATATATATGTATATATATATATATATATATATATATATATATATATATATATATATATATATATATATATATATATACACATATATATACTACACACACACACACACACACACACACACATATATATATATATATATATATATACTACACACACACACACACACACACACACACACACACACACACATATATATATATATATATATATATATATATGTATATATTAGCTTCAAATTTTCATTCCATTTGTACCTCTCTCTCCCTCACTCTCTTTTCTAGTAAATACATTTATTCTGTTTCTCTCCATTTTTTACTGTTATATGCAGCAGCAGCATCACAACAAGCATCCATCCCTTTGACAAGTGACATGTGCAGCAGCAGTAGCACCCCCACCAGAATCACCTAGTACATCTAAGTCTCAGATTGCCATAGTTACCTCCACACTTCACACCCTAACTGCACCTCCCACTTCAGGTAGCCCTGCACTGGATAATGGGACAGCTGTACCCACCAGCAGTAGTGTCAGTGGAGGTGACACCTTTACCACCCATTGACTTACTATGGAACAGGGTCCCGATCTACATAAGACAGAGCCCCTCACTATCACTCTTCAAGAGGAACCTTGATGAGTGGATGGGTAACAGAAAGTTCACACTGGGGATCACACCAACAGCACTACTAGATAGGGGCCAAGGGTACTAGCTGCTAGTACAAGGGTCTAGGGAACTACTAAAGGGGCGGTGAATACCGCACAACGTGGCTGGGCTAATATATGCCTTCGGGCAGATAGCTCAGTACCAACCTATGAACCTATGAACCTATGAACCTATTGACAGCTGGCAGACATTGTGGGAAAGATTATCAACAAGAGGGTGGATGTTCAAATCTGCTAGATAGAGAAACTCCACTCATGATGCATTGAGTTATATCCTTCTCCAGCATTGTCTCCACCATCTGATATAGACGTTGGTAGTGACAGTACCCACTGTGGTGAGTAATGTCCCATCTGGTCACAGCTGGCAGTGACTGTAACTGTGCATATCCATCCTATCTTCCATCCTGGTATTCCTCTCCCTTTTTTGTCTATGCCCCCCTGTTGGTTGTTCATTCCTCCCCTCTGCTGTGTCTTCCCTTTTTTGCCTGTTGCATTCTTTACCACTGTGTTCCTTCTCCTTCACTGTGTTACCACACACCTTGTCAGTCATGTCAGCCTTCCCTTGTTACCTAACCTTACCCACTTACCTTCCTCTTAAATCTCTTACTTTTTTCCCCAACTTACCTTCTCTTGATGCATGAAAAATAGGTACCTGTCCCTCAAAAAAATATATCCTCTTTCCCACAGCTATCCTGCTAATTCCTTAGTTGCCACATTCTGTTTTACTCTGTACTTGCTTCCTCATTTCATCTCCTTCCTATGATCCCTTTTCCAACTTTTAATGTGGTCAAAATAGAAAGCCTCCTCTCATACATGCCCATTTAGGACTTCCAAATCACTTTTCTTTTGCAATTGTACTGTAAGCAGCAGGTCACAGCACTGTTGAGATGCCCATGTACAACCAACAAGACCTGCCACTGCTAACTGTATAGCAATAGCTGTACTTCATGTTTCATATGTACATGTTCACTGGCCTCACCAAGCAATGGGTACACATATGAAATGAGCATCTTTGCCTGACAGTTTACACATACTACATAAGGTACAACTGTCAAGATTTGGGTACTTCCCCATGCAATGAATTACAATTCCCACTGTCCCTGTGGATGATATATTAGATTCTAAATGTGGTGCTCTGATGGGTCATTGTTGGCTCTCTTATTCTTTAATTCTGAAATGTGTGCAGAATCACTGTGTGATTCCTGGAGGCTGCTACTTTCAATGCTTCTGCTTTGCATAGTGTAAGTGGACAGGGTTGTGGGTTCAAGTTGCCTCTAGAAGTGCATGCTTTTTTCTTTTTTTCTCTCATTCTGTAAGTGTGTTCATAGGTTCAAAGGAGGTTACTAAGCTATTGGCCCAAGGGCTTTTATAAGTCCAGCCATGTTATACCCTTGTTCCCTTATTGACCAAGTTGTATGGTCTATATTTGCAGCATGAGTCTATGATCAGCACCGACCTCCCTTATCTAAGAAGGAAACAGGTAACACCCCTGGGGTAAATTTATGGTATCCCATCCAGATGTATAAGTTACGCTTAAATAGGGCATTGAGGAACTTTGTTTTATATGAATTGGGAGCTTGTTCCAGAGAAATGGCAATCCCTGGGAGACATATCCATCTCTCCAACATGTTCTGTTAATGTTGCAGGCTATGTTAAGATCCTTAGAGCAAGTGAGTCTTGTCTCATTTGATTTGTGGAGGTGCAGCATTTCCATTAGGGAGGGATCCAAGACTGCTCTGTAGGCCAGGCACAAGTCGCTTCTCAGCCGTCTATAAGATACAAAGTACAGTGACAGGGACTTCAGTCTGTCCATATAGGTCATGTGTTAAAGGCCCTGATTTCTTTTGGTGAAAAATCTCTGAGGTCTCTCCAGCTGCTGAAAGTGTATGGTGAAGTACATACAGAAGGGAGCATTATACTCAATTAGTGGTCTGATAAGGAATGAGTACAGGGGAGTTATAACATCCTTAGCTCTGGATGCAGTGCCCTTACTTATGACATGTGCAACAAATAAGGCCTTCCTTACCACTGTGGACACATAGTGATGAAGTTAAGGTTGCTATCAACATGTGTTCCCAAATCTCTTACCACAGGGTTTGAGTTAAGTGGGGTACTGTTAATATTGTAATTTCCAGGGACTTTCCCTTTGTCGAAAGGGAGGATAACACATTTTTTTGCATTTAGTTTAAGTCAATGACTTTTGCACCAATCATTTGTCTGCATAAGCCCTTTTTGTAGTATGTCAGTTTGCACCATTCAGTGAACTTGGTAAGCCACATGTCATCTATTTTTGCCTGGACTTTTGAGAAATGGATTACAAACAGTAGGGGGCCCAGCACAGATCCTTCTGGTACACCACTGCTTATTGGTATGCTGGTAGAGGTGCAATCCCCAACTTTATCTGTATGCATTCTGTCGGTGAGCCAGTTGGCTACCCATCTAGTGTCATATGGGTTAATTCCAAGTTTTTTTTAATTTCTCCAAATCTTTTGGATTTCTAATACCATAACGGGAATGGAACTCATTCCTAAGTCAATGTATGATTAACGTTCATGAAATTAGTATTGTTTCAGTCTTTGATGTCAGCCAGAACTGCTCTTCGCAGCACCTGGAGTGTGTCCAGTAATGACCCTTTCTGCAGTTTGTGCAGGGTTGGGGTAACATGTATTGGTAACATATCTAAATACGATTGCAGATTCTTTTTTATAAGACCTGTAACTCTTACTATTATTGGAAATGTCTGAGTATCTTTTTTCTGCATTGATCTAATTTCTGCTGCAAATCCTTATATTTTATGACTTTGTGTCTCTCTGTACGTAAGACACTGTAGTCAGTGGGTGTAGCGATTTCAATGATCAATGCTACTTTTGTCTTCTTTACATGGACCACTATATCTGGTTTTCTCGCATCTATCTTTTAAACTGTTGGTAATGGGTGATCCCATATATTTTGTGGCTCTTGTTTCCAGTGTTTTTCAGCTACTTCAATATTATAATGTTTGCATAATCCCCAGTGCAACCATCCTACCACATTATTATGCCTTTCTGTATACAGTCCTTCTGCCATCAATATATCACAACCAGCAACAAGATATGCAACTGTTTCCAATTCTGTTTTACAAAACCTATATTTATCTGTTTCTCCAACATGTTCTCGGGGCACCAATATTTACCTTTCATCTATTGGTTTGAATTTTCCTCTCCTTAACCATTGTGTTTGATCCTGATCAACATGAGGTTCTTCCAGGAGTTTTCTATACTTGCAAATATATTTTATGCATTCTTTCTTTTGTTTTTTGGCACATTCATTTGCTGCCTGATTTTTATCTATTTCTGGTTTGATTTCTATTCCCGCTTGATGCTGATATACTTCTGCTAGACTAAGAAGGGAAATCATCTTAGATTTATCTCCACATGTCGAAAATAGCAGAAGAAAGTTCCGTTCAAGCTTGCTCAACAAAATTGCAATAATAAATAAAAGAAGAGCAGTGCACCACACCATAAAACGTATCCCAACGATTTATTCAAAACTGTATCTCAACAAGACAAAAACAACAAACAACGGATTAGTGCTTTCAGCTATCAAAGCCTTCTTCAGATCCACCACATGTTTCAAAACTTTCACTATGTTTGGGTCTTGTGAGGTCAGCAGATATGTATGCAGTCCCACGATTGCAGATCTATATATGTAATGAGTTTCAAGGAGACTCATACCTCCTTCAGAACGGGGAGTATATAATCTTGGTATGCACTGATTTTTATAAATCATTTGATGAGTATAAAGCATCCTTCTTGTTTTCCTGTTTAAGCTATCCAACACCTTTTGGGGCCAATCAATCAGTCCAAAATTGTAAGTAAGGACAGGAAGGGCAAATTGGTTTATAGCGTGAATTTTGTTCCTAGATGTCAATGCTGTTTTCAAGATTAATTTAAGTCTTCCAAAATATTCCTTACTAAATTTTATTCAGATTTGTTCATGTTTTATTGTTGATCCTTCATCATTTCCCAAATATTTATACACTCCCTTTTGCTTAAGTTCTTTTATATCACATTCTTGTCCCAAACTGATGTTTTCTTGGTGCTGCAGCTTTCCTGCTTTAAAGGTTGCTTTTGCACATTTATCAAGACCAAATGACACTCTTATATCATCTGAAAATGTTTTGACTACTTGGAGTTGTACTTTCAGTTCCTTATCTGATGAGCTATACAGTTTTAAATCATAGACAAAGAGAAAATAAGAAGTCTTTACACTTGGTTGCTTTCTGGGAGCCAAATTATAGCCATGATGCAATCTGTTAAGCAGACAGCTTAATGGGTTAATGGCAGGGCAAAAGAGCAATGGTGACAGAGACTTACCCTGGAATATCCCCCTTTGGACTTTTATCCCTGGAATAATAATTTGTCATTTATCATGGCTTAACTGGAAAGTGGTTTGCCACTGTTTCTTGGTTGCAGTGATGTAGTTTATGAGTGCAAGGTGTATCTTATACATTTTTAAGCACTCTTATCTGTGAATGTGGGATACTGTCAAATGCTTTTTTGTAGTCAATCCATGAAATACTTAGATTCTTCCCCTTTTTGCACTTCTCTACTATGACCTTATTTAACAACAAATGCTCCTTTGTTCCATATGACTTTCTTTTATTGCCCTTTTGTTCTATTTCCATAATTGAATTTTCTTCTAAATGACTATAAACTCTGTCAGCATCAGTTCCAGTTTATATGTCATCAGAAGGGAAGTTATTGATCTATAATTTTTAGGGTAGCTTGCAGGTTCACTCTTAAGTAGGAGAATTGTTTTTCCTGTTGTTAGCTAGGTTGGCATCTGTTCGGGGTGTGCATCTAAATAGTTCTTACTGATGGCTAAATCTTCATGCAAAGATATTAACACTTTTAACCAGAAGTTATGTACTGCATCTGGGCCTGCGGTTTTCCAATTAAAAGCTTTTCTTACCTTTATTTCCATCTCTCTGCCTGTTACTTCATCCCATTTCATATACTGTACCTTTGAAGTTCTTACTCTTTCTTTTACTTTTTCTATCCATTTAGCATCTTTGTTATGTTCCACAGGATCTACATAAATACTTCTCAAAAATGTATCTATTTCTTCTTTTTTGGTGCTCTTTCAATTTCTTTTACCTTGTTTCCCAATTCTCTATAAACCTTTTTTGGGTCATCAATAAATTGCTTATTTTGTACTTTTCCTTTATATTTATCTGTTGTTGTTTGTCTTTCGGCTTTTCCCGGTAAGGGGTCACCACAGCGGAACTCCGGTCCGCTAATAATTGGCAGTAGATTTTTATGAAATGCTGAGGTGCCAGCTCGACGCCCAACCTTCAACTAAGTCACGCCCATTTACGCATGCATGTCTTTCGAACGCTACCCAACCGCGGGGAGGACATGCAGACTCCACACAGAAGGCACTCCCAAGCCCAGCCGAGAATTGAACGGGAGAACCTCTTGCTGTGAGGTAACAGCGCTACCGCCGTACCACTGCGGAATCTCCCAAATTCTTCTGCCTGTGCTGATATTTTTAGTTTATTATTTGCGATAGTGCATGGTAAATCCTGATCTGTTATAATACTGGTCATTGCTTTTATCACGCCTATCTTTCTGAGTATTTTTGTTGATCTGTCCCTCTTCTATACTCTTCTAACAGTGACACTTCTTGTCTTAATTGCTTTGTAGTTTTCTCTATTCGATACTTCCATGATGGTATTTGATTTCTCCCCTTTCTTTCCCTCACTGTCCTGTGTTCTTGTGGTAGAATTCTATCTGTTATTAATGTAGCTGCACAGTAATATGTCCTGTTTACTTCTGTTATATCCCATGGATCTCTATGGACAGTCCTAATTACTGTGTTCATTTGTTATATCAAACTTCTGACTTTTTGAGTTTTATTGAAGTTCTGCAATCTATTTCTTTCATTGATCTTAATATGTCTAGCTATTAAATCTATTAAATCAAACAAATCTTCTCTTAGCTCATTTTCTTCTAAACTGAGGGCACATTTTTTGTTTTCCACTTCCTGTGGGCATTCTATAGAAAGTTCTATAGCATCTTCCTGTGGCACATTCTATTCAATTTCATTCTGTGTCATTTGTTGTTCTGTCATATGGGAACTCACTGGCCTATCACTCCTCAACATTGACTGCATCAGAGTTGCCACAGTTTCCTGTTCCTTCCCTTGCTGTCCAGCTTCAAGTGAACATTTCTCCTGGTTTCCTGTAGAAAGCTCCAAAATATCTTCATATGTCAAATGGCCAGTTGCTTCCTGTTCCACTGGTTTCTCCTTCATTTGGATGTCCATTGCTCTATCCTGCTGTGGTGCTTTCTGAGTTAGATTTTCTACACTGAATCCTTCACTTCACAGGTATTCTATAACTTCAGTTTCTATTTCTTTAACTTCTCAATTACTAATCTTCTTTTCTACTTTTCCTCTTTGTCTTCTTTTTTTTGTATTGCAAAGTTTTCCATATCCAGATTCCTTTGCCTGTATTTCTCTTTAAATATCTTTGGTGCTGCTGTTTTTGTATTGATTAGTTTTGCTTCCTCCTTTGCATAAATATTACACCATATTGGTGCAGCGGTAGTGTTGTCGCCTCACAGCAAGAGGTTCTCTCGTTCGATTCTCAGCTGGAGTGCCTTCTGTGTGGAGTCTGCATGCCTTCCCCATGGTCGAGTGGCATTTGAAAGACATGCGTGAATAGGTGTGCCTTCGTTGAAGGTTGGGCGTCAGGCTGGCACCTCGGCACCATAAAAATCGACTGCCAATCATTAGCGGACCGGAGTTCTGCTGTGGCGACCCCTAACAGGGAAAAGCCAAAAGAAAAACAACAACAACAACATTAAATCTCTTTTTCTTTCCCACATCCATATTTTTTCTTCAGATGTTTCCTGATCTTCCTGTTTCTCCTTACTTTGGGGACTCATTCCACCATGCTGTGATGTAACCTGTGTTAGACCTTCTACACCAAATCCTTCACTTTGCAGGCATTCCATAACTTAAACTTCTATTTTTTTTTTAAATTCTACTTTACTAATCTTCTTTTTTGCATTTCCTCTTTGTGATATTATTTTTTATTGTGAAATTTTCCATATCTGGATGCCTTTGCCTGTATTTCTCTGCAAATATGTTTTGGGCTGCCTTTTTTCTATTGATTAATTTGGCTTTCAACTTTGCATAAATATTGCAGCATATCAAATCTCTCTTTCATTTCCAAGTCCATATTTCTTTTTCATACTTTTCAAAAATCTCTAGGTTTTGTTGTTTATATTTTTGCACTTCCTCAGATGCTTCTTTTTCCAAACAGCTCAACGTTTCTTGGTCTATATAATGTTTTTCACAAATCTGTTCTATTAGTGAACACACATTTTTATTTGACGCTTCTGACAGTTTTTCTTATGGAAGTGTTTTTCTTTCCTCTAATTTCTGTCTTAATCTGTTTGTATGTCTTGTGTCAAGAAATTCTGGGCTTTTTGCATAATAGTAACAATACATAACTTCTTTCTTATCCTCAATAGTCTACTCTATCGTCTTTATGGCTTTTCTTTGGCTTATCAGTTTTTGTGATTTTTGTGAACTGTTATTTTCTTCTGCAACCAGGAGGCCATCCTCCCCCTGGGCCTGGCCTGGCCCCATTGTAGAAATGTTTCCATAGTTTGAGGATTCTACACTGTCATTTTTTCCACTCCTGGCACCAGTGCACCTACCAGGATTTGGCACTTTTTTATACTGGGTCTTGTTCACCCAGCTATCTTTTTTAATTTTTGACCTACTTCTGTCCATGATATATGCTATTAAAATATAGTCTATATATCAGTGTTGTCTTGGTGAGATTTTGTGAAAAACAGGGTCCACCTTGTGAAGGGACTCACCAAGACTTGAGGATGAATTCAATTTCAGCAATAGTACTCTCTTTTGCTTACTGACTTATCATCTCTCCATTTGGACCCCAAGCTGGGTGAATTTCTCAATAGATCTAAGTGGGGGATTGTGTCAAAAGCCTTAGCTAAGTCAAGATAGGCTTTATGTACTCTTTTGCCTTCATCCAGGGCTTTGGTGACATTCTCAAAGAAGTGCACCAGGTTTAATAAGCATGACCTACCCTTCACAAAGTGAAATTAGGTCGGGTCAAGAGTTTGAAGTTCACCTATGTCTTTGTCGATAAGGTCCATGGTGTTTCTCTCCATGGCATTGCAGATAAGGCTGGTTAGGCTTATGGGTCTATACTTTCCAGGGTGGGTGGAAACACCAACTGCTATATGTTTGCATGATGCTGCATCTTTCACTGCTCCTGTACCTCAAACTTTAAGAGAAATGTGGGGAGCATCGTGTGTTGATGTTCCATAAGGGTCATATGTAGGCGCATCGCTGTTACAGATGAGAACTTGTTTCCTGCATTTATGTTACAGTACAGGTACAGACTCTGCTGATGTATTACCTACTTTTGGTAGATGTATTGGTACTTTTTTCTACCCCACCCATTGTGTGCTGTTTTACTTTTTTTTTATTTTCAGTAAATTGACACTTATCTCTGCGCTTTGTGCTCTTTTGTTCATTGACTTACACATCCCTGATTTTGTCACTCACCTTCCTTCTCAGTCTTGATTGTTATATGTTTGTTTTTGTGGCCTTACTACTTCCACTATCCTCCAGTCTTAACCTTACTTCCTTTATTACCTTCCAAAAGTAATATATATATATATATATATATATATATATATATATATATATATATATACACACACACACACACACACACACACACACACACACACACACACACACACACACACACACACACACCATTGAGTCAGAAAATTGATCTTCAAACTTGACTCATATCCCCATAAGGCTGCCAAATACCTTCTTTTTCTTGTCGCAAATCTGCACACGAGATCATACCAAGCACCATCTGGACTCTTCCTTAATGCATAAGCACTGGTGCAGCTCAGACCTCTTTGTGGCTACACCACAGTTCTACATGCTCTTCCCACAGTCCTTGCTTTGGCCACAGTCATTACTTTTAATGAGCTGATCATCACACACGTTTGCTTGACTGCATTCTTTGTTAATGATCATTTAAGCTTGTCTCGCTCACACAGTAAAGAAAAGAAGGGTGACTGCAACCACAGCCACAGTTTTTCTGAATCCCTGGGGCAGTTTTACAACTAAATAGTCATAAACTTGTAGAAATATATGTGAAATCCATCTTAGTGTGTATTACATTTCAAAGGTTTTAATTATGGTCTGATGCTTACTCACAATTTGAGTAATTTACCACAGTAGTACAATGCAGGACTGTCAAAGTATACTGTTTAGCAACCAATTCACCTTATACATTTAGTAAAATATGCTCTTTTCAAGTGTTTGACTACTATAGTTCATTAAACTGCTATCACTAAAATGTGCTTGGTCTGCAATTTCTTATTTTTTCTGTGGACCTCACCAGCATCATTTTGATTTTGCAGTAGTCATCTTTTTGTATCAAATATATGGAGTTCGAGTCACAAAATAATATATAATAACAAAGTATGCTCTGCAGCATAATTGGGTAGGCCTTGGTTAGAGAACAGGATTAAAGTACTGAGCTCTTAATGAACTATTCTTTGTAGTTAAGGTGTTTCATTCCTTCTTCTTCCTTTTACCCACTGTGTGACTCTGAGAAATTCACATAACTAGGCTGTGCGCCCAGACCACAACTGAAAAAGGACATTTGTTTTCAGTTGTGTCACCTGGTCAGCAAATGAATAAAATAAAAACATAAATAAATCTATGTTTCTTTCTTTATTTATTGCTAACTTGTTCCTCCTATGTTACCTGGGATTGTAGGTTGACTTGAAGACCCTTTTCAGCCATCAGTTGGACAAGAAGCATTAATGAAAGAGTGTATTTACATACATATTTTGAAGAATGTTTTGTGATTTTTCACTAGATATTATGCAGTATAAGTAGAGTAATTGTTGGTAGAGATCACAATAGAGGGTGTTTTCAGTATAACATTTCAAAAGAGTTTTAGGTACAACAAAATACGCAGCCATATGTCACAGCAAATGAATTCTAGAGTAGGTTGACTATGACTGGACAAAAAAATAGGGGGTTAAGCTGAGTATTTGGTAAGCAGAATGGGAGCCATGTACAGAGAATACAATTTCCAACTCCACTGAAAATCATTAACATATAATAATGCTGTTCCTTATCTAAAGGGGCAACATCTACACTTCAGCTAAATAGTTATCTGTTTTGTTCAGTTCTATCAATGAACCATCACATTTAAACATGTAAAGTATAAAAGGAATTGTTACTTTGTATTTGTAATACATTTCTGAAACTTAACCTAAGTTTATGTTGCAGCTATAATGTTTCAGTGCATAGCCATAGTATTTATTCTGCCAGAAAACTGAAAAACTAGTCACATAAGTGTTAACATTACTCATAAATCATGCAAGTAGTACTACACCTAAAGGGACTCGCATTAGTTTATTGGATACAAATATCAGTACTATAGGTCTTTTAATAATAAGGTTCAACATTCTTAACACATAAAAATCAGAAAGAACCCGGTAGGATTAATGATATTTGTTGTGTACATATACAAAGAAAATGTGGGAAAAATATTGATGCAGTTATAGAAACAAAATATAATACAAAATTATGTGCATGTACTATAAAGCACCAAGAATCAAATATTAAAATCACTGCCTTACTAAAAGAGACAAAACCTAGCATGTGACTGATGAGCAGGTTATTACAGTCCACTGAACACCATTTCTGGCAAAGACAAGAGATAGCTATAGAGGCAGAGCCTAGATGGCCAACTGAGAGCAGTGAATTTTGAGAGCTTCATAAACTAGTATAATAATATAGGGAAATTTTATTATTTTCAAGTTTGAAATGTTAGAAATCTATAGATAAACTACTAAACTACATAAATGTCAATTTTGGTGGAGATATACAAAAATTTTCCTGTCAAGTACACTGGAGATATATTAAGTCACTGAATATGAACAACTCAAGGAATTCTCATCCAGATGCTGCTTTGGAAAAAGAACTGCAATTGATGACATCTACCTTACGGGAACTATCTTTGAAGATGGATGGCTTTAAAAATGACTTAGAAAACCTCAAATTAAATTCTCAAAAACAGACTGATACTCTTAAGGAACTATTACAGCAACACCATACAAAAATAACAAATATAGAGACTTCTCTAAATGACATTGAAGGGGACTCAAAGAGGAAGAATTCCAAAAAGAATTTCTGCTTAAACAGAATACATGGCTGCTTAACAAAATAGATGACTTAGAAAACAGGGAAAGGAGAAACAACATAAGGATCTTTAGTCTGCCTGAAAACACTGAAGGAAAAGACATTATGTCATTCTTAACAACATGGATTCCTGAATTTTTAGACTTGAAAGAGGAACTTTCATTTGGAATTGAAAGGGCACATAGAGCACTGAGGAAACCTGCTTCTATCTCAACAAATACTCCACCTAGATCTATAGTTATAACATTTCGTTCATTTCTGGACAAGGAACTAATATTAAAATCTGCTTGGAGAAAATCACTCTTAAAATACAATCAAAGCCTGATAAGATTTGACAGTGATTATTCTTCCAGAATACTAGAACAAAGGAAAAAAGTCTGGCCAATAATAAAACTGTTGAAACAAAACAACATTAAAACACAGCTGGCCTTTCCAGACAAGATAAAAATACTTTTTGACAATGAGATTGAGAACCTTTAATGACTTAGAAGAACCTACTATATTCATCAAAAACAACAACATAGTGTCTACCCCAGAAGAAAGGGAATGGATGACCCCTACTATTAAAAGAATAAAATAAACAAATCCTTGGACTGATGTTAGAAAGAAGAAACAAAAAAATGATTCCAAGATAGCCGTCCCAAAAAAAACAACTCTTACAACTACATCTCTCAAAGTATCAACTGATATGGTACATCACTTGTCATCTGTTTTTATTTTAAAAAAAGGAGGGTTTCTTAAACAACTGGGAAACAGTAATGATTTATTCAGAATGTTCAAAGAGTCCAAATAATTCTTCACAAACAAAGGTAGGTCAAGATGGGTTACTATTTACATTACATATAAGCCAAACCAAGCAACATATAATACAAACATAGAAGTTTCTATTCCACTACTTAAACTCAATGAATATTTATCTTGTTCATTTTTAATTGATTTTACTTATAATAATTTAAGTAATTAATTAACTAATTCAACAAGGTACCATTCATCAGAGTTCAGACTCAAATGTAGCAAATTAATATCATATATAATAGCAGTAACAGTAGAGTGTTTTGAAAAACATGCTTTCATGGAGACTAATGCCTTCTTCAGTTAAATTATGATTTAGAAATGTCATGTATATCCTGGTTAAATAATAGTAGCAAGCTCTTACCACAAATTTGTAGGAGGATGGCAGAATGGTTAAGGTGTTTACCTTGCAGATACAAGGTGCAGGGTTTGATTCTCACATGGGGTAATTGGCTAGGCAAAAAATGTCCCACAAGGGTAGTTAGCTTAGTACTTATCTATCAAGTCATCATTATTCTGTCTAAATATAGTTAATATCAATTCTGGCAGGTATCACAGCTACAAGTGCTGTTTGATCAATCCTGATATGGTGTGCGTGGACGCAGCTGTGTCTGGCAGCTAGTACAAATGTCATTATTATTCTGTCTAAACATAGTTAATATCAATTGTGGCAGGTATTATAGCTTTGAGTGCTGTTTGATTAAACCTGACATGGTATTTGCGGATGCAGCTGTGTCTGGCAGCTGTTGTATGTTTTCATCTCCGTGAAGCTGTGGGTTGCAGCTTGTGATCGAGGTTTACTGATGCTTGTGTATTAGGAAGAGACATTTGGTGTTTTAGC
This sequence comes from Protopterus annectens, assembly GCF_019279795.1. Classification (NCBI taxonomy): domain Eukaryota; kingdom Metazoa; phylum Chordata; order Ceratodontiformes; family Protopteridae; genus Protopterus; species Protopterus annectens. The sequence continues at coordinate 1,181,213,047 of NC_056731.1, read as the reverse complement.
CTGGATCCAGGGGAAGGGGTGGATAAAACTGTGATTTGGGATATTTTGGCAGAGAATAGTTTGTTTATACATCTGCTGAGTGAGAGGTAGGAAGGCTGGAAGAATGTGTTATCTCTTGTTGTGGTGGCATGTTGAGAGGTTTTTTTATCTGTTTGCTCTCCGTTCTTTTCCTGGCTGCTGCTTCACTGAAAGGAAGGGAATTTAGGCTTAAAGTTACAGTGAAGTGAAGCTTTGCTTCAGGTGCATTGTGAGCCTCTGGTATGCAGTACACAGACACACTAACAGAAACAGATGCTCCCAGGTTGCTATGATAATGGAGACAGAGTGATGATAATGCTTAATGGCGCAATGAAGTTTTTGGTTTTAAAAAAATAAATAAATCAGTATAATAAAAGGGCTGTTTTAAATCACATGTGCACATATTGATGGTCTCCCAACACTTCGTTTAGCTCATTAAGTTGATTTGTGATAATAAATAAATAAATAAATAAATAATAAGCACAATTTTATATTTAAAATGTATTTTGGTCCAGACACATTAAGGACTTACATAAGAGTGGAAGTCTGAATTATTGTAAAAGACTAAGAGCACTTGGTCTTGTGCAGTACCCTTTGCAGTGGTCTGGGAGGTGAGCTTGCTCGGACGTGTTGAGCATATGGGGATAGCTGATTCTAGGGGTGTTTGGGGTTGCCAGGAAGTGCTAGAGAGTCATCATATTTCCTTCATGGAAATATCTGTGGAATGGAAGGTGTGTTGAGTGGTTCACTGGCAGAGTGGCCACTTCATGGAACAAGCTGGTAAAATGGAACAGGACAAATATTGGTCTGGATATTTTAAGACCAGCCTTTAAACACACCACATGAACTAATGAATGGTATTCTGGCAAAACTGGATGGGCATTGTTGCCCATGCTTGAAATACTGATATGTGTGTATGTAAGGATGGAAATATAACAAATAAGAAACTAGAAGGGACTCATAATTTAAAGTCTATGGACTGTATAAACATGCTTGGAAGGAGCTAATAATAAGAATAAGCATTACAGCTTGCGGTCTCTCAAGTAGCTAAGTAACAGCCAAAAAAAAACCACACACAATAGTTATGTAATGTATGATTTCAGTAAATCTAGACATAAAATATATAATCATCATATAAGATGAAGCATTCTGCTGAATTTAGATATTAAAGACAGGATTTAATAACATGGGCTTGTATATAATAACACTACTGTCTTAACTTGTCATAAATGACATACACTACATTGAACATCAAGGGGAAGCATGATGATTTTCTTATATAAGTAAATATGCATAACAAGTCATGCAATTCCTTTAACTTAAATTTTAGTTTTTGTAACCCATCTTGACCATATATAATACTTAAGCTGTTACCAAGGCAACTAATGTTTAATACATGACATCAAACTGACAAAGTTGTTCAAGGGAAACAATAGAAGCCTGAACTAGGAATGTCACAGAATGTAACAATCACATTCTGAACAAATAGTATTAAATTGACGATAATCACTCAGTTTAACCTTCGCTGATTATACAAAATAGAATGTTGCCATTTAAATCTAAAAACTTTTAGTATATGCCATAAAATGGCAATTTATGAATATGGAAAGGGAACTTGTAATCATTAATCACAATAAGTGAATTTGTTGTTTTTAACCTATAATTTCACTCACTTTATAATAAGAAATGACAGATATGAAAATCTTTATGTATAGAAAATGGGGGGAAGAGGGATGCACTGATAATTAAAATGCACTAACATTCATCAATGTTCACATAAAACAAACTTAATGCTTTAAGTAAGTTAGTAACAAATGGATTACTTAAATGCTGGCAAACAATGAAATATGACTTCTGATATATCCAGTAAAATACATTGTATTATAAACATTAGGTATAGATATTATTACCATCTATTTATATTAAGTAATAAGTTTTGAAAGACTTCATCAATAAGGGTGAATATGTTAAATAACTGTGTACTATAATCTTTTACTGAGGTTTTATATATGATACATCCTACTTTACTATGAGTGAATGCTTGTCATCTTTCATGTAAATTTTAGTTGTTTATACAATAAGCAGACATTTATATTGTATTAGAATTCTGTCTAATTTGCAGTAGTACTATATCTGCTCAAAATAATATAAATATTGCTTATTCCTATTACAAATATTCTCCATATGATAATTAAATTCATGGAGTTCAGATGCTCTGGATTGTCAAGGTATGAGTGGTAATCTAGTGGACTTATGTTTATCCATCAGATTATGAATGAATTTCATTCCATGGCTAGTGCGGATCTTAGTTTTGTTAACATTTATTAATTTAAATTTATTTCACAAAAACATATTTAGTATGCCTGACCAAAACATTACTTTATTGGTAAACACTCAAAGTATAAAACTGATAATTTATTTATTTTATTTATTTTCATTTATTTTACATTTGTTTACCGGGATAGTCCGACTGGATTAATGTCCATTTTCAGCAGAGTCCCAGAGAGAAAAGCACCAAAAAAATTATAAAATAGTTATATACAAGCAAGTAAAGTATAAAAACATTATATCCAAGCAAGTAAAGTATAAAAAGTTAGCAAACAAAAAGCAGTTACACAATTCAGAGATCAATACATAAATTTGTATAGTTTTGCATAGCACACAATATATACAAGTGCTAGTCAGGAGATAAGTTCTTCTCTCTCAGATATTATTTTAAATCCTATTTTAGTCAGGATTGATGCAGGGACATAGCCAGTGAGATTTAAAATAATTGGTTAGATTTTTTTTTTAATTGACTAATTGAGGGGTTCAGGGTAAGGTCAGATAGAAGCATGTTCCAGATTCTGCCTACTGAATTAGCAAACAAGCATTCTCCAGATTGGTTGTTGGCTTTGGTTGACTGAATCAGGAGTTTAGTAGAGGATCTAAGTAGCCTGGTATTTTTGTAGGGCTAGATAATGTTACTGAAGAAGGGCGTTTTGTCTGGGTGGTTAATGACTTTGAAAGCTAAAATAAGTTGATTGTATTTTAAAAGCTCAAACATATACTTTATAGTTATCAGAGGAAAATGTTTAATAGTCACAATAAAACAAAAAATACATAGTCTAAATAACCTAAGATGGATTTAACTTTATTATCTTTATATACCAATGGCATAAACAATCCTAGCAAGAGATCAAATCTACCGAAATGTTTAAAACTGAACAAAGCACAAATTGTCTTCCTTCAAGAAACTCATTTCAAAACAAATGACAATTACAAATGGAATCCTAAGCAATATATGATATTGGTGCAATCCACGTATAAGACAAAGACAAAAGGGGTAACAATTTTATGAAAAACAAATGTGATTAACCCAGAAATCATTTACAACATAAACAAGCTATACAATAAAAGGAGGAAACTAGTACAGAAAAGAGTAAAATCCCAAGAAGGGAAGACATCCCTGATCAGTATCAGCAAGAAACTACAATCCCTCATAAAATCATCCAAGGCGAGCTTTGAAAAAAAAAATTGCCAAGGACTCCAAAGATAACCACAAGGAATTCTTTAGCTATGTCAAGAATCTAAGTGGCAATGCTCAGATCTGCTCAGAGTTAGTGCAGAATGGCACAAAATACACTGAACCGACCGATATCGCCAACATCCTGGCAGACAGGTTCAGTGCAAACTTCACCCCCTTTCACCCCCAAAAGGGCCCATAACCATACCAGAAGAATGTAGAGTCCCTGAAATCACAGACACTCAGGTTAAAACAGTCGTCTCCAAAGCCAAAAACTCAGCATCAATGGGACTGGACGGTGTCCCAGGCTGCATCCTACATGAGCTCAAAGACGAACTAACCCCTCACCTAAACACACTGTTCAAACTCAGCCTCTCCACAGGCTACATACCCATAGAGTGGCACACAGCAATGGTTATTCCGCTCCACAAAGGTGGAGCCACAACAGACCCCCGGGAACTATCGCCCTATAGGCCTGACTAGCTTGGTCTGCAAGGCTATGGAGTGCATCATCATGGAACTCATTAACAGAGACATTGGGAACCTCCAAACACTGGACCCTACCCAGTTTGGCTTTGCTAAGGGCAGATCATGCCTCCTAAACCTGGTGGACTTCTTTGAGACAGTTACCAAGGCTATAGACGAGGGAAAGGTGGTACACACAACCTACCTAGACATTGCTAAGGACTTCGACACCATTCCCCATTCTGGTATTATAGACAAGCTCACCAGCCTGAACATAAACCCCTACATCACAAGATGGGTTGCCAGCTGGCTCATAGACAGAACCCACATGATGACAGTTGCGGGAGCTAGGTCCATCTCTAAACCGGTTACAATTGGTGTTCCCTAGGGCTCGGTCCTAGGACTCCTCCTGTTCGGTATATGCTTCTCAGATGTACAGACAAGCACAGGAGGACTATGGCTGACGAAGTTCTCAGACAACTGCAAACTAGGGGCTATAATTGACTCTCCAGCTGACACAGACATCCTCCAAAAGGGTCTCACTGAGACGGATACCTGATGTCAAAATCATAGCCTCAAGCTAAATGCCAAAAAGTGCACAGTCATCCCCTTTGGAAAAATCAAAGTACCCACAAACTACCACATAGGTGGCAGTCCTCTAAATACGGAAGATGTAATAAGGGATCTGGGGACCCAACTAGATAGTAATCTTACCTTTGATAATTACATTGCCAAAGTGGTTATAAAATCCTTCTACATGGCCCACCTAATCACAAAAGGGTTCGCATCCAGATCAAAGAGGTCATTGTGCCCCTCTACTTATCAGACCCATCTTAGAGTACAATGCCCCATTTGGGATGTACTTTACAAGACACTTGCAACAGCTGGAAAGACCACAGAAGTACCTCACCAAGAGGATCAATGGCCTCAAACAGATGCCCTATGCAGCTCGACTGAAGAAACTCCAGTTGTACTCGCTTGCATACTCAGAGGTGATCTCTGCCTGACATACAAGGCCATGTCCAACCCAGAATTGATGGACATGCTCCACCTAAAGAAAACCATATCCCCTCAAGTCACATACTCTAGGCATCTAAACCTCACCACAACAATAAATAGGACATGCTGGAGGGATAGATTCCTGCCCCCAGAGACTTCCCATGCTTTAGAACAAGATCACAATCTACATTAGGCAGAGCTCCTCACTAACACTCTTCAAAAGAAACCTTGACAAGTGGATGGGAAACAGAAAGTTTACCTCTGGGATCACTTCAGTGGTTCTGCTGGACAAAGGCACAGGGAACTCATCTAAGGGGACAGCGAAAGCCAGCACATTCTGGCTAGGCTTATAAATGCCTTTGGGCAGATAGCCTAGTACCCACCTATGAACCTATGAACCTATACATATGAAGATAAAGAAGGCCTTATGGCATTAGTAATAGTTAAATATAATAAAAGAATATGGACCCTAGCCATTCTATACTGGTTCCCAGGCATTGGAACAAGAACTGTTAAAAACACTTGCATTTCATTTCCAATAATTATAAAGGCAACTTAATATTAGGAGGATATTTTAACTGTATATTTGATATTTCTGAAACTACAAATAAAATACCGCTGCATACATCTGCTGTATCAGCAGCTTTAAACAAGTGGGTAGAATAATTTCATCTTATAGATACTTTCAAATTTAAAGAAAATAAATCTTTGATATTTTCCCATCAAGATCACAAATTTGGTACCCAAACTAGACTAGATTAAATATTTTCTGCCCATGACTTACACTCTAAAATCAATAATTTCTCAATCACTCCCTGCCCCTTTTAGACAACAATTCATTGATACTAAAACTTCAAAATGGGTACAAACCATTAATCTTTAATTCCAGAATTCCAGCTTATATATGTAAAATTAAAGAGTTCAAAACCTGGTTATTATCTGAATTACACTTCTTCTTAGATATTACTTACACCACAGAGATAAATAAAATAATGATATGGGACTCATGAAATGCTTACATATATGGTAAAACCCTAACTTGGTATAAAAAAATCAGAGAATGTGATTCTGAATTATTAGATCTACAATCCAAACTTTTGTCAGTAAAAGCTGAAAAAAAATCAAGATCATTTGGAGATGAAAAAGAAAGCAGAATTATTAAACAATAAATACAATGAAATTCTAACACATAAAACTAGTTTAGTTTAGAAAAAAGCTTTAATACCACCCTCTTGGAGATATTGTATAATCACACCAATCCTAAAGGAAAACAAATCCCCAAACCTCTGTACCTCATATAGACCTATATCATTATTAAATAATGACTATAAGATATTTATGACAATATTAACTAACAAAATGAAAATACCACTATCCAAAACAATAATTAATGATCAAACTGGATTTATATATCATAGACACACACATGACAATATTAAAAGGATAATTTCTCTTATAGATTATGTTAATAAAGAAAATAAAGAAACACTCATAATTGGCTTAGATATAGAGAACGCCTTTAATTCCCTAAATTGGTGTATGTCAAGTTAGGTCCATTTACCTCTGAATCTATACATATAACAAAAGGCACTAAACAAGGATGTCCCGTGTCACCTATTCTATTTGCTCTGGCTATTGAAATATTGGCAGATTCAATTTGTAACAATATAAACATCAAAAAAATAGATATTTATGAACAATACAGTTCTAAAGTAATGCTATTTGCTGATGACATATTACTAGCATAATCTAATACAAAAGAGACATTAGAAGAATTAAATATATTAGTTGACACATTTCACATGATTTCAGGACTCCATTTCAATAAATCAAAATCAAAAATTTTATTTTTAAATTAAAAAAAAGAACTGCAGACTAAGGGGGATCACATCATAGGGAAACAAGAATCTACCTTAAATTGTCTAGGAATTGAGTTATGCAAGGATAATAATGAATTAGTCTAAAAAAACTACAATAATATCATCAATACAATTAAAATCTCTGTGGAAAAATGGAACAAAATAATATTAACATTTGAAGATAGACTACAGTTAATACAAATGATTTTACTGCCCAAGATCCTATATATAGCCTTGACAATGCAACTGTTACCAGAAAGGAATATACTTACAGAAATAAATGTATGCCTAATAAAATTTTTATGGTTTCCCAAAAGAAACATAATAGCTTTAATACATCATATCATACCATGGAAACAGGGAGAATTAAACTTTCCTGATATAAAAACATATACAAAAACATCAATATCTAAAACAATCTCAGATTGGATAAGTCCAAATTATTTTGCAAATTGAAAAGAATTACTAACTGTAATATCAATAGATGAATTTGATTTACAAAAAAAATTAAAATAGATAAAAACAATTTGCCATGGTACATATTATGTATTAGTATGCAATATAAAATAACTAAACCCACTAAAACTTGTATGATTAATTATTACATTGACTCATTTAGGAAAATTATTAATGCAAATATAGATTTAAAAATCTGGTTTGATCTTTTAACACCATTTATAGTCACAAAGAACTTTCCACATAAAATATATAGAGAAATGATTAATTCCTGGGAACAGAAAGGATTTATTTGCTGGCTCCAATGCATCAAAGAACTAAAAGTTTTAGATATGCAAGTAATAAAAACAACATGCAAAATTCCACAATAGGACTGGCTAACTTTACAGAGTATTCTGTCATATTTGCAAGATTTAAGTAGAATAATTAACTATTCTTCATTTAAAGAAATACCTAAATTTACGAAATACATATATGAAATCATATATAATGACTTTGACATGGGATACAGTATTTCAAAATTTTACAAAATATTGATAAACTATAAAACAACACCCAAAACCTCATATTGGAAATATATAACAAAAGGACACTCAATACAGTTAAATGAAGATATTAAAACAAATATCTTATTATCGATAAAATATACATCCTTTACACAATACTTGAAAGTTTTTAATTGGAAATGCTTGCACAAAGCATTCTTAACCCCAGACAGAATCATTAAAATTAGTTCTTCCATAAAAGGAATATGTTGATGTGAGCAAGTACACAATGCAGATTGGAACCACATTTTCGTTGATTGTGTTAAAATTAAGCCATTTCGGAATGGTATTAATAACTTTCTACAAGCTTTATTTAATTAATCACTTTATTTAAATAAAGCTCTTATATTATTAAATGTTAAAGAAGGTCCTCATTTGAATAGGTCAAACATGTATCTAGTAAGGACTATACTTGCAATTTCAAGGGAGTGTATAACAAGAAGATGGAATACAAACACAATACCAACTTTGGAATACTTCTACAGCCTACTGAAGACCACAACATTATTGGAAATTAAAATGAAAGAACTAAGAATTTATCCAAAGCCATTTATCAACAACCCTTGGGGGAAAGTCTTATCGTTGATTGACACTATACAATAATTGATCAGACACTCTGATAATGGATTGGACATACTTATGAAGCAATTGTATACATTAAGATCTGTTATAGTGTCATGCTAATGCAAATAGTGTACATAGTTATTTAAGATGTTATGTATAAATACTACGGAATTCATTCAAATGTATTTGAAAAATAAAAAAAAAATTTTTGAGAAAAAAAAAAGAGATAGCCATAGGAGTGATAAATTGGATTAATATTAATGTATTGCAGAGGAGGAGATAGAAGGCAGAAAGGGCAATACCTCTGGCAGAAACACAGAACTCCCAGTTATACTGTGAGTTTTTACAGTTTTGTAAGAAACATTATCATTTGCTATAATTATGACATAGACATGTAATAGATTAATTTACTTTCCAGTGACAGTTATATGCATGCATTTGCATTAACAAAAGAAAACGGTGACTGTGCTGAGAAGGTTTGCTAGCACATTCAGTAAAAAAATTTAAAAAAAATGAATTTGTTCCTGTCTGTTGTGTCATTTCATTCTGGTTGACGATCAGTTTCTCCAGAGGGGTATGCAGTGTGCTGTACCAATGAAAAAGGTATTAATTCTGAACCATTAGTTCTTAATTGTCTCTTTGTGGCATCTGCTTTTTGAAACTGAGCTTGCTTGGTTTGTTTTGGATGCTCCAAATTATTCACTTTTTCTTTGGGAGGTTCTTCTGATCCTATTCAGTACTTGGTTTCTGAGTAATAACATTTCTTCCATGCCTGTTCTAGAGCATTGCAGAATAAAGTAAAACATATTAATAGCCAAACAGTTGTATACTAAACATCTCCGTGACAATACTCACACTTATACTTTGGAAACAGCACCAAGTTCATTGTTGGAACTGAAAGTCTGTTTTAACAGAAGCAATTATGCAAGGCTAGCCACCTAGAGGTGTAAACCTTGGCTCGAGGTGATTGCCACTGTGGAAGTGACACCCCAACCCCATGGTCAAAATGGGAAAAGGGGTCGAGGATGGATGGAATCATGCACGGGAAGAAAAAAAAGGCCATATAGAACCAGTAGTCTAGTCCTCCCAAACCTTGCATCATAATAGACAGAATTGCAAAATTGTGAGTAATATGAAAATAAACTATATCTACATAAAGGCATGACCATGGATAAAAATATTCAAATGGCAATGAGAACATTTAATTTAATAACATGGTTATTCATAAAATAAATATAGCTTCAATAGTCTGTTTGTTACGTGTCGTTTGTTACTTGTCTGCTTGCAACTGGCTATTACCTGCAGCCAGTGTTGGTGCTACATCTGTTAGTGCTGCTTATTTTTTGTATCTGCACTTCAGTCCACTGGTACCTCTGATGTTTAGATGTAATTTGTGTTTTGGAGATATGCGTGCATTGTATCCTGAAGATAATCCTGTTTTTTTCTCTCACCTCTTTTATTGACTGTTATTGTCCATGGGTTTGCATGTTTTTTTCTGATCACATGTGAAGTAATGCTTTTGGATCACTGAGATTTATCGGGTTACCAAAATGGAATTAAATAAATGATTCTCTGATTTATTTAAAAATTAAACCGGTATTGTATAGTCATAGATGATGCAATGACAGAAAGCTTGAATGATAGAAAACATTACTCTCTATATCCCCAAAAGGTTTCCCATCTTTTATTCTTCCTCCTGCATACAAATAGGCTGATTATGCTATCAATAATACATATTAAGATTATCAATCTGGTATTTCATGTTGTTTAAGTACGATGAGCATATTTAAAGTTTTTGGATGCCTCTATGTTAAATCCAATATGCATTAACATTTTTAATATCTGCAGTGTCAATAATGTGAAAATACCTTGTAGAACAGTATGAATATATCAAAGGCACCATAGCATAAAAAACACTAACTAGTATAGACAGTGTCATCAGACAGTAGCTAAGGGAGATAGCAGCTCTGCTAATTCCTGTAAGGTCTGAGCTAGGAAATATTATGCATTCTGGAGACTGTTAGTGAACATGAAATGAAAATATTGTCAAACATAATGCAGCTATAATACTTCCAATTTCAGAAAGTAATTTTATATGTTTATGGGGTTCTACTTTAAAACATCGACTTACTGGAACATCAACTTGCAAATCAGTGAGACCACATTGATGAAAGTTCGCAATGCTGAACTCCCAGAACATTGCAATTTAAACCCATAAAAGTAACCACTGGGCCACCAAACACTACAATAAGAACGGAAGCAAACTAAACCCACCAATGCAGGGGGCTTTCCCCCCACACCCTCCATGTGGGGGGAGGGCTGCACCCTCCACACACCCCTAACTAAATATACCAACTCCAAGATCACACTACAGTGGAGAACAGGGCAAAGGTCACCATGGTGGCCTAGTGCTTACTTTCCCAGAGTTAAATTGTGATGTTCCGGGAGTTCAGCATTATAAACTTTCATTGAGTATTTTGATAATATTAAATTTAGAAAATTGCATTTCCAAAGACTACAATTTCCAGAGCTATCATACTTTTTGACTCTAAATGCAAACCCAGGATGCAAGGCTCTGTTGAGTATCTTGTACCATCTGTTGCTAAGAAGCCTACAGTAGATGTCACTTTATTTCTTCTAATGAATATATCACTGTCTTCCAAAAGAAGTGAGAGATACATACACAGACTTATTCTGACAGATAGTAAATCAGACATTTCTGTTAAAGAATGGTGTTCTGTTTGTTGTTGTGTCTGTTTTTCTTTATTATTGAAAACATTTCCATCTGACTAAAGCAAACACAACAGTGCCTGCCAGGATTTTGTGTTAGTGGTGTGATGTAGGGAAGGCTTAGGCAAAGACACAATAATTCCTGTATAGACACTGCAAAATAATATAAACTGTATGGTGCACAGTAATTATTAGTGAATCCACCAACAAGGGACTATTGGTGTTGTACACATTACTGAATCTGTTAATTTCTGCATGCTGAGTTACAAGGCATTATCACTTATAATTCAATGAGTGTAACAACCATTTTCTACACTGGGTCAGATAGATCACACAGAAATGAAGTAGTTGTTTTTCATTATATTTTCTGCTTACCACATTATTCCATGTGCATCAATTACATACAGCATCATTCAGATGCCAAGGTGAATTAGATGGCCTCAAGCTTTATGTTAAGTTAAGCTTTATGTTACGTCACACCACTTTTATAAATATTTATAAAATGGATGTGAACAAATCAACAATCTCACCATTCAAAGTACAAAACCAGTTAAAAACATAAAAAATAGCAACTATTATACTGTTTCAACAGAAGTGTAGCAGGTTTCACAGACTTCAACAATTCCCCCCAAAAAACTAAAATGTGATTCTTAACCACCATCTGTAATGTTTATCACATTAAGAAACACCTAAAGAAGACTTGTGTGAAATCCATCAATTGAAATTAAAAAGGCAGTATGTCTTTGAAAGTCAGTTCAACAAACATTAATTATAACAAGTAACAGAACAAGTTTATAGAACTGAAGAGAAAAAAATCAAAATGACACATACAACATAAGGCTGTATATTACCTAATGTCTAGCAGCTGTCAGCACAACACAAGCAAAAATCAATTATATCTAAAATAACAGAAACCCTAGAGAGCATTTTTGTGCTTAGAGAATGGGCTAGCTATTAAATTGTTTTGTATTTTTCATTCTTATATACATACACACACACACACACACACACACACACACACACACACACACACACACACACACACTCACACACACACATATACACACACACACACACACACACACACACACACACACACACACACGTATATATATATATATATATATATATATATATATATATATATATATATATATATATATATATTTATGTAAAATAGTTTGGCTGCCTAATGGATCAAACTTGCTTTAGTATGTGTAAAATTCTTGCTGGAGGAAGTATTTTACATCAAAAATATAACTTATTAAGTATTTCATATGCTAGATTCTGTAAAGCTCATGGAAGCTATTTATAGACAGTTCAGCACATCTGAAGGAAGACTTCAGTGCACCTACTATGGACGTGATTTCAGAAGACATGCTGAAGTCAGTCCGAGTAATTAGGGATTCTGCAGATGCCAGTCTGATTCCAAAACAAACTGTGCACACAAAACATTACTTCAATGCAACAAACTGCCAGTTCGACTCCATTTCTGAAATCCTTGGTGTATGCTTTATGGACCACAAGGAATTAAAGCAAATTCTATAGACTTTGTTGAAATTCGTAGCAAAAAAACAAAAAATATATTAAAAAATGTAACCTGCAGTTAATAAACTGCAACAGACTGCGGTGATACAAGCCAAAAATGAGCCTGTGGCTGTGCATCCTAGAAGGCATACGGCTAGAGTCAGAGCAAGGCTGCAACAAAACCAGTTGTCAGAGCAGCAAAGAAATGACGGATACCGGATAAATAGACAATTGGTGCAGGCTGTCTGCAACATGTGTGCCTCACACATGTCTTTGCAGACCCTTCAAGGAAGCCCCATGAAACTAAAGTGTGTTTCATCCTGGCTGCACTTGCATCTGGGATGTTCCAGGGACACATGGGGGATGCTGTCAGAGTGTCGCAGGTAGCTGCCAGCTGTATCCTGGCAAAACCCCTGGAAGAAATGTGCAGCAATGTGGATGACTACATATGCTTTCCATCCATCACCATGGAGCAGAGCATTGTAATGCACCAGTTCTATAACATATCAAACTTCCCTCATATACTTAGTGCAATACATTGCACACACATACCTATCAAAACACCAGTACATCCTGAAGCAGACCAGTACATAAACAGAAGGGGATGGCTATCCGTCAACTGTCAAGTTGTGTGTGCAGCAGATGGCAGCATAACAAACATTATGGTAACACACCCTGGAAGTATCCATGATACTGCCATATGGGCAGAAAGTTTAATGAGGGCTACATTTCACCAAGGTGAAATACCTGAGGGACTACTACTGGGGAAGTACAGGAGCACAGCTAGGATAGCCTCACAACAATATCCATTCTCACCAAATGTGTTTTCATTCTCCACAACAGGTGACTGTGGTTAATCACTTGAGCCGTAGTTAATGACACTGTACCTTGAACTACACAACTCTGCATAGGAGGCCTACAATAGAGCACATGCAACAGCCAGGAACACCATAGAGTATGTGTTCAGTGTACTGAAAACTAGGTTCAGATGTCTGAACACATCTGAGACACTGCAATACACACCTGAGAAGGCAGCACAGATGATAATGGTGTGTGCCATGCTAACCACAGCACATGGCAGTGTTCCAGCTGCAGGTGTGGGTGTACTACCCCAAGAACCCCCAAATATCTGTAAAGAACATCCCACAAGTATCAGAGGAGGAGCAGGAGGACATAGGGTACAGAAGTCACAGGGGTAGGGAATGTAGGGTGCAACCACAAGTGCAGTCCCAGGCAACACAGCAGTGTCTAACACACATCTTTGAGTCATGACAAGCATACAGGAGTACACAGGTTAAACATTGATTTTCAGGTGTTGCCCCACTGCAGCAGCATAGATTGCATCTAATGACAACCACCCATTATATCTACACACTGAGCGTCAGATATAGCACCATAATCATAATAAATTACAATAAGAATACATGCAAATGTGTCATCAGCTCAGGGCACAAATGATACAGATATGTATACACACTCAGATTGTTGTATCACTGTATGGAAAATAATAAGGGACACACATCAGTGCTGCACATTCCTATCTTTACAATATAATAACATGAAAAGAGAGAAATCACACATGACATAACGCAGAACATTAAATAACTGCAAAAAATATATCAAAGTAAAGTGGTAATTCAATAATATGAGGGAACTATGTTTACAACACTGTTGGACACACTCTAATATAATCTATAGTCACTCTGCTGATATCGCACACCACAGTCCACTCTGCCCCAACCATGTACAGAAACATGTTGCTCTGGTTGCACCACAGAGGAGATGGATGAGGTGACAACTCCACACTGAGGTGAAGGTGTATGACAATGAGTTGAAGCCCTATTGTGATTGAAGGGACCACAGCAGATGGGCCAGCAGTTGAACTCTATGAAGGCTGGACCACAGACAATGATACTTGATGGCCAATGATGGATTTGTAGAAAGGTGGCCTGCCTGCAATCAACTGAGCACAGTCAGGGAAAGCAGAACACTGTTGGTAGTATGACACAGCTGCAGTACCATAGAGTCCAGGGTTTGATATTCATTCTAAGAGGCTGCATTATCTCACCATGACTGCACCCTTGTCCTTCATGCATGACACATAGCTGGTATGCCTTATGATCTGTGGCACCTGCAAGTTCATGGATGTTAGAACACTGCTGTTGTTGTTACTGTTCATTTGCCTATAGCAGGAGGCAGACACCCTCCACACCTGGTCATACACAATATCTGCTATCCTACATCTATTGCAACACCCTGTTTCAGATTATTTTGGGGAACTGCATCAAGTAGCAGTCTCATCTGCAGTCTGTCATTCAACAGCTTTACCCTGTTCAACATCCAAGGAGCCATCCCTCCACATCTGAGGCTACAGCTGCAGAAATATCACTGTCGACATCTTGGGTGGACTCTCCCAACATGTCAAGGTCTTGTGTGTCAGGGGCCATAATACCATACTGAGACACATCTGAAATCACATCATGATCACTGGATGGGCTGATGGTTGATACAGATAGCTGATGTGCTACAAGATACAAAGACACAGATCAGGACAATGTTCTTACATCACATGATGTATATCAAAGACATATAGCATATATATCCCAATGTAATGTTACAAATAATAATGACTTTATATGAGGTCTACTGTATGTATGTTTCACAGAATCTACATACATGGAGTATATAATTTGGTTACATGGCCAACATATATGAGGAATACAAAATGCCCACACTTGACAACCTCTGATGGGAAAATGGTGCTGTTGAAGAGGGATGAACAACTATTGTAGGGAAAAAAACAACATTAGTGATCACTTCATTCTCACCATTAACCAGGTGGACACTAAAAACATACAGAAGGTTTGACATACACATACTACTCATATGTACACTTGATGAGGTTGATGCAGACTGGCCTAGGAGAAAGAAGGACACAGTATTAATGGAGGACAACAACAGGATCAACAGCAATGACAGGCAGGAAACATAGTTAATCGCACCACTGACAAGCTCCTGCTGTGGAGAGGTTGTGTGTTATACTGGGGATCCTGCATTGGGAAAGCAAAGAGAAAAACAACACAGTCATGTGTTTAGCAAAAACAATACTGACAGCTACACATAAACAACACAAGAACAGGGGCTGCAGATACTCAAGTGATAGAAGTTGCAACTCTACACCAGATGGGCCTGTGTTGACAAATATTGACAAAAATGTCATGCGTTACATAGGTGCTACACATTGATGCAAAATATGACAATATTACTGTGATATACCTGTTCTCTCTGAATTTGAACCTGCATGGCTTAAATCCTCCATTGAATGTACCTGTAGTGAACAATGTTATGGAAATAACAATGTGACAGTAAACATTAGTGCCATGAAATGAGATTGAGGCACTAATAAGGCAGAGGTCACAGTAACAGTATGGAAACACTCACCTGACATTCCCTGGTTTAGTTCTGACATAGATGGGCCTGTGAATATTAATGTAAACAGCATTACACATGTTGTTTGGATTGCTCTTTTTGCACTTCACTCACATGAATACATATCATTTGACTTCCGTTTATCACCCTCTCCCTGTGGGCATGTATGTGCATGGTCAAGTTTACATGAATATGCATGCTCCAGCAATATGCAGTCATTGTCTCTATACCCAGCCATGTAATGGGAAAGAAAGACATATATGCTCAGCCTAGGACTCTGGCTTCATCCCACCATGGGTATGCATCCCTTCCCTCTTGCTGTATGCAATGAGGCCAGAAATATTGTGATTTCATCAGGGGGGATCAGTGGTGGTTCACCACTTGTGACATCCCTCAATCTCTCATAAAGTCTCAATCTGTTGGCTGCATGAAGGATCATATCAATGTGACAATAAACAGCAGTGCCATGGCATAAGACTGAGGCAATAACAGGTAGTAGCCACAGTAAGACAGTAAGGAGACACTCACTCGCTGTTCCTTGTTGCTGTGAAGAAGTAGATGGAACTGTGAATATTAATGCAGACAGCATTACACATGTTGGTTGCACTATTTTGTCTGTACTGCAGTTGTACGAGTATATTTTATTAAACTTATGCTCATTCTCATCACCCTGTGGTGTTCTGTGTGCATGGCTCAAATCTGCTGCTGCTGTAAATCAAAAGTTACTATACATGAATATGCATGCGACAGCAATATGCAGTGATTTTCTCTATACTCAGCCATGTCATTAAAAGAAAGACATACATGGTCGGCCTGGAGCTCCACCTTCTATCCCACTCTGAGTATGCATAACTCCCCTATTGCTGTATGCAGGTAAGCCAGAAATATTGTGATGTCATCAGGGGGTCAGTGGTGGTCCACCACTGGTGGCATCCCCTTAATCTCTCATATTGTCTTAACCTGTTGGCCGCACAGAGGATCATGTCTGAGCAGCATCAATGACAGGTCTCACAGGATCTGTTGTAACCTCCAACTGCATTAATCATGTTGGTGAGGTCAGTCTGCACTTCATTTCTCCAAACTGTATTCCCTGCATGGCCAAGGAGTCTCAGTCCATGTTGTTGGACAGCATCTAGTATGATATTATTTTCCTGTGGGGAATGGCTGGTCATCTGAAAGACAGTCATATGCACATGATCATATTCCTGTCAGAGTCCAGTTATGCAGATGATTATCTGGCCAGCATAAGTCAAGATAAACACTACGCATTCAAGTGCAATGCAAAACACTATAAAATGCTGTCTGTGGCAAATACCAATGAGATATATAAAAAGTAACAACAATGCTTGCATACATAATAGCTGTAATATCTTTAAAGGCTGTCTGTGGGATTAGAACCCCTTAAGTCCAAAGACAACAGCATCATGCCACATGAATCTACATGTATTTCCTATTAAAATACTACACAAACTAACAATTGAACAACTTAAGGAAAGCAACCTCAGGATCCATAGGAAGGACACAGACAGTATGGATCCGTTATGTATTGAGACAGTAGTTGTAGTTATATGACTTGTGTTAAGAACCATCAATGAAGAAATATCTGAAACATCAAAAACAACTACGTACATAGAGACAGTCTCAGAATTCCCAGAGTGTACTAAATTATCAGTAAGAGATACGGATGATCCATAAATCTGTCTTCATGTACTTTTGTCATTTGTAATGTAAATCTGTCAATGCAACTGCATATGGGAATGAAATCAATTAATGAAAATGGCAACACCTGTATGCATAAAGGTCAATTAAACATCACTGCAGTGACAGCAACAATTTCTGTTAAAGCATACATTTTCAATACAAATAAATGTAAAGGGGTATCTTTGAGAACAGGTAACTTTAACAGACATAATAATGCCCAAAACAGAAATGCTAGCAGGTGCCAATTTACCTCTGACTCAGGAATCATTGAAAGTAAGAGCAACTAATGTGTACCCATCTTTAAGTACCATTTAAGCCATACATAATTAATGAAGTTCATTACATTCTAGATTTTGGAATCCCATTTGCATACATCTGTGGAACTTGGCTACATGCAGCTTAACACAGAGGTGCACCTCACAAGTACCCACAAGGGATCAAGAAACAGTACCATGTGTAGCACATGCCTGTTATCCTCCAATGATCTGATAACATGACATCAGTGTCACTTTTAAATATTGATTTTGATACATTTATAGATCAGACCATTGTTACCTCTGAGCTGAGTTGGGATCTCAGTATATTTAAAATGTTGCATTGATCATACATTTTCCATTAGAGTACTGAGATGGCTACTTCCAGGATGCTGAGATGTGCTCATACACCCAACTGCACTGAGGAGGAGACCATCCAGATGCTGACCATCTATGCTGAAGTGTGGCATCGGATGACAGGCTAAGGAACTTTGTGATGATTAACACCTGGAACTGGATTGCGAGGGAGCACCAAAGACATATGGGGATTTACCGAACTGGAGTTCAGATTCACCACCTCTATGATGACCTGCATCAGAGTGACACAAAGGAGCTGCACTGGAAGGTCGCCAAGGTGCAAAGACACCTGTGGATCCCTACAGTAAGTGTGACTATCCTACATATACCTGAGCATTCCTACAGAATTTAGAAACATATCTCTGTCCTATATGTATCAGATTGATGGTTAGGCATCATGGGATTGGTTATGGCCTCCAACTGCATTTATCATATTGATGAGGTTGGTCCTGATTTCATGTCTCCAAACTGTATTCCAAGAACAGCCTAGGAGTTTCTGTCCATGTTGCCACACACCATCAATTATGATTTAATTTTTCTGGGGGGAGAAGTTGTCACCCCTAGGGTGGTTGGCCATCTGAAAGACAATTGATACACACATGATAATATTCCTGTGTGAGTTCATTTATGCAGATGATTTTGTGGACGGTGTATGTCAACATAAACATTATGCATTCCTGTGCAATGCAAAGCTCAGTATAGCACTGTCTGTGACAAATACTAATGTGACATATAAAAAGTACCAATGCTTCCATGCATAACATTTGTAAAATCAACATAACTTGCAATATGTTTAGAGTTTATGAGTGGGATTAGAAACCCTCACACTACATATTTGTTGAATGGGAGCCAAAGACAGCATCTTCATGCCACAGGAGTCTGCATGCCTTTCACATGACAATACTACAGCAAGGAAAAATTGAACAACTTACAGAAAGTGTTGGAAAACCTCAGAATCCGTAGGCAGGTGGCAGTATATGGAGCTAGTACTGATAACACATTTGTTAAGAAGTATCATTGAAGAAATATCTGTAATAGCAACAGCTTGTACTTTTAACAGGTTTGTTAGGAAACATGAATTAAGAAATATCCGTAATATCAACATAGCATAACATAACATAGTACATACAGATAGTTTTGGAATCCACAGGTTTCGGTAGTTACACCTCAGAGTACAAGTAATTACCAGAAAGAATTGCAGGTGATCCGTAAATCTGCCTTTATATACTGTTAACATTTGCAATGTAAATTTGTCTATACAACTGTATATGGGACTGAAATCCATTATTTAAAATAGTGACACCTGTGTGCATAAATTTCAAACAAGCATTACTCCAGTAACTTATAACAACTTCTGTTAAAGATATCATTTTGAGTACAAATTAATTTAACCAGGTACCTCTGAAAATGACTGACTTGAGCAGATTTAATAATTACCAAAACAGATATGCTACCAACTGCAAATGTACCTCTCACTCCGAGTCACAGAATCAAAGTGCCTCTCACTCCAAGTCAAAGAATCAAAGTGCACCTAATATGCACCCACCTTTAAGTGCCATTTGCACCATACATAATTAATACGGTTCATTAAAATTAAGTTTTTTTGGAATCCCACTTTTGCACTTCCACATAAAATGGCTTCATGTACTGTAACATCCAAATGTTCTGCGTAAACACCCAATAGGTATCGATAAACAGTACCATGTGTGGCACATGCCCATTATCTGCCAATGATCTGACAACATGACATCAGTGCTACTTTCAAATATTGATTTTGATACATTTACAGATGAGACTATTGTTAACTGTGAACTGAGTGGTACCTTAGTAAGCATTTCTATGTGTTTGCATTTTTCAAACTTTTTTCCATTTGTGGATCTTGATGGCTATTTGAAGGAGGCTGAGAAATGTCCATGCACTCAATTGGACTGATAAGGACATGACCCAGATGTTGGCTGTGTACACCAGATTGAAGCAGCAAATGAGAGCCAGACCAAGAAACTTCGTCATGATAAATGTATGGAACCAGATCATGATGGATCAACAAAGACAGACAAGGATCTACCACACCAGAGTACAGTTTTGCCACTATGGTTACCATGCATCCTGTTGTCAGCAGGACACTCACAGGATGAGCTATGCCATCCTGTTGCTCACACTGTGAAGTTGTGGGACGTTTTTGATTCATGCCGAATTACAGTGGAAAAGCTGAAAATACTTCCACAGCAATGCAGTTACGTCACCAACCCGGACCTGAAGGCAGAGGTATTCCCTTTTAGGTCCGGGTGGTGTCAGCAATTGGCTGCAAGTCTTGAAGGGGGGGATTCAATAAGGAAGACCCCTACAAAGGTCGCAGCTGTAGAGTGGGTTTGCATTAGCCCTTCTACAGCTGCTAATATTAAGAGGAAGGAATGAGATTTTTCTGTTAGCCAGCCAACAAGGAAACCAGGAAGCCAGCCACTGAAGCAGGTAGGAAGCCTGCTAGTCAGCCAGCCAGGAAGCCAGCAAAGCCAGCCAGTCAGCCTACTAGTCAGCCAACCAGCCACTAAAGCAGGCAGAGAGCCTGCAAGCCAGCCAGCCAGCCACTGAAGCAGGCAGGAAGCCTGCTAGCTAACCAGCCAACCAGACAGTCCAGCAGGCAGGGAGCCTGCTTGCCAGCCAGCCAGCTAGTCCAGCAGGTAGGGAGCCTGCTAGCCAGGCAGCAAGCCAGTCCAGCAGGCAGGGAGCCTGCTACCCAGCCAGCCAGACAGTCCAGCAGGCAGGGAGCTAGCCAGCCATCCAGTCCAGCAGGCAGGGAGCCTGCTAGTCAGCCAGCCAGCCACTCCAGCAGGCAGGGAGCCAGTCATCTAGCCAGCCATTCCAGCAGGCAGGAAGCCAGCTAGCCCAGCGAAGACTGTGATAGTGGTAAGTACAACAGTCAATAGTATTTTGTGGCTCTAGTTATTTAAAATAGGAATATTGTCATTTATTTAAATTTGGGTGGCCACAGTGGTGCAGTGGTTAGCGTTGCCACCTCACAGCAATAGGTTCTCCGGTTCAATCCTCGGCTGGGGTGCCTTCTGTGTGGAGTCTTCATGTCCTCCCTGTGGTCCCGTGGGTTTCCTCTGGGTGCTCCAGTTTCCTCCCACATCCCAAAGACATGCTGTAGGTGGATTGGACACTCTAAATTGGTCCTAGGCGTGAGTATGTGCTTGTGTCTGCCTTCTGTGGAAGGTTGGGAACCCGGCTGGCAACTCAACACTGTAAAACTCCACTGCCAATCATGAGCAAACAGGTGATCCACTGTGGCGACCCCTAACTGGGAAAAGCCAAAAGAAGAAGAAGTGATTTATTTAAGTTTTTAATGTTTAGAGGTAAATGGGGTGCAGTACATAGTATTTAAATCTGTGCAGTGGTTATTTTGAGATTTTCAAGTAGTGTTTTTTAAAGGAATAAAAAGTGTGTGTGTGTGTGTGTGTGTGTGTGTGTGTGTGTGTGTGTGTGTGTGTGTGTGTGTGTGTGTGTGTGTGTGTGTGTGTGTGTGTGTGTGTGTGTGTGTAATTATAATTGTTGTGATTGTTTGGGTATGATTTGGAAGCATTAATTTTAAAGGATCTAACATAGGTATAGAAGTTTTGTTTATTTCTGGTGGGGGCAGTCTTAAATATAAATGTAGTGTGATATATTTTCTATTGTCCTGGCTTTTTCAGGGTACTTTCTGTTTACAGATACAAAATGTTTGAGGATAGTTTGCACTTTTTCATGTGGAAATGTGTGCAATTTAATGCTGTTTTCAAGAAGTTAAGATATACTGTTTGGGTATTTTTTCCTAGTGTTAGTTCTTGCAAGTCAATGTGCATGTTGTATAACTCTATCTTTTGAAGGGGAATGTTCATATGTAACGTAGTGCATTTATTATTCTAGTAGGTAAATGCTGCCAACTTGCCTTAGCTATTTCAAGATAGTTTTCTTTTATAGTTGTATATGTGTGCATTTTATTTTTTATGCTGTCTTTAATGAGGTTAAAATGTCCTGCTTTGCTTGTAATGTGAATATGGGTGTGCTGATTTTACTTGGGCCTGTTTATTGCATCATTGTGCTGGGTAAATTACTGTCAAAGGTTTATTTTTATTTCTCTTAATTGCTATGTTTGGAGGTAAAAGGGGTCCATGGGATCTGCTGTGCATTGTAGTTTATTTTAGCTGCTCTTGCAAGAAGTTCTTTTAAAAGTTAAAATGTTTGCTTACTTTTTTTTTTTTTTTTTGGTGGATGCTTGTTCAGAAGTGCATTTGGGATTGTACTAAAACATATCATCATTTCAGGATAGTTTGCTTTTATAAGTAGCAAACTTTGTATTTTGTTTTTAGTGATGCCTTCAATAAATTTACAATGTTCTGCTTTTATTATAATGCGATTACTGATTACGGCCGGTGCTGCTGTTGGGCCTGTTCATTAAGAGATCATTGTGCTGTGTAAATTAGTGCTATACGGTTTTTCTTAACTGCTGCATTCAAAAGGTAAATCGGGTCGATGGTGTTTGCTGTGCATTCGCATTCATTTTAGAGTGGCTTTTTGGTACAGTGAAAATGTGTTTAACTTTATTTTCTGGAGGGATGGGGGCATGTTCGGTGGTAAAAATAATGCATTTGGTTTTCTACAAGCTGTGTTAATGTCAAGTTTTCGATGGCTAAAATGTCCCCCACACACACATTACGTCATTTACTATTTTACCTTTTTAAATGGGTTATAATGTTAATTCTCTTCTGCTCCATTCCTCAGGTCTTTCATATGCCAATGTTTTGACACTTTTCAGGTGCCGATGTTTTTCAAACCAGTTCTTTCACATGCCAGTGTTTGTAGCCAGTTCTTTCACATGCCAGTGTTTGTAGCCAGTTCTTTCGCATGCCACTGTTTGTAGCTAGATCATTCAAGTGACACTGTTTGTAGCCAGATCTTTCAAGTGCCAGTATTTTTATCCATCCATCTAAAACTCCTTTTTCCCATTTTTGCACATGGGATCGTTGTGACGTCATTTAACAGTGGCAATCATCTAGATCCAAGGCCAGTTCTTTCTCTTGTCGTCAATGATTCTATATCAAAGATCAACACTAGAAACTGTTTCACATTTCATATGCCAGTGTTTTTATTGTTATTAGGTGCCAGTCTTTTTCAAACTAATTATTTCACGTGCCAGTGTTTCTTGACAGTTCATTCTTGTGCCAGTGTCTCTAGCCAGTTCATTCATGCACCAATATGATACTGCACCCTACTAACAAAGTTTTGCTAAATATGTTGTATATCAGGTAAGTACAGATTCAAGAATGAAGAGACCAGCAGCTTCATCACAGTCAACCAGCAACAAGAGAATGTGCAAGTGGCAGAATGTTTGGAAAATGGAATTTGACTGGATCAAGAGATGCAGTGATATAAAAGCATTCTGCAGGTACTGCAAGAAAGAATTTCTAGTGACCCACAGTGGAAGAAACGATGTTGCATTATTTGAGGCAACTGGTTAACAGAAGACTGCTATTCTTCCAGCAAAATCCAGTCACCTGATGACAAAGTGGGCAAGGAACACAAACATTGAGGGGCCAGAATTTAGGATCATAGCAGCAGAAGCCTCTGAGGTGTTCCATGCTGTTAAGCACAATATTTCCTATAACAGTTTGGACTGTGCAGTAATGTTGGCCACCCAGTTGTACAGCAACTCAGACATTGCAAAAAAAAAAACTATCTTGCAGAAGAACCATGGCAGAAGCCATTGTCGAAAATGTTTTGGGACCGCACTCATTGGAATGCCTCCTGCATGACATTCAAAAAACAGGCACTTCATTTACAATTTCATCAGATGCTTCCAACAAAGGGAACATAAAATTATTTCCATTTGTTGTGAGATATTTTTCTAAAGAAGAATGGGTGGTGAATGGCCTTTTGGACTTCTATGAAGATCCTGATTAATCTGCCCAGGTTATATCACAGTAGATTTTGAACATTTTGGAAAAGCACTCCTTGCCCTGGAGCAGCATTTCAGCATATGGGGATGATAATGCCAGCGTGAACTATGGGAAGAGGTCTGGTGTGTATACCTGATTAAAAGTGCCCATCACTTCAGAAGGCCAACTGTGTTGCCCACATCATTCACAATGCAGCCAAAAAAGCTGCAGCACAACTACCTTATGATGTGGAAGTATTTGTAATGAAACTTTTCAGCCATTTCTCAGCTTCTGCCACAAGGACCAGAGACTTGAAAGATTTCTATGACTTTTGTGGCATGGAATTTGAGAGTCTGTTAAGACATGTGACATCAAGGTGGCTGTCATTTCTGCCAGCTATTGAAAGAATAGTGAAAAATCTACCAGCGCTCCAGTCCTATTTCCTCTCCTAGGGAGAAGAGGAGACCCCCCCCCCGGAAGATATGGCAGTACTTTTCAGCTAATGAGAGTGGTGAGAATGTATTGCCTACACTGCCTCAGTACTATTTGCACTTTCTCAGTGCTGTTCTTGTGGATTTCAATGACCATATAAGTAAATTAGAAAAATCAACACTTACTGCCATGGAAACATTTTTTGTAATGGTCTCTCTCAAGGAAAAACTGCAGGCAAGAGCTGAAGGTGCTTTCTGTGGAGGAAAACTTAGGGCGCATATGAGCACATTAGACAGCACTTCTGTTAATAAACTGAAAAGAGACTTCATTGTGTTCTTGGAGGCAGCAGTCAAGTACTTAGAACAGTGTTGGATTATACTGAAAACAACTACTTGTTTACACTGTCTAAATTATCTTTAACTGAGCCCTTTGCTTTCAGTGACATACTCAATGTGACCACTGCCCTGAGTCTGCAGGATGTAGATGAAGACCATGTTTTCATGGACTATTTAGCAATTAGACCCTTTCCCCAACAGTTATGTACCACAAGCTTTGACTCCAGGAGAAAAGTGGCTGAAGCTTTTCAGAGAAGGGCCTGAGCTGACTGCACTATATCTGATAATTGCTAGGGTATTATCTATACCAACATCAAATGCATTTGCAGAAAGAGTTTTTTCTTTGGTGAAAAGTAAATGGACAGATGTGCGAAACCGATGTAGTGTGGACTTGTTAAAAGCTGAACTAATGATGACTATAAATTACTGGATGAAATGTAGTGACTTTTATTCAAATATTGTATCAAACCAGGCCCTTCTTCAGGCCATAAAATCAAATGGAAAGTACACTTTTAAAAAAAAGTGATTTAGTTAGTGTACTCGATTCTCGGCTGGGATGCCTTCTGTGCAGAGTCTGCATGTTCTCTCTGTGGTTGCGTGGGCTTCCTCCGAGTGCTCTGGTTTCCTTCCCCATCCCAAAGACATGCTGTAGGTGGATTGGACACTCTAAATTGGCCCTAGGTGTGAGTACATGTGTGTGTGTGCCTTCCGTGGAAGGTTGGGCGCCGGGCTGGCAACTTAACACCGTAAAACTCTACTGCCAATCATGAGCAGACAGGTGATCTGCTGTAGCTACCCCTAACCTGGAAAAAGTTGAAAGAAGAAGACTAGTGTGCAGTATGTAGTTTTGTGTTATTCTTTGCTTTAGCTTTCATTTGCAATAAAAATAGTCTTAATTATACACATTTAGCTTGTGTGCAGTATGTACTTTTTTTAGTTTTCTTTCAGAATAGTCATGGTTACTTTATGAAGAATCTGTTTACTTTTTTTTAAATAAATAAGTGTCTGTTTAATGAATAGTGTGTTTTTATTTCCTTTAAAGTTTACTTACTATTACAACTGAATAATGTGTTTTGCTGTAATGCTTCACTTTATTTAAATGGTTTGTGAGTTTTCAGTATGCTGTAATAACTTCACAATGTTGTACCCAAAACTGAAATACTGCATCTCCTTCAACACCTTTGGTGATGTCATGGTGGGGGTGTGGCCAGTGTCATATTGGTCACACACCCATGTCCTACTGGCCACACCCCCATATACCACTTTGGCCTTATTAAAAGGTGCCAACCCTATTTGCCACCACTAAATTGACCTGCATTAGAGGGACATGGAGGAGCTTCAAAGGAGGGCCACCAAGATGTGGAGGCAGTCTGTAGATCCCTACAGTAAGTGTCACTATTCTACACATACCTGAACATTCATATGGAAATTAGAGATATATCTGTCCCATACAGACAGACGGTTTTATAAAACCACTTAATAGAAGCTGTGACAATTCGTTCATGGGGATAATTCATTGGATGTGGTAACCACTGTCCTTATTACTGTGGGCTTGATTCCCATCCTGTTAATTTATTTAATAGCGTTTTTAATATCCATAATTATGATTGTTGTAGATGTATATATATATATATATATATATATATATATATATATATATATATATATATATATGTGTGTGTGTGTGTGTTTTTCAACATTTTCATTTAACATAGCCATTGCCCTCATGCATCACTGATGCCTATAGCACCTAGCCCATGGATGACTGCACACTTGGTCATTTTCCATTATAGTACCACAGTATTGCCTACTGCACCATTATACACAGGGATACAAACTCATACTTAACTTCTTGAATTTATTATTCCTCACAAAGGAAACAGATCCATTTATTTAAGACAAAAAGGAATGCCTGTCCAACTACTTCAAATATGTTATCATTTATGTGTTGATAGCTGCAGGAACTGTTTGTTAAAACAAAATCCCTGCTGCCTGTTAGTTCAGCCTGTAAGGAAATCAGCCCACACCTCTACATTTTGGCATGCTGTGGGTTCCAATCCACAAAGGGAAAACATATCTGAAACTCTTATCTTAGTTTACTTCACCCATAGCATACCTTTAGATAAATATTTATTGATATTATCATATATTTTGACCATGGTTTGCGAATAACTTGATTATTCGCTGAATTCCTACAAACATATTCCTAATCCATAACTGTCCATTAACAACAGATTTTTAACAGCAAGGTCTGTAAACTAGCTACAGGCTGTTATATGTCTGACCAATGCTTTTGTTAATATTGTATACTTTGTAAAAGTGCTATCAGGTTCTGTTTAATCATTAAATATTACATGCAATACACCATCATCCTCATCTTTTGAGGGAGTGGGATGGACCGACTAGCAGATGAAATGCAGAACAGGGAAGATGTATGTATTTGCTTAGTGATGTGTATATTGCCAAGGAATATCATGGTCCTTACACATACCTTACTGTGTCCTTAATGCAAATCAAAGTGTATGGTTCTCTTTACAGAAGCGCTGTGATACATAACACTGTCTGAATGTCTGAGGAATGAATGATTTCCTTTACTGTTAGTGTTCTGGCCACACTGATGACATGAACAAAGTTTTTCAAAGTCTTTCTCTACATGACCATCACATGTTCATATTTTGAAATCCTAATCCAGGATCACTATTAGTAGACCATCCCCCATTCAGGTGATGTCATAAAACCAAGTCTTTTCACTGCAATCAGAACACCAGGCAGGCTTACAAGATTATAGTTTGGATGTCCAATGTAGTTGCAGGGTTGAATCTCATGTCCTCCAATCTCACTGCAATCAGAACACCAGGCAGGCTTACAAGATTAGAGCTTGGATGTCCAATGTAGTTGCAGGGTTGAATCTCATATCCTCCAATCTGTGTTTAAATCTGTATATAACACTGAAAACTGTATATGTTGATTATCTAACATTCTTCATGGCTAAACTGTCTAGAAACTGTTCTGACCAATGTGAATAACTGCTACTTGAGAAATACATCATTCAATTTTTTTGTTTTCAGGTGAGGAAGCCTGGACAAGAAACTAACCTCTGTGCATCAAGCGGATGCACAAGTCTGAAGAACAGTAGAGGGAGAGAGTTATGTTGATTACTTTTTCTGTTTTTATAAAATTAAATACATTGGGTCCTGTTTATAGGTCGTATTTTTCACAGTGACATGTATATTGATTTCATAGTTTCATAGTTTCATAGTATAGTACTAGGCTATCTGCCCTGGGGCATTTGTAAGCCTAGCCATAGTGATGTGGCTTTTGCCACCCCATGAAATGGTACAAAAATGTACAGAATAAATCTAGAATACTGTGCCTCTGTCTAGTAGTGACACAATGAAGGTCCCCTTATATAATAGAATTAGTTTACTGTGCCCCTGTCTAGCAGTGACACAGATGTGACCCCTGGGGTAAACTTACGATCTCCCATCCACTCATCAAGATTTCTCTTGAAGAGAGTCAGTGAGGGGCTCTGCCTAATACGAAATGGGATACTGTTCCAAAGCATGGGAAGCCTCTGGGTTATGAATCTATCCCTCCAGCATGTCCTATTCATACTTGTGCCGAGTTTTAAGTCTTTAGCTGTCGTGGTCCTGATGGATTTGGATTTTTTGAGGTGGAGCATGTCCATCAGATCCTGATTGGACATGGCCTTGTACATAAGGCAGAGATCACCTCTGAGCAGGCGGTATGCTACTGAATACAGCTGAAGTTTCTTTAGTCTGGCAGAATAAGACATATGTTGGAGACCCTTGATCCTTTTGGTGAGGTACTTTTGTGGTCTCTCCAGCTGTTGCAAATGCCGGATGAGGTACATACCAAATGGGGCATTGTACTCAATCATGGGTCTGATGAGGGAGGAATATAGGGGTACAATGACATCCTTGGATCTGGATGTGAATCCCTTCATGATGAGGTGTGCAAGGTAGAATGTTTTTCTAACCACTTTGGCAACGTGGGTGTCAAATGAGAGGCCGCTGTCTACTTGGGTCCCTAGGTCTCTGATTACTTTTTCCGTACTCAGTGGGTTGCTGTCTATGTGATAATTTGTGGGTACTTTGTTTTTTCCAAAAGGGATGACTATACATTTTTTGGCATTTAGTTTAAGGCTGTGACTACGGCACCAGTTGTCCGTTTCAGTGAGGTCTTTTTGTAGGATGTGTGTGCCTGCTGGTGTATCGACTATGGTGCCTAGTTTGCAGTCATCTGCAAACTTTGTCAGCCACAGCCCTCCCATGTTTGCTTTAACATCTGAGAAATAAATGCCAAATGAGAGGGGTCCCAGGACAGATCCCTGTGGGACACCACTTGTGACTGGCTTTGAGTCTGACATTGCTCCAGTGATTTTAACTTTATGGGTTCTGTCCTTTAGCCAGTTTGCAACTCATCTAGTGACATAAGGGTTTACTTTTAAGCTGTTTAGCTTATCTATGATGCCTGAGTGGGGTATTGTGTCGAAGGCCTTAGCCAAGTCCAGGTATGCTGTATGGACTGCTTTGCCTTCATCAATGGCTCTAGTGACTGTTTTGAAAAAGTCAACCAGGTTTAAAAGGCAGGATCTGCCCTTTACAAAGCCAAACTGGGTGGGGTCAAGTGTCTGTAGGTCCCCTATGTCTCTGTTTATGAGTTCCATAATGATTCTTTCCATAGCTTTGCAGACCAGGCTAGTTAAGCTTATGGGGCAGTAGTTTGCAGGGTCTGTAGAGGCACCCCTTGTGGAGTGGGACCACTGTTGCTGTCGCCAGTGTTCAGGTACATATCCTGAAGTAAGGCTAAGGTTAAATAGCATTTTTATGTGTGGGTTTAGCTCCTCTTGGAGTTCACGTAACACGCACCCCGGGATACCGTCAGGTCCCATTGATGCTGGGTTTTTTGCTTTGTTTAGGACAGTTCTCACTTGGACATCTGAGATGACAGGGAGATTACATTCAGCTGGGATAAGTATTTCTTCTTTTGGGGGTGAAGGAGGGGAGAAATTTGCACTGAACCTGTCAGCCAGAATGTTAGCAATATCTGTGGGTTCAGTGTATTTTTTGTTGTTGTGAACCAACTCTGAGCATATCTGAGGGTTTCCGCCCAGGTTTCTAACATAGCTGAAGAAGGCTTTGTGGTTATCTTTAGTGTCCTTAGCGATTTTTCTCTCAAAGTTTGCCTTGGAGGTTTTTATGAGAGAAAGTAGTTTTCTGCTAATGTTGATCAGAGATGTCTTCCCTTCATGGGATTTCGCTCTGACGTGCAGTAGCTTCCTTCTTTTGTTATACAATTTGTTTATGGCTGAGGTCCACCAGACAGGATGCTTACATTTGGTGGAGAGGGACTTGGATTTGTTTGGGATTGCATGATCCATGCATTCTTGGAGATGTCCATAGAAAGCATTTGTGAAGGATTCGGCATTGTGGGATGTGGTATCCACTGGCACAGTGGGCTTAAAGGATACCATCTCAGTCTTAAGAAGAGTGAAGTCTGCTTTTGAGAAGTTTTTCACTGTGGTCTTTTGTGCTGGGGGTGGAGGTGGGATATGTATATCCAGGGTGATTAGTTTGTGGTCAGATCTCACTAGTGAGGGGTATACTTCCAGTGTGGAGCATTTTGTCCCCATGTTTGTGATGATCAGGTCTAGTATATTATGTCCCCTAGTGGGAGAGGTGACTAGATTAGAATTCAGGAATACCCATCATGCATCTGTAAGGCAAGTGAGATTATCACATTATAACTGTGCTTAAAACTGTGATTTAAACCAAAAATATTGAAATTTTGTATAAGATTAAGCCATTTTTCAGTGCAGAGTTTTTGAATCGCATTCCACAACCTAAATGACACCTGGGTTGGTATATCTGTCCTTCATAGATTAAAGATGCATCAGGTATATATAAGTTTTAATGCTTTGATTGTTTTTTTTTAATAATGTATGATTTGGTATATTTGTATGTGAGGTTGTGTTTTCTAGTACTGGATCTGTTATGCCTGTCCTTATTCACAGATTGAAGGGTGTTTGCTTGTCAGTGTTTGCAATGTCATTTGCAGACTGTATATTCTGCCCTTCAGTTCAGCAATCACAGTGTGTTTTTGTTAAAATACAGTGTTGGTCTAGTTTAACTGACACTTGTGCAAATAGACTTCTCTTTCCAGTAGTTCATAATCGAATGTTGATATTGCATCTACATACAACACCTTGGCTGCATTTGTTAAAACACAGTTCTAGCCTGGGTTTATTGACACTTGTGCAGGTAGACATTGCTTTGCAGCAGTTCATAATCTGCACACCCTGCAGTTCAACATTGGTGTCACATATGCCTACAAAATCTTCAGTGTTTTTGTTAAAACACAGTTCTAGTCTAGGTTTACTGTCACATGAAAATAGAGATTCCTTAGTAGCAGTTCATAATCAGCACACCTTCCATTTCAACATTGGTATTGCATCTGCCTCCAACTCCTTGGGTGCTTTTGTTAAAACAGTTAGAGCCTAGGTTTACTGGCACTTGTTCAGATAGACATTTCTTTGCAGCAGTTCATAATCAGCAAGCATCCTCATGTTTGCATTTTGCAGTCTACTGATTGGTACTAATTTTAGGTAGATAATGCCTATATTTGTACACATTCAATTCTGTTAGCACAACATGTATTACATTGACATATGTCACAAGCTGTGGTGACTGAACACATAAAACATTTGTGACTGTTGTATTCATTATATTGATGTGTGTTCAGCCAAATATCATGCTGCCTGGCTCAGATGATTGTCATATTGCTTGGCTAGTTTCCACAATATTGTCATATCACTTTTTCTCTTCATTTTAACAATGACACTTGGTGGCTGTTCATATGAATCATTACATGCAGACAATACAATTTATAGATTCCTACATTCATACATAGATTTGTACTACACTAATGACCCAGGTGGGCCTTTCTAAGCCTAGACAAGATTTCATGAAAGAATAAAGACATCCTGTAAACAAATAGGACATTGAGAGGCAGGCATTTATAAGTTACCTCTGTCCATAATGGACAAGGGTAACAGTCCCAGTGTACATTTACAAATCCCTGCACATTGGTGTAGGTTATGCTTAAATTTCCTAATAGACAAAAGCAGCTTCACATGGATTTGAAGCCTGTTCATAGGAGGTGTGGTCTGTGGGACACATAAATGTCTCTCCAGCATGATCTGTTTAAAATTATGGTCCTTAGAACTTGTATTTCTGGTATTTTGTGATGTGTGAATATGCAGGAGATTTATAACTGTAGTGTTTGCAGATGCCTTGTAAGCCAGTCATAAGATCACCCCTCAGAAATGCATATTAGACTGAATAGAGTGAAAGGTCTTTAAGGTCCTCTGTGTAAGACAGGTTTGTTATGGCTTGTATTTTTTGTCTATTTAAAGTCTGAGGCAGTTGTATTTTCTGCATATGTATGGTCAGGCTCATTGCACTCTATGCTGTGATAAGGGCAGACTACAATGGGATAATGACCTCTTTGGACCTAGCTGCTATGCCCTTACTTATAACTTGCGCAACACAAAAGGAGTTCCTCACCACTGTGGCCATGTGGTAGTCAAAGGTATGGCTACTGTCTACATGTGTACTCAGATTCCTGATTACTGGGTTTGAATGTTGATGTTGTATTATCAACAATACTTCATAGGGGTTTACTAGGATAATAACCACAAGGGCCTTTTTAAGCCTCACCATGCATCCCAAGTCTCTGACAAGTTCTGGTATCCCCGATAAGTGTAAGCAGGGGCTTGGGAGATGAAACAATTACAAGTAGGGGCCTGGAAGATGAAACTTTTATAGGCTGTCTGTGTCCATCAGAGACATAGATGCCAAACCAGGGATGAATTTCCTGTTCCCCATCCAATTGTCCAGTTAGACTTGAATTGGGTTAGGAAGGAACTCTGCTTCACATGGATGGGGAGTCTATTCCAGAGAAGGGGTGGTCTCTAGATTACATAACTGTCTCTCCAGCAGGTCCTATTTATATCACAGGCAAGGTTTAAGTCTTTAGGCTAGGTAATTCTGGTGCTGTTTGTTTTGGGGATATACAGAAGGTCCATGAAAGTGGGGTGTGACAATGTCTTTTATGCCAGGCATACATCTCCCCTCAACAGCCTGTAGAAGATAGAATAGAGGGACAGGGCCTTGAGGTGGTCTACACAGGACATGTTACTTATGACCTGTATTCTTTTAGTGAGGAACCTTTGTGGACATTCCAATTGCTGGATATGCCTGGCTAGGTATGTTCTAAAGGGGGCATTCTACTCAGTGATAGGTCTGATGAATGCCAAATATAGTGGAGCAATGACTTCCTTGGACTTAGATGCCATACCTTTGTTTGTAAGTTGCACAACATAGAATGATTTCCTCACTACTGTAGACACATGATGGTCAAAGGTTAGAATACTGTCTATGTGTGTCTTCAAATCCCTGACTACTTGGTCATCTCTTAGGGGTGTGTTGTCACTATGATAGTTACTAGGGATGGATGACCTCCTGAAAGGTACTACTATGCATTTATTGGCATTTTATTTTAGTCCATACCTCTGAAAACAGTCTTTTGTCTGTGTCATCCCTTCCTAGAGAATATTTTTTGTCAGCTGGGGATTTAATGACAGTGCCTAATTTGCTATCATCTGTAAATTTAGTAAGCCAGAGGTCACTGGCATTGGTCTTGACTTCAGAGAAGTAAATGTCAAAAAGGAGAAGTCCCAGGACTATCTCTGAGGGACTCCTCTTGTGACTTGTCTTTTTGTACTGGTAGACTCCCCAATTCTAACTTCCTGAGTACTGTCTGTGAGACAGCTAGACATCCACCGGTGACATAAGGGTTTGTACCTAACATCTTGAGTTTGTCAACAATTCCTGAGTGGGGTAGTGTGTCAAATGGCTTGGCCAGGTCAAGGCAGGTTGTGAGAACCCTTTTGCCCTCATTTATTGCTTTGATAACCTTCTCAAAGAAGTTCTTCAGGTTGAGTAGGTAGTGTCTGGCTTTGTCAAAACCAGACTGAGTTGGGTCCAGTGTCTGGAGGTTTCCTATGTCATTATTGATCATTTCAATGATAATTCTTTCCATGGCTTTACATATGAGACTATTGAGACTTATGGGTCTGTAGTTTCCAGGGTCTGTAGGTGGCCCACCTTTGTGCAGATGGATGGATGACTGTTGCTGTTTTCCATTCATGAGGTATGAAGTCTGTTTGGAGGCTACAGTTAAACAGCAATTCCAGAGGATCTATTAGATCACGTTTCATGCTATTTAGAAGACATCCTGTGATATTGTCTTGGCCCATTGATGCAGTGCTCTTGACCTCAGAGAGATCATTAAGGACCTGTTCCATAGTGATAGCAGAGGAAATTATTTTTGATGGTATTTCCTGAGGGAAGGTTGAGAGGATGAGAGGGGTAAAGTTGGAGCTGAATTTGTAGGTCAGTAGTTTGATATATTTTCTGGCTCAGTATAGGTAGCTCCAGTAACAATGAGCTCTGCACACAATTGTGTATTGCCTCTGAGATTGAAGACATAGCTAAAGAATGCCTTGTGTTGTCCTTGGCCTAGGAGAACAAATTTATCTCAAATTTGGCTTTGGTAGACTTTCTTTCCCTTCTGAGTTGTTTAACATGTTAATTACCCATGATGATTGACTTTCAAAAGGGTATAATTATGCAGTTCCTAGAACTGATTTTAAGAGCATGGCTTTGCCACCATTTGTTAGTCATAAATAGGCTTCTGGATGAATGCTTGTGTCTGCATAGGAGTCAATGATAACTTCCAGCTTGCAATCATCCTCAAAGTTAGACATAAACCTTCACCGTTTGCTTCCAATTCAGGAAAGTAGATGTCAAAAAGCAGTGGCCTTAGTGGTGAACAATTGGGGACTCTGCTAGTCATTGAGCTGTTGATGGAGGTGGCCTCACCTATTTTGGCCTCCTGGACTATATCAGTGAGCCATTTGGCTATCCAGCGGGGGATAAAAGGGTTTATACTTAATTTACTCAGCTTGTCTTTAACGTCTGAGTGGGGTATTATATCAAAAGCCTTGTCCAGGTCGAGGTAAGTTGTGTGCACAGTATAACCCTTGTCCATTGCTTTGGTGACCCTCTCTATAAAGTTCACAAGATTTAATAGGCATGACCTTCCTTTATAAAAGCCAAACTGTGATAGGGCCAGCATTTTCAGGCTACCTATGTCCTCATTTATCATGTCCATGATGATTTTTTCTATGTCCTTACATATGAGTTCGGTCAGACTTATGGGCCTGTATTTACCATGATCAGTGGTTGGACCTCATTTATGCAGAAGCATGACTGTAGCCATCTTCCATTATATGGGCACAGAATCTGACTGTAGGCTCCAGCTGAAAAGTGATTCAAGTGGACAAGAGAGGTTGTGTTTCATACTATTAAGTAAGCATCCTGGGATGTTATTGGAGCCTATTGATGCTGTGTATTTGGCCTTGGAAACTGTATTGAAGACCTGTTTCCTGGAAATAGTTGTGTGAAATGTGGTATATGGTATTTCCTTTGGACTATCAGATGGTGAGTGGGGGGGGATTTCAGCTGAACCTCACATTTTCACATACAAACATAACTGCTCAGGGAAGACATGCAAGGGAAAAAGAAAGGGAATAATGACATGCCGCCATACATTGAGATGAACAGTTTACTGAGACAGACAAGAATAATAATGTTATGTTGAAATTTACAAGTTTTTTTCAAAGTTCAGTTATGTTAAAGTGCCAACATTCAGTGACGGGCATGCTTCCATTCAAATGTCAGGATATGTTACATGTGCTTGTTTTGCATGTGCTTGACCTGCTTTATGCTGGACAGTATTCAAATGTTCAGGTGATGTCATGATCCCCACTGGTAAGCTGTGTTATACATGCCATCGTACGTCCTTTGATTGAACTGCTCACATTGGAGGTGGATACATTCTCCCTGACATGTTCTGTTATTGGTCATATCCATAACTATACTATACAAAGACAACCACAAAGCATTCTATAATTATGTCAAGAATCTAAATGGAAATGCTCAGATCTGCTCTGAGCTAAAACAGAATGGCATTAAATATACTGATCCGAAGGATATTGCCAATATCCTGGCAGATCGATTCAGTGCCAACTTCACCCCCCTCTCACCCCCTAAATGGCCCATCTCAATACTGGAAGATTGCCAAATTCCAGTAATAACAGCCACACAGGTACAAAACGCACTCTCTAAAGCCAAGAATACAGCATCCACGGGACCAGATGACATCCCGGGCTGTGTACTACATGAACTACACTATGAACTGGCACCTCACCTAAGTGTCATGTTTAATCATAGCCTCACCTCAGGTTTCGTGCCCACTGAGTGGTGCAGAGCTACAGTTATCCCAATCCACAAGGGGGGATCCATCTTGGATCCCAGAAACTACCGTCCCATCAGTCTGACAAGCCTTATCTGCAAGGCCATGGAGCATATTATCATGGAACTTATAAATAAAGACACTGGCAACCTTCAAACACTGGACCCCACCCAGTTTGGGTTTGTGAAGGGCCGATCTTGTCTCCTGAACCTGATTGACTTCTTTGAATCAGTCTCCAGAGCCATGGACAAGGGTAAGGTGGTCCACACAGCCTATCTAGACCTTGCCAAGGCCTTTGACACCATCCCCCACTCTGGAATCATAGATAAACTTACTAAGTTGGGCATTATTCCCTATGTCACCCAATGGGTTGCTAAATGGCTTACTGATAGAACCCACACTGTAAAAGTAGCCGACTCCAAATCCAGCTCCAGACAAGTGACAAGTGGAGTACCTCAGGGTTCAGTCCAGGGGCGCTCTTGTTTGGCATCTACTTCTCTGAAGTACAAGTCAACACTAAGGGACTCTGGCTAACAAAGTTTGCAGATGACTGCAAACTGGGAGCCATTATTGAATCCCAAATGATGTGGATACTCTACAAAAGGGCCTTACAGAAACAGATGCTTGGTGCCAGAGCCATGGGCTCAAGCTCAATGCCAAGAAATGTATTGTTATCCCTTTGGGAAAAACATGTATCCATGAATTACCATATAGGTGGCAGTACACTAAACACAGAAAGTGTGATAAGAGACTTAGGGACACAGGTGGACAGTGGTCTCACCTTCAATAACCACATCGCCACAACAGTCAGGAAATCCTTCTATGTGGCACACCTCATCATGAAGGGCTTTTCATCCGGAAAAAGGAGGTCATTGCCCCACTGTACTCATCCCTCATTAGACCCATTATAGAATACAACGCCCCATTTGGTATGTACCTCTCAAGACATCTGCAACAACTGGAAAGGCCTCAGAAATACCTCACTAAAAGAATCACAGGCCTAAAGCAGATGCCCTATGCTGACCGCCTTAAAAAACTCCAGCTATACTCTGTCGCATATCGTCTACTCAGAGGCGATCTCTGCTTAACATACAAGGCCATGTCAAACCCAGAGCTGTTGGACATGCTACACTTAAAGAAATCCCAATCCCCCAGAGCTACACGCTCCAGGGATCTAAACCTTGTCATCACAATAAACAAAACTTGCTGGAGGGATAGGTTC
Source organism: Protopterus annectens (assembly GCF_019279795.1). Lineage (NCBI taxonomy): Eukaryota > Metazoa > Chordata > Ceratodontiformes > Protopteridae > Protopterus > Protopterus annectens. The sequence continues at coordinate 1,181,175,334 of NC_056731.1, read as the reverse complement.
CTGACCCAGAGACTCCCCAGACTCTGGAATAGATTGCCCATACATGTCAAGCAGAGTGCCTCTTTGGACCTCTTCAAGAGGAACCTTGACGATTGGATGGGAGAAAGGAAATTCACCCCAGGGATCATGTCAGTCGCCCTGCTAGACAGGAGTCCAGGAAAGTAAATAATGTGGGAAGAAATAGCCAGGGAATTGTTATGGCTAGGCTTGTATAGGCCCTAGGGCTGATAGCCTAGTACCAACCTATGAACCTATGAACCTATAGATAAACTGACATACGGAATGTGTTATGTGCATTAGGAGCATAGCTCAACTTCTTAGAGCTCGAAATCTGGACAAAGCAATAAATAATGAGGGTTAAAGCCCCAAAAATAGGGACACTATAAATATTGCTCTTACAAACTTAGAAAGTTGATAAAATAACAGGTGTTGCATTAGCATGAATTTTTTTGAAGGATATGAAGTCTGAAATTCATATGTCTTCCATTATTTTCTGACTTCATTTGTCAAGGATTTACCACAGATTTTTCCAGAAAATCACAATTTTATGAGAAGCAGACCAAAATATGAGTCAAAAATCTGGATATTCTGCGAAAATCTGGACAGTTGTGAGGTATGTAAATTAGGAGCCATTCACTAGCAGTAATTGTGTTGGTTATAATTCTGCTACTTGTTAATGTTTGCAACATTTAAAATTAAACTTTGTTTTAAATAAGAAGTTTGATGTATGCTATTACACCTTCAGTCTCTATTTGCATTTGCTGAAGTCGTTGAAGAATGATATGTTAATTAAGTATGTTCGATTGCAGATATGCACATCAGTTTCATATTAAGATCATATATGATCTTCATGGGAATGTGCTGTGTGATAGACATGTGCTTTTCATTTCTGTCATGTTTTACAATTTATCTTGAACAGAGCATGGGATCCATGGATGTTCACTTGTCAGATGCAGATGACAAACACATGCCAGACCACTGCCAGAGTTCTCAGGTGATGACAATGACGATAATAGAGAAGCTGGACCTGCACCTGCCTGAGCCATCATGCCTGCTGCACCCCGGAGGAGATGACGACAGGTTCGGAGCAGAGATGATTATCGAGAGGATATCTGGGATGCTGTCACCAATGTGTTTTGTACTCGGGTGAGGGACATGATTGGGACATTCTTCCAGGATATGGCATGGGCTATGTATGACTTGACAGCGAGATAGCCTTTGAAATCATTCGTGAGGCTAAGCCCCATCGGCCTGGTCTCTGCAGTCTATAAGTATTGTCTATGTGCTCCAGTTACATTATGCTGCAAACATGCTGATTGCCATATAATTGATTGGACTGTATATGCATTCTTGTACATTTATACCATGTAACTGCCATGCTTATGTGCTATCATCGTGTAACATTTAATTTGGTTTCAATGTGTGCATGACACACATTAACACATTACATTTTCCTCCAACATTCAGCTGTATTGTGGTAGTTAACCTGCAGCTAGTGCTGTGACAATTAGCCTGTAAACATGTGTTTTACTGAGGGTAACTGACAGACAACTGATGTCCATATTCCTGTACTACCACTGTGGTATGGTTCGGATTTGTGTATTGCCATATCATGTATGTACAACAGAAGGACATGTCATTTCCCATGTGTTTTGGATGACAGTTGTTATGATGTCCCACTGGTATGTCACAGCTATGGGCAGTCCTATTTTTCTGACTGCTTCAAACACAAATGTAGCATTAATATATGCATAGTGTTACAGACAATTTGTTCTGTAACAGTACATTACTCCATGTTTGCTGTATCTTACATTTCCACATGCATTACGTATTCACATAAGTTCACACTTTCTGAAAATAGATGTACACATTAACTGATTGTACATGTCTCTGCACAGTCAGAACAAAAGTGACACACAGCTGTACCTTTGACATGGGAACATTCAGTAATTTGTCACTGATATGCTATAATGATGCTCTCAGGAGTGCCCTCTGCTCATTAACGAGCAGGGTATGTGACATACACCTGTGTTTGTTTATTCAACATGTGCATGACAGTATATATGTATGTGCTTGAAATTCTTAGCTTGTTTACCTATGCACATTGATGTTATATGATTGCACATTACTGTGTGTGATTTATACATGGCCATTTCTGTGAACATAAGCAAATGACAAATTTCTGTCACTGAGTAGAATGATTTCTGAAATGTATTTTTGGTTGGCTTCTATAGTACCCTGTCTGCTGTACACATGCATTGTGTCAACTTACCTTGTCCTGCTTTTCCCTGATGTGGACCCAGGTTGTCCACCTCCCTTCCACCTTCATATTACCACATTATATTTTGCAGATATGTTTGCCTTTGTTGCAATTATTGACCCTTGCCATGTATTACATTGTTGACATGGTGAACATCTGCCAAATGTATGGCCATTTTAAGGATGCAGGATATCTATACACAAGTCACTGGCTACTGCTTACAATACATCCTTGTTTTTGTTATACTTGTGTGTTAACCAGTGTACATTATTGAAATCCATGTGCAAAAACTGATATATTTTTTAAGCTGTAGTGTTATGTTTTGTAAATATTCTTACATATCATTAGTGTTGTTGTTGTTTGTCTTTCAGCTTTTTCCTGGTAAGGGTTCACCACAGAGGAACTCCGGTCCGCTAATGATTGGCAGTAGATTTTTATGAAATGCCGAGGTGCCAGCTCGACGCCCAACCTTCAATGAAGGCATGCCCATTTACGCACGCATGTCTTTCGAATGCTACCCAACCATGGGGAGGACATGCAGACTCCACACAGAAGGCAAGCCGAGAATCGAACGGATTAGTGTATGTATGTGTATTGGCATTGCTTTCATGTACATTCCATTTAGGTCACTGACACTCATACATATTCACCTACACCTCTATGTTGCCTTTGACATGGCATGTGTGTGTCACATATATGCATTCCATTACAGGTTTGTTTGGGTTGTGTACACCTACTGCCATTCTACTGCTTATTCAGCAGTGCTGCTGTGTGGCACCATGGTTGGGTGTTTCCCTTTTACATAGGTTCATAGGTGTGTACTAGGCTAATGGCCTTGGGGCCTTTACAAGCCTAGCCATAGCATTACCCTGGCATCATGCCACCTGACCTTAGTTCCAAGTGCATCTGCCGAGTAGAGCCACTGGAGTTATCCCTGGGGTGAATTTTCTATTTCCCATCCACTCATCAAGATTTCTCTTGAAGAGGGTCAGCGAGGTGCTCTGCTTCACATGTATGAGAAGTCTATGCATGGTCGTAGCTTCAGTTCTGTCCTCTGATGGAGTTATCTAGCATTATTAGACCTGCATTTGCTCATCTGTGATGTTGCTTGGCTTACACTTGCATTAGTGACAAACTACTTGGATACGTGTTTGTTTATCCAATTTGTATTGTGCTCCTTATTTATTACCCTCCCACATGCATCTACCATTGATCATGCATATCCAGGTATGGCTGCCACACAGTTTGCAACATGTCATGATGTGATAGTGCATAGGAAGATATGTTTTTCTGCATTTTGCAATGGCTGGTATACATCCCCACCCTGTTTGACAACTTTCCATTGTCCATGCTGTACAGTGTGCCATCTGTGTAAATTACCCATCCTTACTGTTTTTTTTCCAAACCTCTGTCTTGTGTTGTCATATTTGTTCTATAGGTACATCTGCTGTGATGTTATTCTCCTCTTCTTTCCCTATCTTTACTTTTCTTCTATTCTTAAAAAAGAAAAATGGGGCCTATTCCCACCAAAAACAAAACCTCCCATGTCTCTCTGACTTTTTCTCAGATTTTCCTATTCCAACATTGCTCTTGTGTGTCCCTCTTCTTCATCCATACCTCACATCTTCTTTTCTATCTTCCACTCTCCTTTGGTGTGTGCATTACCTGTGCTCCTCACACAAGTCCCAAACCCATTGTTAACTAATGTTAGCTCTGGTGATGTGGCCATGATTGCCCTTCATGTTTATAATTTTTTTATTAGAAATATTACAGATTCCATCAGAATCCATAAATGGAAGCAGGCATATTTTATTAGTATAAGACTTACGGAAACATCAGTTGCTGTCTAAGCTTACTGCACAGATTGCTGAAGATATATATTACAAATGTCATGGAGCTTGAAAGCAAGTATATTTTAGTAGCAAATGAATTACAGAAATATCTGTAGTTGTCTCTAAAGTTTCTAGACAGACTTCAGAAAATATGTGTTATGAATGCCATGCAGCCTACAACAGGATAGTTACCATGTTTTTATAATAACAGAGTCAGTTATATTATATAGTTGTCCTTAAGCTTACTGGAGAGATTTCATTATAGATAAGTATGTAAGACTGTCAGGATGTTTGAATTGTGATAATCTTTCTGTAACTTTGTTAATGTACAATACGCTTTGAGAGATTTCTCATTTCTTACAGATTACTTACGGGTATGTTTAGTACACTGAGGTATTCTGAGTTCACTGTGGCACATTTACATATTACATTGTCATCTGCAAGTTTACCGCTGATATTGTCATAATGTATTAAAATCTGTAAGCTTTACAGAATACAGCCCACATACACACATTCAGAAACAGATATACACACACACACACACACACACACACACACACACACACACACACACACACACACACACACACACTCAGAAACACAGATTAACATACAGGCTTACACACATATACATAGCTGTCACAATTCACACATATAGCACTTACCATCCACTTTGGTTTGAATGAACACAGTTTCAGAAGTCTCCGTGTGAGCAAATGACTGTAAAATAAATAAATAAATAAATAATGGAGGCATTTCAGCTCTTCACCCCTCCCCTACTGCCCATAGTTTTGCTGCTTCACGTTGCCAATTGATTTTTTAATTAAATCACTGATATAGTCAGTAAATAATTCCAGCCTGCAGTATCAAAAAAAAAGGAAAAAGAAAAACAAAATGCAAGTACAAAACCAGTGCAAGTATTCAACAGGGAGTTACACCACTCGTAAATTTTTGAAACACCATTGTAACACCATTTTAAAATGTGGCAGCAAAGTGTGGAAGAAATAACTGAATGTATATAAACTTGAACATTTAATAACTATCTAGATTGTGTTTCATTTAGTAAAACACAATTAGCCACATATGACTGTGTTCAGTATTCTTTGAAATCGCTTTATTTAGCTATTTTAAATTATTGGGCACATACGGAAAAGAAATAACTAATTTTTGAGAAAATAAATTGTGAAATATACTGTTTTCTGTTCTCAGGGGATCAGGAGGTATTAAACTATTTACTATGTGGAAACTCGGCATTGATATAACTAAGGGTCTTCTATTAGTGCTTGAACCCCTGGCATTCACAGACCACTGTCTTGAAGCTGGAGACTCAAGCATACTGTAGTTCACACAGACCACCTCCTGTGCTTGAACTCGAACATGACTTTGGCAATGTGTGTCAGCCATGCAGAGAGAGTGGAGCTGCCACACCTTATTCAAACACATTCGAGTTCAAGTAAGTTAAGTACGGCAGGCATGGGGAGGGAGGGGGGGTGGAAGTATAAATTAGGGTTTCAGGCAGTGATCACAAAGGGAATTTAAGTTTAGGGAGTGAACAGAGGAGTTTTAGGCTTAGGGAATAGGAGAGGAGTTTTAAGGTTAGAGAGTGAAAGAGAAGTTTTAGGTTTTGAGAGTGGGAGAGAAGTTTAGAGCTAAGGACTGATTTGGGAGTTTATGTTTAGGGAGGGGGACTGGAGTTTTAAGTTTAGGGAAAGAATTGGATGTTTAGGTGTAAGGAGCAATTAGGGATATTTGAGGTAAGTGAGCAGGAGTGGAGTTTTAGGTTTAGAGAGTGATCTAGGGTTTTAAGTTTAGGGAGGAAGAGTGTAGTTTTAGGGTTAAGGAGCAAGAACTCAGGTTAGGAACCGGAAGGGAGTTTTAGGGTTAGGGTTACAACGTTGTTAGGGCTATATCATTTAATTAGGTAGGATATTGGGGGAATTAAGTAATTAAGCAAGATCAGACTACTGTGAGTTAGGGCACTTGCCTTTTAGTGCAAGTGGCAGTGAATAAGTGTCTTGTGACCTAGTAGCATGTGACCTCTTGTAGTAGCCCTATAAGTAGGGGTTCTGATGTGAAGTGGACTTGCCTCCCTGTAAAAAGGCTTTAAAGGTGTTTGTCTAATGTTTATTTTATTTTGAATAGCATTTACTGTTTTACAATAAATGTTGTTACTAATCACTTTCAGATAACTAAAACATAATATTTTGAGTTGTGACATAATTTAACTGATCCAAAATTACTGCAGTACAGCAAGCAATATGCTATGATTCTAAATGTATGCAGTCATTCAAAGAAACATGCAATGGCTGGAAATATCATGCCAGCTGTACCAGGAATTCCATTCACCTGGCAAACAGCTCTTCAGTAAATAGGACTACACCTCTGTTAGCTGTCTGATAAGGAAATGATTGATGAATAGTGCCCAGATAGAGAAAAGATACAGTTTTCTTGTAATATGTAAACACCATAAGTGACAGCAGATAGCTGTGCAGGAGAATCGTGTACCCCTTTAAACCAAAGTATGCTTGTTGTTGAATATAGTGGTATGTTGAATAATGAAGCATTATCTTGTTGACGCTGTTGGAGTAGTCCATATGCAGTCTATATGCTATTCTTAAATTCCTGAGAGCAGTATGCTGAGAAAGCCATTCTCTACTCACTAAAGGCAGGCCTTTATTTTAACTGTCCTGAATATTTATGGAATGGATAATTTATAGCATCAAACAACTTTGTTACAGAAGTATACTTTTCAGAATTGTCAGACAAAAAACAAAGGAAATACGTTTACTGACAATTTTGATGAACTTTGTCAAATGAAACAAGCTTAGTGTGATAATGCTACTAAAACTATTGTTGGTTTAGGAAAAAAGCCAGCAAACATAACATTACCAGTGGCACTGACAGCCTTGCCATTACAGATGTTCAAATATAAAATAATTTTTTTGAAATCCTTCCTAAAGTGTTATGTCGCTCGCTGTATTTTATGCTGTAAAACCTACTTATCCGAATTATCTTTTAACAGCAAGGGATGACTTTTGTTTACTCGTATAACTGCACTGTAACTAATATTCCTACATTGTATCACTTTGATTATGTTTATTGTTCCCATATTTTGTATGTAGAGTTTTGTGATAAAACACTTTAAAATCTGAAAGTAAAGAATCAGCTGCCACCATAGCAACATCATAGAAGGAAAGATCTCTGCTTCTATGTTGAGTATGATAAACAATAAGAAAATTCTAGCCAAGTTAGAATTTCCACTGTGTGAATCCTCAAACCTCTTGTGTTAAAGGCACATGGGATATAGCCAATTATACAATGACCCCCCATTAATATTCCAAAACATGCACGCTGATTGGTCAGCATGCACCTTGAAAATCAGACTTATACTAATTCTTTAACAACTCCTTTAACATAGCAAGACACTTTGTAAAAAGCAATGGAGATCTTGCTTTCTCCGTTGCTTTTTTTAAAGCTGTCTCACTATGTTAAAACTCCTTTAACATAGCGAGACACTTTGTAAGAAGCAATGGAGATCTTGCTTTCTCCGTTGCTTCCACCCACAGCTCTGATGTACTGCATAAGCATACACATGCGCAGTACATCAGAACTGCCACAGAATACCAGACAGCTGTGGAAGGGCAGCAAGGTGACATTATACAATGCCATTATTTAAGAAAAGTAATTATTTTTTTTCTTAAATAATGTCATTGTGTAATAGCAATAACCCCACGCCTGGGTGTGGGTAATGCTGTATTTACCCACGGTTGTCTTTGTTTGGCCAATCGGGCTTCACCTTCGAGACCAAACCACACCAACCGTGAGTAAATCCAGCATTACCCACACCCAGGAGTGGGTTATTGCTATAATGACCCATAAGAACATCAAGTGTTTCGGCTATATGTAGATTCTGAATGCCCATGATTTTTTTCTTTTTAAGTCATTTAATAGACAAATTCAGGACAAATTCAGAAATGTGCTTAGTAAAACTTAGTTAAGTGCCCAACTTAGGTCAGAAAGAGGTTCTTAACAAGGTTGTCTTTTTGTCTTTTTCCCAAATATAAAGTGTTATCGCAGTGTTCCATGCACTGCAGAATAATTTAAAGAAAAGATGAATGTGCATTGTGTTGTGTGCATACTAAATAACACACATTGTACAACATTCAGAAATCATACAAATGAATAATGACTTCCGTATACAAGATAACAGTACGTAATATATAGAGAGAGTTGACAATGTATGTATATACCCCAAGAAGCAAGCGACAAACCTATAGTTTGCTACATAATGATGGAAATTGTGTTACTTATGATTTGTTATTTCATGGCGAGGTTTTTGTCTAGATTTAGTGTGTGTGTTGTGTGAGTGGAATGCCATATTTATGCACTGCATTTGTACTTGGATTCATTAAATAAATGTTTTTTATGACTCATTTGACAGAAGGCAAGGTGGTTTTATGAAGTTAGGAGTAACTGAGTTCCATAACTTTATTCCTGTCCTTTGCTGTAGTGGATAAATTATACCATGAAAAGACAAGGGTAGGTCATACCACTGCGGGGATACAAAGTGTCTGCATCATTTTTGCACACAGTGTGGATGCAAAGGTGGGAATTGTTATTATTTTGTATTTCAGACAGGTTAAAGAAATCTGGGAGAATAGATATTTTTGTGAAACAGTCATGTTCCAGTTTCAGAGATACATATTATAGTTAAACTGAATTTTTGTTGATTTTTGTTTACCTGGCAATTAAAGGTAAGCAGTATGTGAGAGGATAGCTGATAGTGTAATTTACTAGCAGTTTATGGGTATCTCTGGGAAGTTAAATCCTGAAATTGATAAAGAGTTTTAGTTGCAGCTTGATTTTATATTCTATATATGAATGTGATTTTTGTAAAAAATAAGGACTAATGAGTTCTGCAAACATTTACAGTATGTGTTTGTACTGATGCTCCATGTAGATCTAGAAATTAGCTGAAAATGTTTTATTGCAAATTTTGTATATATAACCAAGAATATTACCTTGGCTTTAGAGATGTAAATATACTGATGCAGGGATATTAACCGTGGATATACTAAGTCTAATACCTGTCCAAATTTGTTGTAAATAGTGTGGCAGTTTTGGTAGATGACCATATTGGTAGCTTAAAACAGAAGATGTAAAAGTAAAAAAAAATGTTTTCCAGACTTCAAAAGGACAGACTAAAATGTATTACAAAAAATACAACTGTAAGCTCTTTTGTCTCAATCTAACAACTAGTATGAGAAGAGTATTCATGAGGAATCGAGTGATGGTTTAACATATGTTCAGGTCGATTATGATGTATTTTGAAGATTTACAATCAGTTAGATACCTTTGTAGACTACTTTTTTCATGGAAAATAGTGGATAAACTTGTTGAGTTTTTGAAGGTTGAAAATCCTAGAATAGAAGTTTGTATTTGGTATTCCTAAGATTCATTAATCCATTTGTAACTCTTCCTTTAGCCCTATTGTAGGCATGGGTACCTATAACATATTTTTAAGGATGACACATTTGTTACAGCTGATGTGCTAATTTATACTCAGTCATTCCAAGGGAATTGAATAGTCTGTGGTTGAAAGACAGTTTTTGAAAATTTTTTACATACTGACATCAATCTTTTATTTGATTATTTTGACTTTTATTTTTACTTTTTGGTATTTAAAGATTTGTATTTTATATAATTGACTACCATAAAGATGTGACAGGCCATGATTCCCAGCTTTGCAAATCTTGTGATATCTCAATGGCAAAGGACATATTTAAAAAGCAGTTGCTTATTATAAGATGACTGACAACACACACACACACACACACACACACACACATATATATATATATATATATATATATATATATATATATATATATATATATATATATATATATATATATATTTTTTTTTTTTTCATCTGGCAGTGGAATGCTCGGAATGCTCTTATTTGGATAATTTTTGTACCTTTCTTAATCATTCTAGCTTGTTTAAGGGTCCAATTTTCCAATTTTCCAAATAGTGTCTGAGGTATTACTAGAACTATAAAAGTATGCACCCAACAAATATTTAAAAGAATGTGGTGAAGGGGCAGTTGATTCATACTAGTAGTCTGCATTTTGTAATCCACTTGAAAAGCTTAAATATAATTTTTTAGAAAGAGGTTATCCAATAGATGTTATTATTGAAAGTGAAAAAGAAGTCTTACATAGTATGAAGACTGCCTACAAAATGTTGGTGCTCGTGGAAAAGGGTGAATCAGATTTTGAGTGACCAGAAAATATTAACTGGGAACTGCCTTTTACCATCATATATAATTATGGCATGCCAGGTGCTGTGACCATTCTTAATGACATCTGGAAAATTCTTACTACAGATAGAAGTTAAATTTTAGTTGAGGCACCTTTTTGTTTACAAAAGAACTTTAATATTATATTTTCGAGGGTAAAGACAATATGGCTCATAGTTCAGATAAAGGCAGGAAACGTACTTTTATTTGTAATACAGGTAGACAATGTAGCCACATAGCTACTTTCCCTTTTTGTATTGCCCAAGTACCATACCTCTCAACCTCTTAGAGCAAGAAATCTGGGCAAAGCCATAAATAATGGGGGACAAAAACCCACAAATAGGAACCATTTATACATATTTATCTTACAAATTCAGAAAGCTGATAGAAATATTTTGCATTAGCATGGATTTTCTGAAGAGTATGAAGTCTGAAACTCAAGTGTCTTTTATTGTTTTATGACTTCTGTCCTCAATGATTTGCCAATGATATCACCAGAAAATAGTAGTTTAAGAGAAATAAACCAAAAATGTGAGGCACATATTTGGACATTCTGTGAAAATCTGGACAGCTGGGAGATATGCCAAGTACTCAGAAACATATCAAGTTCCTGGGTATTTTAATATCAAGTTCCTCTGTATTTTAATAAGTCCATCTGGTTAATTTATGTAGCTAGGTGTATGACTTATGATGCCTCCTACATAGGAAGGGCAACAAGATGTTTAAAGTGACGAATGTATGGGCACACTTATGCTACTGATGTAGAAAAATAACAAGAATGTTTTATATAAACATCCATAGTATGTCAGAATTGTAAAAAATATATATGTTTTAAATTGTGTTGCCAAAAATGTTGGGAAAGGTGATGTGATATGAAAGTATGTTATTGACAAGTTTTGCTAAATGAATCTGTGGTTCCTATAATTAATGATCACATACATTTAAAATAATTCTTAAGAAGAAGATGCAGTCTTTAAAGCATTTACAAAGACTTTGATGATATTGATGGATTGGTTTTAAATTGTTCATATGATTGGTTCTTTTATTATTTAAGCATATTTATTTAACTGTGCCATCAATCAAATAAGTCTCATGAGAGATAGAAGTGCTTACTGATATACCACAGTTTTTTTTCCAATAAATTTTAATCTATCCTTTTGAAGTCTGGAAAACATTTTTATTGATTTATTTTAAACCTTTTGACTATTGACATTAGCCACACATATGTGTGTTTGTGTGTGCGTGGTTGTGTGTGTGTGTGTGTGTGTGTGTGTGTGTGTGTGTGTGTGTGTGTGTGTGTGTGCGTGTGCGTGTGTGTGTGTGTGTGTGTGTGTGTGTGTGAGTTTTACTGTTTTAAAATAGAAGATACATGTATGTACCAAGTTTGCTTGAGATAATTGTAAAGACTGCAAGTAGAAATGGACTTTGAAATGAGTTCTTTTAGGCTGCTGATTTTTGAGTTCTGGAGATTTGAGATAATAGTTACATAGATTGCACACGTAATTCAATGTCTTAAATTTTTAAAATCATTTCAGATGTGAGTTTTGAAAAGAAGGGATTTAAAGGATTTTTTTTTAAAAGAGAGAGAGAGAGAGCCAGGCAGACAAATATTAATATTTTGAGGATGACCTATAAAAACTTTTCTAGTTAGATTGCTAAATTTCATGCACTTGTAGAAATGGTCAGTGAAGTTAAAAAAGGTAGTGCATGTGTTCTTTACATTGAAAAAGCATGTTGGTTTAAGCCTGACAAGTAATTTAGATGTTTTGTATTGTCTTTCTCTAATATTTTACTCAGAGTTAGTATACGCAATATGAACTTATAGCAGTCTGATTGTTGGACAGATGGCATTTTGGTAAAGGGAAGTAATTGTAGTTTTTTCACAAATTTATGAAAGTGCTAGTCTTTATGGAATTGCCAAAAATATGCTATAGTGGGGCTGTTATGAATGTATTACAGGAATGAAAGAGTCTGGGTGTAAGCAATCAGACCCACATTACCACCTTGGGCAAGTGGCTTTTCCATTTACTGACATCATGGAGAGAGATGGGATGAAGGTGATAGATAATGATTTTGTATATACACAAAGAGTGATCATATGTCAGTAAAACTGAATTACCATATCCTAAAGAAAACGTGTGGGTTCGCTATCTAGTACAGTACATTTATAGTTGGTTTTAAATGTATCCATGTAGATTTACTAGAGAACTGTTTCAGTTCTTGCCAAAGTAATTTTTCTTGTGTGTGTGTTTAATGATGTTAGTTTTTGTTATACAGCTGTTTCTCCTCATTCCTTGTAGTTGACTATAAAATGGACGCAGTTTAATCAATTCAATGTTGAACTCTCAGAACAATGTTCCTCGTAGACAACTATTGCCAGTGCAGTTTCTTTTTCCATGCCATCAATAACTGAATTTATACATGCTTTCCTTTTCTTTCCTCCATGGTAGTGCTATATCTATATAGTTAGTGTAAAGAAGTAAAAAGGTGCGGGAGGAAAACTCATGCACAGGTGCTACAGTAAAGCTGGTTTCCCATTGGGAAAAAAACACTTTATATGCAAGCTGAACCTTTGACTGGGGAGTGTTGTCTTACTGAAGCTTCATCAAATTGAAACTTTCTTTTCATTTACTGATTTTTAAATTACAGTAGAGATCCTACCTTTTGGCATTGCTATTGGATTTGTTTTGTGACCATGTTTTGCCTAGTTTTACTAAGTTACTTTTTAATGCTGATGGTAAACCCTGGGAAGGAAATGTGTTCTGATGGCTTGGCTTGCAGTGGGAACTACCTTTTCTCACCTTTTCTCTGACTTCTCCCCATGTTATCCTTTCTTGCAACTTGTAAGGAGACTCAAGGTGATGAGAAATAGGAATCCTGAATAAGGGCATGGTGTAATAAATGAGAAGTTGCAAAGAGTTTGTTATAATAATGCATTATTTTGTGGTGTTAGTATGGGTAAAGTTAACAATATTTTGAATACCATGTGGTGATAAGGAAATAAGACATATACACATATTGTGTCTTCAGAAGGTTATAGTGAAAGCAGGCATGTAGAAACATGAAAACTCACACCAAGACTGATTGCATTTCTTTTACTAACCTGCATACTAGGCCAATCATTGCGGAGAATATTGTACTGTTTGTTCATGGTGAGTGATGATGTGTCACTATACAGTCCTTTATATTATTTACCTGCAATGAAAGAATAATAAGCATGAAAAAAATGTATCTCAATTAACCATTAACCAATCACATATGTGCACCTACCAATGTACCACCCCTTCTTAAAAAAAAAACTCAATGCCATTAATACCAGACACATCACATGCATTAAGGTTATTTATTCATTTTTTAAATTTATTTATTTATTTATTTATGTGTTTACCAGAGTAGTGCACTGATCTCAATGGACCATTTACATGGACAGCCAAGGTAAATATTATCAAAGAAGAAATGAACAAAACATATTTACAGATACAAGGGTATGTATAAAACATATACATATTTACAGATACAAGGGTATGTATAAAACATATACATATTTACAGATGCAAGGGTATGTATAAAACATACATATTTACAGATGCAAGGGTATGTATAAAACATATACATATTTACAGATGCAAGGGTATGTATAAAACATATACATATTTACAGATACAAGGGTATGTATAAAACATATACATATTTACAGATGCAAGGGTATGTATAAAACATATACATATTTACAGATGCAAGGGTATGTATAAAACATATACATATTTACAGATGCAAGGGTATGTATAAAACATATACATATTTACAGATGCAAGGGTATGTATAAAACATATACATATTTACAGATGCAAGGGTATGTATAAAACATATACATATTTACAGATGCAAGGGTATGTATAAAACATATACATATTTACAGATGCAAGGGTATGTATAAAACATATACATATTTACAGATGCAAGGGTATATATAAAACATATACATATTTATAGACACAAGGGTATGTATAAAACATATACATATTTACAGATGCAAAAATATGCTACAATATTTAGTTCTAGAAACAGTTTACAAAGTCAAAACATGGATGGAAAAATGGAATTATGCATAGCTGAGATGTTTGGATAAGATGTTGTGATGATGACTAAGACTGTTTATGCTACGGGTTTAGCAGCATATCGTTATATAGAGATGTATGAAGACATTAGAAGAGGCAAGTGGAAGAGTTGCAGGAAAGGATACCATGAGGGGAAGACATTGAAACTGAGAGACAGGCATGCAGAGGGAAGAGGAGTAAAAAGGAGAGAAGTGTGAGAGATGCAAAGAAAAGAGGGAGGTACAATGAATGAGGGGCAGTAAGTGAAGGGAAAACAAAATAAGATAAGAGAGGATGAAATAAGGATAAATGGGTTGTGAGAGAGCTGCAGGGTTCATGTAACATGACCTGCATGAGTGCACATGAACTTTATTTGGGATAAGGGAGGATGAAATAAGGATAAATGGGTTGTGAGAGAGCTGCAGGGTGCATGTAACATGACCTGCATGAGTGCACATGAACTTTATTTGGGGTAAGGGAGGATGAAACAAGGATAAAGGGGTTGTGAGAGAGCTGCAGGGTGCATGTAACATGACCTGCATGAGTGCACATGCACTTTATTTGGGATAAGGGAGGATGAAATAAGGATAAAGGGGTTGTGAGAGAGCTGCAGGGTTCATGTATCATGACCTCCATGAGTGCACATGCACTTTATTTGGGAGAAGATGTGTTTCTTGAGCTGTTTCTGAAGTCCAAGTAGATTTGGATGTTGCAGATAGAGAGCAGAATGGAGTGTTATAGTTTAGGTGCTAGGATGGAGAATGTATGGTCTGTGCAATGAAGTTTAGTTTTTGGAATTTGTAGGGTGGGTTGAGATTGAGAGATACCCCTGAGATTATATATGGGAGGTTTGGTGAAAAGCTTATGCATGGGATGGTAAAATGTCTCAAGAGACAGAGCTTTGTGGACAAAGCTTAGAGATCTGATTGACAAGCAAAAATAACTACATTTTAGATTTAATGTAATGTACAATAACTTGAATGACTTGACAGTTAATGGACACTCCTGTAAATAGTTGTTTTTTTTTTCTGTGTGAGGTTTAGATGAAATTTTTTTCATTTATTATTTTCAAAAATCTCTGACAGTAAATATTGTTGTGATTATTTTACAAATTGAAATTTCAATAAAATCTTTTTAAAAAAGAGAGAAATGGCTTTGTGAATTAGTGATCCTAGTAGAAGGTTGGTTCTCAAATGTACTGGGAATCATTTACCTCTGGTGAGAGTTAGGCAGTGGTATTCATTAATGGGGAAGTCAGCAATGAACCAGCAGATTTTATTGGAGATGGTGTGCAAGGCGATGCCATTTTTATTTGAAGCTGCAGCTATTATGGGTAGCCCATATTTGAGTCAAGATAAAAGTATTCCTTTGCCTATTGCAGCTTTGGATGGCTTGGACAGAAGTGGTGATAGATTTTTGGGCAGAAATGTAGTGTGTTGATCTTTTCACATGTGTTTTGAATGTGTAGTTAAAGTTAAGAGATTGCACTAGCCAAATGCCAAGATACTTGATGGAGGTGGCAATATCTATGGTGGTATTGTTAATATCTTTAATATTAAGGAAGCTGGGTACTTTGGCTATTTTTCTTTTGTTGGTGCCAAATAGCATTGCTTTCATTTTTGAGGGATTAAGTATAAGTTTCTGGCCTGTTAGCCATTGGTTGAGGGTTTGGAGGTCATCTTGGAGCTGAGTTTGTATAATAGAGTGGGATTTGTTTGACCTGTAGATGACCATGTCATCTGCATAAAGAATTAGAGGCATCTGAGGGTGATCAGATGAGAGTTTGTTGATAAATATGGAAAATAGCAGAGGGACTAAAGTGGAACCCTGCAGGACTCCTTCCTTAAGAGGAGCTGTTTCAGAGGTGGTGATGTCTACTTTCACCTTGAAGGATCTATTTGTCAGGAAATCTACAAACCAAGGTTTGCAATGTCACTAATGCCTATTTAGTTAATTTATCAAACAGTAAGTTATGTTCAATTAGATCAAAGCTTTTGTGAGGGCAATAAAGATGGCTGCTGTTAGGTTGCCTTTGTCCATATTCAATAGGATGCATCTATGAGGAAATGGAGAGCTGTTATGGTGCTGCATCCAAACCAGAATCCATGTTACTTCCTTGATAGAAGATAGTATTGATGTAAATATGCAGTAATCTGATAGTATATATTTTTTCTAGTATTTTACCTAAAGTGAAAAGTACTGAGATAGTGAAAAAGTAGTTGGCTTGGGTATCTTTGGAATAGTAGTGACAATTGTTTTCCAAATCTGAGGCATAATCTTTTTAGTTAAGCAGTGGTTGAATATCTGAGTGAGAGAGTAGGAGATGAAGTCCTTACAAAGTTGAATGAACCAAACGGATATGTTATCTGAGCCTGGGGAAGTAGCTGTTTCTATTTGGTCAGTTTGTGTTTCTGTCAGTTTGGTTCTAAACCTTTTGAAATGAAATAGTGGAATGTAAAGGGGAGGAGAGGACGGCTGTGACAGTGGCAGGTTTGTGTTGTTGTTGATGATGGTGATGTGGCTAGTTGCTGAACTCATTCAGGAAGTTAGTGCATGACAGTTTGTTTGTGGTGATGTTAGAGGTGTTCAAGGCAGAGGAGTTGTGTTGAGTTTTTTGACCAGTCAACAGTGATTTCTCTCCAGAATCTTTTGGGTTTGGCTAAAAGTGAGATTTGTATTGGTAGTGGTTGTTTTAGTCTCTGTGGCTGGATTGCTTGGCTAGATTGAGCATATGGGTATATTTGGCACAGGAAGCTGTGAGGGAGTTGAATTTCCAACTGTAGCATGCTTCATCACATAATTTGAGGAGATATTTGAGTTGTTAGCTGCCTCACTGGCATCTTTTATGGCAAGTAAGTGATACCAATATAGGGTGACAAGGTGCTTTTTAAGATTAGTGATATTCTGAATGGTTTGGGGTCTGTAGGTGATAAGTTTAGGTTTATATTTTAATGTTAGATTATGTGCTGAGAAAGTTATGGGACAGTGATCACTGAAAGTGGTTGCATGTATGGTGAGGTTAGATATCATTGTAGGATTATTAGTTATTACAGGATCTAATAAGGTGTGCCTATTCCAATAAAGGTTTGGTCTAGTGGCTTCACAGCTGAGTTGGGTAAGACTTAAGCTGGCCAGGACTTCTGACATATCAATAGCTTGTAGTCCTAATTGATTAAAGTTGAAGTCTCTAAGAATGATTAGGTTGCAGTGTTTGGGAGCACTGGCATATAGTTGTTGGATGAGGGTACTGAATTTAGATAGTGAGGCTGGTAGAGGTAGGTATGAAGTGCCTATAACAAGGGGTTTTTGGTTCTTTGTTGGAAAGTTAGCATCTGATTCTGAGATACTGTTAGCTTGTGCAATGATAGTGGTTAACTTTTTAATATTAACTTGTCACAAATATTCTTTCCAGTCAAGTAGTTCCTCAGTAGCATCATTTGCATAAGGAGAGCTAACAGCTTCCAAAAACCACAAACCTACACTTAGTCTTCTAACATAAGAAGCAATGTCTGTACACAGCATTTTAATGCATCTTTAGAATTAATGGCATAAATATTCTCATAAATGCACTTTGAAAGCTTCCTGCTTTTCCTGCAAATATAAAATGCTGGAAAGCACACAAAGCAAGCTGCATACATAGCATTCTTAGAATTGCAGGAAAAACATCTTGAAATCTTACAACTAATGCTTCCCAGCTATTACAGCAGCACTGAGCATCATTCTGACATGCAATCATTCTCACGTGCAGTTATTCTTACATGCAGTCATCCTCAAATGCAATCATTCTCACATGTAATCATTCTCATGTGCAGTTATTCTCACATACAGTCATTCTCACATGCAATCATTCTCAAATGCAATCATTCTCACATACCATCATTCTCATATGCAATCATTCTCACGTACAGTTATTCTCACATGCAATCATTTTCAAATGCAGTCATTCTCAAATGCAATCATTCTCACAAGCCATCATTCTCACATGCAATCATTCTCACATGCAATCATTCTCACATGCAGTTATTCTCACATGCAGTCATTCTTACATGCAGTCATTCTCACATGCCATCATTCTCACATGCAATCATTCTCACATGCCGTCATTCTCATATCATACCTCTCAACTGTCCACATTTTCGCAGAATGTCCAGATTTTTGGCTTATATTTTTGGTCTGTTCCTTCTAAAATTTATGGTTTTCTGGCAAATCACTGGGATGATCTTAGGATTGAAGTCAGTAAATAATTACATACATTTGAGTTTCAGAGTTCATATCCTTCAGAAAATGTATATTAAAACAAACCCTGTAATTCTAGCAACTTTCTAAGTTTATAAGAGCAATATTTAAAATATGTCCCTATTTTTCATCCTTTGTCCCCCATTTTGTCAGTCTTTGTCCAGATTTCTTGCACTAAGAGGTTGAGAGGTATGTCTCACATGCAGTCATTCTCACATAGGTTCATAGGTTCATAGGTGTGTACTAGGCCAACGGCCTTGGAGCCTTTACAAGCCTAGCCATAGAAGTTCCCTGGCATCATGCCGTTGTTAGTTCCCAGTGCTTCTATCAAGTAGAGCCACTGGAGTGATCCCCAGGATGAACTTTCTATTTCCCATCCACTCATCAAGATTTTTCTTGAAAAGGGCCAGTGAGGTGCTCTGCTTGACATGTATGGGAAGTCTTTTCCAGAGCATGGGCAGTCTCTGGGTTATGAACCTGTCCCTCCAGCATGTTCTGTTGATTGTGGTAATGAGGTTGAGGTCCCTGGAGCATGTGGTGCGAAGGGATTGGTATTTCTTTAGGTGCAACATTTCTAACAGGGCTGGGTCAGACATGGCTTTGTAAGTCAAGCAGAGATCGCCTCTTAATAGACGATATGAGACAGAGAAAAGCTGGAGTTTTTTGAGTCTGTCCATGTAGGGCATGTGTTTAAGGCCTAGGATCCACTTCATGAGGTACTTTTGTGGCCTTTCCAGCTGTTCCAGGTGTTTAATGGGATACATGCCAAATGGGACATTATACTCTATGATTGGTCTCTTTCTTCCTGGATGCAAAACCCTTGGTAAAGAGATGTGTGACATAGAAGGACTTTCTGACCACAGTTGCTGTCAACCTGTATCCCCAGATCTCTTATAAAGCCTTCAGTGTTCAGTGGGCTACCATCAATGTGGTAATTAGTGGGAACAGAGTTTTTCCCAAAGGGAATGATGACGCATTTTTTGGCATTAAGCTTAAGGCCATGGTTTCAACACCAGTCATTGGTCTCAGTGAGGCCTGTCTGTAGGATGTCCGCATCACTCGGGGAATTAATAATGGATTCCAGCTTGCAATCGTCTGCAAACCTGATCAGCCAGAGTCCATCTGTGTTGGTCTGGACTTCTGAGAAGTAGAGGAGAGGACCCAGGACTGAACCCTGAGGTACTCCACTTGTCACTTGTCTGGAGCTGGATTTGGAGTCGGCTACTTTTACAGTCTGGGTTCTGTCAGTAAGCCAGTTGGCAACCCATTGAGTGACGTAGGAATTTATGCCCAGCTTAGTAAGTTTATCTATGATATGCATGCAATCATTCTCACATGCAGTCATTCTCACATGCAGTCATTCTCACATGCCATCATTTTTACCATTTGACTGCACAACCCAAAGCTTTTTTTGCAAAAAGTTGTTTTAATGTTAAACCCCTCTTTAAAAAAATGCAGGTATATTTTCTAGGATCTTAACTACCACAGGAATCTTTGTTTAGGTAGCAGGTGGTTGTCAGTAAACATGAGATAATTGCTTCAATGACTCAGGATGCCCATTTCAACCAAAAGGGCTAAAAGACAGTTATAAAGTGTAAATCCATGATTCCAAGTGCTTACAATGTGAGCTGAAGGGAGACCAGTAACTACAGCTGTATCCGGTTAATAATGTATTACAGTAACTGTCTAGATTAGCGATCAAAACATCCAAAAGTGAATAAACATGACAAAAAGTAATTACTAAAACTGCAAGTTTAACTAGTGGTTGTATGTATTTAAATACACACACACACACACACACACACACACACACAGACACACACACACACACACGCATGCACGCACGCACGCACACACACACACATATGCATATATATGTGTGTGTGTGTGTGTGTGTGTGTGTATATATATAGAGAGAGAGAGAGCTGTTTTCTTAATTTGCAGTGTAGGCAATAAAATGATCAGTAACAAGACCATTTAGAATTTGTTTTACCTGTATCTGACTGCAAATCACTTTCAGACAGCAATGCAAACAAAACTATTCAGTTTTGTGAATTGCCAAATGTTTATCAGGGTAGATCAGTCTGAATAAATGAACATTTTACTAATCAGAAATAGTGAGGTAATGAAAAAAATTAAAATTAATCAGGCAATTTCATGGGACTTCATGTACTTATAACTAACAAGCAGCAAACACAGACAGGCAAAACTGTAAATACAGATGTACTGACAAGGTTTTCTGGAACAATCTTAACTGACATAATGTATTCCTAAACTCTGCAGATCTTTACATCATCTAACATGGTGTTTACTTCAATGTCCTATTATATGGTAAATATTCTATTATCTTCCCATTGTTATATTGTGTATACAGGGACACATTCTTTGGACATAATTTATAATTGTGAGACTGATTTATCAATAGTTAAGGCACATTAAACATTAATATTCATGAGTTTACTGTACAGCCTCATTAGAAAACAAAGAAACCATTAAAGAAACCACATAAATACATACATACATATATAAATAAGAAAGAAATGCTATTTCGTGGAGTATGGCCAGCCCAAGGGTACAAACACTGCCTCACATTCTGAAGCAAGTGTAAATAACAAACCTTTGAAGTTGATTAAAACCTCCTTACCATATGCAGAACCAGATTATGCAGATGGTGCAGAAAGTACACTGTTTTTGCATTTTATTTTGTTCATTAAAATAGTTCCTTGGATTTTTTTTCTCAGAGATGAAAATGCTTGCCATGGCATCATGAAAGACCAAACCCGCAACCCCTCACTTCCTAAAGTAAAGTATATACTACAGTATTTTCTTGGCAGATGCATCAATTGCAGTTTTTTTTACTTTCAATAAACTCAATTGATCAGCTAGTTGTTGCATCTGAAGCACCTCACTATAGATACTAAACAAACAAGTATTTCTTCCTGCAAATAGGTAAGCTGTTTCTGCTTAGGCATAATGCAGCACAGTAGTATGAACAACACTGCCCAATACCTACCATGACATCATTGTCATTGTGGGTGGGACTATTGAAAAAACCTGAATAAGCAGTGAAATTGAAAAAGACACTATTAGCTTCATTTTTAGTAAAGCCATTTGCAACTATAAGATGAGGAATATAACAGGAAATGAAAGTAGTTGTAAATCAACAAAGCTTCTGAAAGTGACCCATACACTTTAAGTTCATAGGTTCATAGGTTCATACTAGGCTATCTGCTCTAGGGCATTTATAAGCCTAGCCAGAATGTGTTTGGCTTTTGTCACCCATTTTAAATTTATTTTGCTATGCCCTTTTTTCGAGGTTAGTATACTGTGCCTCTGTCTAACAGTGACACAGAAGTGATACCCGGGGTAAACCTACGATCTCCCATCCACACATCAAGATTCCTCTTGAAGAGAGTCAATGAGGGACTCTGCCTAACCTGGACTGGGATTTTATTCCAGAGTGAAGGGTGCCTCTGGGTTATGAATCTGTCCCTCCAGCATGTCCTATTTATTTCAGTGCTGAGATTCAAGTCTCTCGAGCGCGTAGCTCGATGGGATTTGGATTTTCTGAGGTGCAGCATGTCCATTAATTCCGGGTTGGACATGGCTTTATATGTCAGGCACAGATCGCCTCTGAACAGGTGGTATGCCACTGAATAGAGCTGGAGTTTCTTTAACCGGGCAGCATATGGCATCTGTTTGAGCCCTTTGATCCTCTTGGTGAGATACTTTTGGGGTCTTTCCAGTTGCTGCAGGTGTCTGGTAAGGTACATCCCAAAAGGGGCATTGTACTCAATTATGGGCCTGATGAGGGATGAGTAAAGAGGCATGATGACCTCCCCTGATCTAGATGTGAATCCCTTCATGATTAGGTGGGCTATATAAAATGTTTTTCTAAACACTTTGGCCACGTGGTTGTCAAATGAGAGATTGCTATCAACTTGGGTCCCCAGGTCCCTAATTACTTCTTCTGTACTTAATGGATTACCACCTATGTGGTAATTTGTGGGCACTTTGTTTTTGCCAAAGGGGATGACTATATACTTTTTGGCATTTAGCTTGAGGCCATGGCTCCCAGTTGTCTGTTTCTATGAGGCCCTTTTGGAGGATGCTTGTGTCGGCTGGAGAGTCGATTATGGCGCCCAGTTTGCAGTCATCTGCGAACTTGGTCAGCCACAGTCCTTCCATGTTGGCCTGTACCTCCGAGAAATATATACCGAACAAGAGAGGTCCCAGGACTGAGCCTTGTGGGACACCACTTGTAACTGGTTTGGAGTCTGACATGGCTCCAGCAATTCTAACCATGTGGGTTCTGTCCTTGAGCCAGTTTGCAATCCATCTAGTGACATAGGAGTTTATATTTAAGCTGGTGAGCTTATCTATAATGCCCGAGTGGGGTATTGTATCGAAGGCTTTGCGAGGTCCAGGTAGGCTGTGTGGACCACCTTCCCTCGTCAATGGCCTTGGTGACTGTTTCAAAGAAATCAACCAGGTTTAAGAGGCAGGATCTGCCCTTAACAAAGCCGAACTGGGTAGGATCCAGTGTCTGTAGGTCCCCAATATCTTTATTTATGAGGTCCATGATGATCCTTTCCATAGCTTTGCAGACCAAGCTAGTCAGGCTTATGGGGCGATAGTTTCCAGGATCCGTTGAGGCACCACCTTTATGGAGAGGGACCACTGTTGCTGTACGCCACTCTTTGGGCACATATCCTGTAGTAAGGCTGAGATTGAACAGTAGTTTTATGTTTGGGTTTAGCTCTTCTTGGAGTTCATGTAGGACGCAGCCGGGGCACCATCTGGTCCCATTGATGCTGTGTTTTTTGCTTTGGAGAGGCGGCTCTTACCTGAGCATCTGAGATGTCAGGCGGGCAGCACTCTGCTGGGATAGATATTTGCCCTTTTGGTGGGGAGGGAGGGGAGAAGTTTGCACTGAACCTGTCAGCTAGGATGTTGGCAATGTCTGTGGGTTCAGTGTATTTTTTGTCATTTTGGACTAATTCTGAGCATATCTGGGAATTACCACCCAGGTTCCTAACATAACTAAAGAAAGCCTTGTGATTATCCTTAGTGTCCTGTGCAATTTTTCTCTCGAAGCTGGCCTTAGACAATTTTATGAGTGCCCGTAGTTTTTTGCTAATACTGATCAGTGATGCCTTCCCTTTTTGGGATTTTGCTCCATCATTTAGTAGCTTCCTCCTTCTATTGTATAGTTTGTTTATGGCTGGGGTCCACCAGACAGGACGTCTGCCTTTGGAGGATTGGGTCTTAGTTTTATTTGGGATCGCATGATCCATGCATTCCTAAAGGTGTTCATAGAATGCATTTATAATGGATTCTGCGGTCTGGGCCATATTTTCCACAGGCCCGGGGGCTTTGAAGGATTCCACCTCAGTTTTGAGGAGTGTGAAATTTGCTTTAGAGAAGTTTTTCACTGTGGTTTTCTGGGCAGGGGGTGGGGTCGGGATGTGAATATCCAGTGAGATTAGTTTATGGTCTGATCTTACCAGTGAGGGATACACTTCTGGTCTGGAGCATAGAGTCCCCATGTTGGTGATGATCAGGTCCAGTATGTTTTCCCCTCTTGTGGGAGTGGTAACAAGTTGTTCCATTGCATTTGAGTTTATAAATTCTAGGAACCTTTGGGCTAGGGTGTTGGAGCTAGAGTAATGCTCCCAGTCTATGTTTGGGTAGTTGAAGTCGCCCAATATAATGGTGTTTGGAGAGACCTTCATATTTTCCAGTGTTCTCAGAAAGGCCGAGTGGGGTTCCTGGGTTTGAGAGGGTGGTCTGTAGCAGGCTATAAACTGGAAGGCAGTTTTACCCACTGTTAGTTGCACATGGATAGTCTCTGATGCTTCGTGCTTTATCACCAACCTGGAGGTGTGGGTATCTTTGATGAATATCGATACTCCCCCTCCTTTTGTGGTTCGGTCCAAGTTTTGGGGCCGAAAAGCATGGTATGAGGTATAACCTGGTAGTGCTGGGGTGCTCTTGGAAGCCCTGAACCAGGTTTCTGTTACTGCACAGATATCGATATTCTCCATGCTAAGGAGAGTTTCGAGTGCGTGCATCTTGAGGTTTAGACTTCTGGCGTTGAATAGCATTACTCTTAGTTTCTTATCCCTTGTGATACCTATGGAGGTGGGTTTGTCTTTTGAGCCTTGCCTAAAAAAGGCACTATGGAGGTAGCAAGAGCCTTTGCCAATATCCGAAAGCCCAGGGGTGACAGGTGCAAGCCATCCCTAGCGAAGCATCATGGCTTGTCGAGCATATCATCCCAAGCTGACAGGCATTGGATCCCCTTTGAATGACACCAGTACTTAAGCCAATTGTTGAAATTGATCATCTTGTCTTCATATTGTGGCATCATTCTTGGTGAGGGTAAGATGCTACTCAAGGTCAGGGTCATACCGGCCTGGGCTACATGCTCAGAGAGCTCCTTTATGTCTCTTTTCATGTAGTCCAGGGAGGTACGTCTCAGGTCATTCACACCAGCATGGACAATGACTGAGTCATATTTGTACTTGCCTTGGAGTGACCTGAGTGCTTGTGTTATGTGGCAGATCCTAGCGCCCGACAGGCTGCTCACCATGACCCTCTCCTTATTCAGCCTGGTGAGCGGGATGTCAGTGTGCCTGATGATAGAGTCACCTATTACAAGTGTATCAGGTGTGTTGTTTAGTCTTAAGGGCTGTGACTGTTCGGCACACTGGCTTTGTGAGATATGTGTTGCACGTGTTTTGTTTTGGGGTAACGGTTGCTTGGGTGTCTGCTTTGGAGGTCTCTGCTGCTTAGGCAGATCTTTATTTAGAGCCTCCGAGTATGTTTTTGTGTGATTATGTGTTTGGTTTGCTGTCGTGGTAGGTCTATGTGAGACTGGAATTGTAGTGAGTGTGGTTTCCTTCTCCTCCTGACTGGTTATGCCAGTACTGAGTTGAGAGAGCTTAGCCTCCAGTTTGGCTATATGGTTGCATCTCTCACATGTGTTGGAATTTGTTGGGAGGAGGAGAGGGTTGTCTGTGTACATGAGGCAGTTGTAACATTGCCTCAAGATTCCCAGATTCACCAGCTGGACCGGAGAGGAGATTGACAACTGACTTTTGGACATGCTAGAATAATATTGGGAATTCCTTAATAATTGAAAACAAGGGCCAGTGGGGAGTGAGGGTGTAGTGCTTTTAATTTTTAGTGCTGACTTATATAATTGCTTTAGCGCGCAAGTGCCAGGTAACTTAAGTGCAATGTGTTACAGGTAACTTAAATGCAAAAACGACAAACAGTAACTTTCTTTCAAGTGAAACAAGGAAATAAGTACAGTAAGCAATGCAGATATCACTAGTGATCCACAGAAGCGCTGAGAAGCCACGTATTAGGTGGAATTAGCGTTCCAGGGAAATAACAAGCAAACAAACAACAAGCATATAAACAAAGCTAGATTTAGCAGGCCTGGCTCTAGTCTATGCTACAGCAAACAAGGTGTACCAATTTCAGTAAGATACAGTTCAAATATTCAGGCACTATAAACCTTTAACCAGAAATTCCCAGCTCAGAAGGGCAGAGTCCAGCCTCTTCTCCCACAAGAGTGCAGACCACGAACCTTCTTAATGTAAAATAACTGGCCTGAAGCCCAAGTGCCTAAACCAGAATTAATACACTTTAAGAATAACAGACACTGGGCTCTCAATCAGCAGTTCCCAACTTAGAAGGATGAAAGCTACCTGTCCTGCCACCACAGTGCATGCCATAAACCTTCCTAATGTAAAACAACTGGTCTGAAGCCCAAGTGCTTAATCCAAAAGACTTAGAATGATAGCTACACTTTAATCAAGTTACTACCAAGCAGTAATAAATACAATTGAATACTTTAGAGAATGCCTGGATTAGTGTTCAAGTTACACAAACAAAGCTAGATCCAGCAGGCCCGAATCCAGTCTATGCCACAGCAAACAAGGCGCACCAACTTCAGTAAGAAGCAGTTCAGATATGCATGCACTATAAGCCTTCAACCAGAAATTCCCAGCTCAGAAGGGCAGAGTCCAGCCTTTCCTCCCACAAGAGTGCAGACCACGAACCCTCTTGATGTAAAATAACTGGCCTGAAAGCCCAAGTGCTTAAACCAGAATTAATACACTTTTAGAATAACAGACACTGAGCCCTCAATCAGCAGTTCCCAACCTAGAAGGACGTAAGCTCCCTGTTCTGCCACTACAGTGCAGACCACAAACCCTCTCAGTGCAAAACAACTGGTCTGAAGCCCAAGTGTTTAAACTAAAAGGCTTAGAATGAGTTACACCAAGCAGTAATAAATACAATTGAGTACTTTTAAGATGATGCAAAAGTAAAATAAAGTAGGTAGAAACATAAGTACAGTAAAAGCAGATTCATTTTTTTTTTTTTTTTTTTTTTGAACAAGTGCTGAGATCAAAGAAAGAGATTTGAGTGCTGAAACTAGAAAACTGGCTAGTTATAAGAAAAAAAACTAAGCTAGAAGGCTTCCCTCCAACACAGAAGGGCTTGGGGACTCAGAAGCCTACAAATAGTCTGTACCACTTAACAGGAAAGGCAGGAAACAAGCTTACATTTTTTTTTTTTTTCTGTTTCCCATATGCTCTCTTTGTACACAGTAGGAGTGCCTGAAATCAGAATATGATCTCACTGCACTCAGTTGAGTGAGCAAATGAGATGGGCCCAGAAGGAGTATCCAAACACAAATTTACAGGAGGGGCGGGCAGTTTCAAGGCCACTGAAGAGCAGAGTCAAAACTTCCAGTTCAGTTAATATTCCTGCAACACACAGTTAAAATCAATTTAAATACTGTATTTTTAAAAAAAAAGTGCAGATAAAGGTACTTAAATTCTCTTATACATCCAGTTGAATACAGCAAGTTCTTAGCCGGCCAAAGCTGAGGTTTTTTAGTACTGTAATTTGCCCCATGTTGCAATTATATTTAACTTGAACACTGAAGCAGACATTCATTTAAAATTAAACAGTTGGATGGTAAAAAAAAAAAAACAGCATATTTTACGTGATTCAGGCTGTTTATATGAAAGTGTGGGGTATAGCTGCAGTTACTAATTCTAGCTTTATTACAGGCAGACACTGTAGAGAAGTGTAGTCATAAAACATTTAACCGTTTTTGGCATGCAAAGCAAGATAGCTGGTAATATTTTCACAAAAAAGTTTAAAACAAATGAATCATATTTCTTATTCAGTGATAGGCATTTTTATGCAACATACAGAATCAGACAGCATGGAGACATAAAAGGATTCTGGTTTGGATAACTCTAGTGAATCTTTTTCAAACAAAGCAAAGGTTACTGGCAGTTCTGAATGCACCTGATCTGTAGAAGTACATTAACATCAGCACAAACTATGTACTTTACAGCATTAATACACAGCCAATGTAATTCTTTATTTTTTACTTGCAAAGTCAATTTAAGCTGAGCTGTCTTTCCACGCTTCTATACACAACAAAAACTGCTTTCTTAAATATTTATTTCTTTTGATACAAAGCTTCCACATTTAAGTAACTGTGACTTACAGAATAAATAAATTATACAGGTGCAAAGATGTTAAACAAACAAAAGGAATGTATCTTTAACTGGCACAATTTCATTTACTATTCTTTGCCAAGAAATAGCACATTTTATTTTTAATAGAATTCATTGTGATAGAAATCTGTTACTGCAAGATCCTTGTAGAAGAAAATACAGTTTAAAGTCATCCATACATGGGATACCACATATCTTTTGTATTTGCTTGTCCTTATATGCAGATGATATACTGCTTTGTATATGCAACCTTGAAGAAGATCTCATACCGACTTTGGATTTAATTGGTTCATTTAAGGGATGATAAGGATGCAAGATTAATGCTAATGAGACAGACATTAAAATTCACTATGGACTCTTTCATCAATTATTAGAGGCCTTCCAGTTTTTAAGTGATCCTGATAAAATGGCTTACATAGGTGTTAGGTTGTAATCTGTTCTACAGAAATCTGTAAGTGTAATACGTAAATTCATAATTCTAATGATTAAGTCTTTTATTTAAACCTGGTAAGCACTTAACTCGAATTTTATGTATGGGGTTTCTGTTATTAAATCACACATTCTCCTTCATATTGTTTATGCATTGCAGGAATTCCCCCTTTATACAGTGGAAAAAAAAAAAAAAATATATATATATATATATATATATATATATATATATATATATATATATTAAGAGAATGATCCTGCCTTATGAAAGGGCCATAAACCGAGGTTGGCTTGCGACTTATTATTACTACCAGGAGAGCTGGGAGAGGTACCACTTAATTTTTTAGATTTATTTGAATGCAGCAAGATGTAAACTGGTGTTTGGGTTAATATCCACACAATATATTGCTGTTTAGAAGTCTATGTTTTAAAACAATTAAGCAGTCTTGCCTTTTTATACAGTTATCTTTTATATAAGTGACTACCACCTTCTGTATGGAATAATACTATATTATTCAAGTTGATAAAAATTGTTAAATGGTACTTTTAATCCATGGATAATGAATCTCTACAACCTACCCCTGCAGGTATTAAACTAAGAATTAATAACTTATTGATGACTTTTCTACAGAAGCATCTTCGACTATAGTATTGGGAGCAGTTATTAGAAGGTAATAGCATAGTGAACTAGACTCATTCAAACAGAACTTCTGGACTAATTCAAGCACAGAAAGGCGAGATGGAGGAAATTACACAGTTTTTC
Organism: Protopterus annectens; assembly: GCF_019279795.1. NCBI lineage: Eukaryota > Metazoa > Chordata > Ceratodontiformes > Protopteridae > Protopterus > Protopterus annectens. The sequence continues at coordinate 1,181,145,862 of NC_056731.1, read as the reverse complement.
TGTCATACCTTGCTGGGGTTCACTCCTCGATCTAGATGACTCTTATTTATCTTGCTGTGGGTAAATGTAAAGGATTCACTGGTCTTTTCCAGGGGGTTATTTCCAAACTATATAAAATTCTTTGGGACTTGGGGCCCATTGTAACTAATAAAATTAATCTGGCTTGGGAAAATTCTAACAAAAAGGGTTCTCCCTCAAAGTCTGCACTGGGATATATCAGCAGATCCTGATGATTTTGCTGTTTGGATAGTAGTGTTTTTTATCATTATGGATTGACTTCATCTCAGTCCACATAGAGTTGTGTTGCAGAACTGTATTGCTTAAACTGTGACTGTAATGACACATTAAGACAACTATAAAGTCAAACTGCGGTAAAAAGGAAGGGGATGAGTAAGATATAGATGGCTCTTTTAAGAAAAACAAGTTGCAAACAAAAGGGTCACTATTCTAAAAGAAGTGGCATTAGTCAAATATGGTAAAATACCAGTAGAGGAAAGAGATATAGTTGTAAAGGAAAATAGAAGTATAGTGGGAGGAATCATAAGATGGATGATTTAGGTAGGTAAGAAGAGATAAAAAGTAACATGGGAAAGAAATGACAATTATGTAGGATGTGAAGCAAAACAACAGTAAGAGATATTAATGAAACAGGTGAAAAATGAGACTATAATGGCATGAATGAAGAACAGTACAAAAAAAATAATTCTAGAAATTGAAAAAAGAACAGGATAACTTGAAAAGGCAGGAATGGAAAGAACAATGACATGAAGAGCAGGGAAACTGAAGAGGGAGGGAATAGAGTTATAGGGTGGTCAATGCTGCCAGAAAGGTAGGAAATCATATTGAAATATTGGGAGTTTTAACAGTAAAAAATGCAACTGATGGGGTTGAGATAATGGATACATGAATCAATTACAAGAAGAAGGGAATGTGACTATAGGGATGAATTGGGGAGGGGTGGAAATATAACTAAAGAAAAGGATGGAGGGTAATATGGTACACAATAAGGAAATGGTAAAGGCGAGGACAGAGATTCAGATATTGTGAAAGGAAAAGAAAAGAGAAAGACAAAGAGCAAGAATGGTTCCTTACAAAAAGAATGTAGGGTATAAACACAATGTCCTATGTGGACCGCCTCAAAGCCCTACCTCTATACTTGGTCTCCTACAGACTGCTGAAAGTTGATCTATGCCTGGCATACAAGGCATCCCTGGACCCAGCTCTGATGAACCTTTTCCACATCTACAAAACAAATAGCATCAGAAGAACTACTAGATCTAAAGATGAAAATTTTGTTTGCTACAAAAAATCGAACATGTTGGAGAGACATATATATATCTCATTGAATTTCCTTTCTCTGGAACAGACTCCCCATTCTTGTGAAACAAAGTCCCTAAGTCCCTCCCTAACTCTTTTTAAGAGTAACTTGGAACACTGTATGGGAAATGGAAAATTCACCCCTGGCCTGGCACCCACATCTCTGTTGGACAGAGACAGTCAGTAAATCATGTCATAATCAATAATCACCACTATATAAATGTCTAAAACATATAACTCGTGGGATACATTTGGTTTGCACAGCTAGCCTTATAAATGCCCTAGTAGTCATTAGCCTACTGTACACTTATGAACTGATAAACATATGAACAAAATCTCTACTTCCTGTCAATAAGGTTGATTATAGTAAAAGGGTCGATACGTCAATAGGTCACCTAAGATATGTAAGAAGAATCATGAGTTAGTCAGTGATTGGTTGAAAGGATGAATAGGGATAAAGGTAGCGATTATGATGAGGAACTTATAACATGTCAAATGTAGACTGCAGTAGTGTGAAAGAGCAGATACATTTGCATAGTCAGTCTGGAAGAGTCCAAGTGAAAGGTAACTTTTGGGTGCACGAAAGGAAGAAAGTACAGTTGTGCAAGTTGAACTTACCAAAACAGTAGATGTTGAAATGATCACTTCTGCAGTATCCTTAGATGTATGGGTTATATCCTGCCAAGCATATAACAGCTGGACAGCTTTCAAAGTTTCCTGGCACCTTCCTCAAGCCCATTTTGTCAAGCAATATGAGCTAAGTTGACTAAAACACAAGTTTGGGTGTGAAGCCATTAAGAGCTTTCCTGCCACAGACAGAAAGAAGCTTAGCCCTGAATGGATAAGGCTAGGAATAACAAAAATAAATGTCCACACCCAGGCATAAATAATGCACCTAAAAAAACAAGGGAGTGGCTACTGCAGCAGTGATCATTCGAACATCTACTGCTATAGTAAGTTCAATTTACACAATTGTACTATGTTCTTAATATTGATCTCTGCTGCAGTAGCCTTAGCTACATGGGTAGATTACCATGGCTAACTATATTTGGGAGGTAGATGGAGAAGGATCCAGGATTCCCTGGAGAATGGTCTAACAAAGCAAGATCTAGACCTAGAAAAAGAATCAGGCTTATAGTTCTTTGCAAAAGTATGCAGAGAGGACCAAGTAGCAGCGTTTAGAATAGTTCCAGAATCCGAAACTTTCCACATAGCCATAGAACAAGCCAAGGCTGTAGAGTGAGCCTCGACTCTGCCTGGAATAGATATGTCATGTTGACTAAAATAAAATGTAATAGCCTTAGACAACCATCTGGAAATAGTCTGTTTTTAGATAGGTTGTCCATTTTAACCTTCACAAGAAATTAACAATTGATCTGAAGATATGAAAGATTTAGTTATGTCAAGATAGTACTTGAGTTGTCTGTGAATAGCCAAGGTATGGAGTATCCTTTCTCCCTCATTTTTAGGTTTGGAAAAGATATTGGACAGATGGATATTTTGGCTTAAAGTAAACTTGGATACCACTTTAGGCATAAAACCATTAGTTCTCAAGGAAACCCCGTCCTTGTGGAAAATGATGTAGGTTTTACTCACCATAAGAGCTTCCAATTCAGGTACCCTTCTTGCAAAGGTCAGAGCAATCAGTAAAACTGTTTTCCATGTTAAGAACCTTAAGTTCAACAGATTAGCTGGTTCAAATAGAGCAAGTATTAGTTTCTGTAACACAACATTAAGATCCCAAGGAGGGGCTACCAGTTTACTTGGAGGCCTCTTATGCAAAATCCCTTTCAAAAACATTTGAGATGTGACTGCCTTAAAAAGAGGAGGATCCATGGGCAGACATGTTGAAATGGCTGCTAGATGAACCTTGATAGAGGAGTAAGAAAGGCCATAGAATAGTAACTCACACAAATATTGTAAAACCAGAGAACAACCAGCCTTGAATGGGTGATGGTTATGTTGTCAGCACCAACTAGAAAGCCTTTTTCAGTCACCAATATATGATTTTCTAGTAGCATTCTTTCTCGCCTCCATTAGTACCTGATGGATATCCTCAGAAAACAGGTGCCAAAAAGGTACCTAAAAGGAATGCGGACACTATCATTCAGGCAGTCAATTGAAAATGTTTGATGTTGGGGTGTATCAAACACCCCTGTTCTTGTGTAAGTAGATCCATTTTGTGAGGAAGCTTGTGGTAACATCCCCTAGTCATTTCCAACAGAAGAGAAAACCATGGTTGCCTGGGCCAGAAGGGAGTCACTACAGTGATCTAGGGGGATTCCTTCTGAATCTTCAGAAGTACACGGGATATTACTGGAAAGGGTGGAAAGGCATACATGAACATTCCTGGTCCAAAGAAAAGAAAAGCCATCTGTCTTCCAGGCCTTCTTGCATGGAGCTCTGGAACAGCATTTTGCCAGCTGATTGTTCAAAGGAGGCAAACAGGTCTAGTTGAGAAATTCCCCACAAATGGATCAAATCTTGGGAAGACCCTTACATTTAGTTTCCATTCATGAGGGTCTGCCCTGGTCCTGCTTGTCTGCCACACAGTTTTGCTCTGATGGAATGTAGGATGCCTGTAGAGTAAGACTGTGCTGTGACACTATATCTCAAGCTAACATGGCTAATCTTAAAAGGGGGTATGACCTGTTTGCCCTTTTCTTGTTGATATACCACATCACTGTGGTATTTTTGGTAACCACTTGAAGAGGTGCCTGGGACCAAAGATGGTTCAGAATACTGAGTACCTTGATCAGGTCAAGCATCTCCTTGATATTTATATTTTTGCTTCTTTCCTTGGTGTCCCACACTCCCTGCACTTTTATCTCTCCTAAAACTGCTCCCCAAGCAATGTCTATAGAATCTGTGGTGACTGACAGCTTGGGGAACAGAGAGGGGGAAGGGGAGACCTTGATTTAAGTGTATCTCCTGTCTCCACCAAGTAATTTCTCTTCTGACAAACCCCATTACTGGGATCTGAAAAGATAAAGGGTGTTGATGCTGGGACCAAAGATAATTCAGATACCACTGTATCTTTCTCATGTGGAGTCTTGCCAACTGTATCATGAGAATCATTGCTGATGTGAGATCCAAAATCCTGAAGTATTCCCTTGTGGTAGCCAAAGTCTGAGTGGAAACCTTAGATATAGATCTAAATAAAGATCTTTTTTTTTTTCCTGTGGAAGAAAAGATTTTTGAACTGAGGTGTCTAGCTGACATCCCAGGAATACAATTCTGTGTGCAGGAGTCAAGAACAACTTTTGAATGTTCCCTTGGAATCCCAGATTCTGCAAGCGATCTCTCACCCAATGCCGAAATTCCTGACATTTTTAAAAAGAATCAGCAAAGATAAGCAAGTCAACTAAATATGGAAAATTATGGATACCCTGTAGCCTGCAATGAGCTATAACTGGTGATAGACACTCCATGAACACTCTTGGTGCAGTGGATAGTCCAAAGGGTAAGGCAGAGAACTGATAATGTGATCCAGACACACAGAACCTTAAGAAATGCCCAAAATCTGTATAAATAGGAATGTGATGATAATCATCTTTTAAGTCTAGTGTTACCAGGAACATGAATGAGGAAGAAGAGGTAACAGGTTGTGAAGTGATATCACTTTGAATTTGAGCAATATCACAAACAGATTTAGGAAAAAAAGATCTAGAAGTGTTCTCCAAGTATTTTCTTTCTTTTGGACTAGGAATATCCTTGAATAAAACCCGTTCCCCACCTGGGGAGGAGGAGCTGGTTCTTTCATTCCTTGGGACAGCATGTGATGAAGAACAGTTTAAAGAGTATGATCTACAGGATGAGGAATTACTCCCTGGAAAGGAGGAATTTCCTCCCACTGCCATCTGTAACCATGATTATAATGATTTTCAAAACCAATGTGTCTGAAACAATCTGTTGCAAAGAGAAAAATGGCAATTCAGACTTTCTCAAAGAGCAAAAGTGCTATGGTGGGAGGGGGGGCCACAAGGTCTCTTGAACAGCCTTGTTGAATTGTACTTGGTTTTGGGAGGTTTGTTTCTTCTTCTTGGAACCTCCTTATCTCTTTCTTAAACATCTATTTAGCTAAACTCTGTTTTTTGCCAAAACTGGATGAAGATAAAGAAAATCCTTTGTGAAATGTATAAAGGCAGGGCTGAAACCCTTAGAGACTTCCTGGATCAGTTTGCCCCATTCATCACACATTTCGATCAACTCTGCAGTAGAGGGGTGAAACACTAAATCTCTATCCAAAGGAGAATTTAAAATATCATTTCTTTACATTATAGGGTAGAGTCTGAGAATGCAGCCAAGCAAACCTCCTTAAAACAGTACCAGTGACCATAGTAATGAAAGAAGTATCAACAGAGTCATGCACACACTGCAAACAATGAGTAGTGACCTTAGCAAACGAAAAACTAAGTTGTTTAAAGCAGATTTTTCTTCACAATAAGAAACTCTTGATAAAACATTCCTCATACTTTCGCAGTATATCAAAATAAACTTTAACATATGAGCCTGATGATTTAAAATTCTGAAATGCAATGTTACATTTTTTCCCATACTTACCAATAATTTTCCCATCCTTATTAGAAAGAGTGAGATTGGAGTTATCTAAATGCATTGCAGTAGAGGAGTCAGCTAAGGCTATAACCGCTTGGTCAGGTTTTAGAATAGTGTATAAAACTTTAAAACACTGAGGGATTTTATACATCCTAGCCACCTTTTTATGGACAGCTGTTTGACTAAGGGGGAAAATGCAGGCAATGACACACATCCTCTTAAGCAGACAGGGCAGAAGGAATGGGTGCAGGTTCTGGAAACTCCTGTAACAACTCATAGTATTTTCTGAGGGACTGAGAAACCTCAGTATTCTACTACAGAAAACACTGGGATATTCTACAATAGTCTCAGAGAAGGAGAAACCACCACAGGGAGAATCAGAAACTGAGCTCTCCTCTGAGACTGAAACAGAAATATCTGGACAAAACCCTGAATCCATCCCTGTATCTTCCTGTTCAGATTCAAAATTTTTAATCTCTTCTAAACTACTCTACAAGAAGGATCAATACCCTGAATCAAACCCTGAGCCAGTCCCAGTAAGCTACTCCTATCCAAAGAAATTTGAGGAGGAGTAGATACATGCTTGGTTTTCTGATTTCTTTTTGGCAGGAAAATGGGGCCGACCGTGTTACTAAAGGCAGCTGCTGCTTCTCCAGGGATGGCACAGCATTCTGACACAACAGGGAAAATTTCCCTGATCTATCTTCCAGTACCAACAAGAGTAGCTCTCCCTTGCCCACTGAGCGTACCACAGCAGCCACTGAGGAAGTAGCTAACCCTGGTCCATAGTGACTGTATGTGCTACACAGAGGGATCTGGAGTAAAAGATGAGTGGTCTGAGGCACAACAAATGGCCACAGCCGAGTCACCCACTTGTGCCTGAGGCTGAGGCAAATTCCTAGCCTGCTGTAGTAGCAAAGGCTGATTGCTTGACTTTTTCTTTTTGTGGCTGGAAGAAGGATAAGCCATGGGACTGACAATCTTTTTACTGCTCAAGCTGAAAATGCTGCTTTTACCCTGAAGAAAACAAGCAACAAATGCCAGTAAAACTACCAGTGCACAAAATATACTTTTTTTGAAAGAAAAAAAAAATACAGTAAAATACACTATAGCAGCCTCACAACGGAAAAATAATCACAATTTCTCCACTAAAATATGTTACCAGTTAGTTAACAACACTTTTAAACTGACAGAAATGAGTGCTGCATTTAAAAGTGTAACAGTCTCACCACAATCCATTAACACACAAAACTCCCAGCTTTAAAATAACTTTCCTGAAGAGGAAAGTAATAAAACATCAGTAACAAATCAGAAAATGGAAGCACAAGCCTCATCATAGTTCAAACTACGAGAATAACACAAAAATGTTCCACCTTAATAAAATAAATATTATTTATAAACTGGACCTCCTTCTACAATATTCTGTGCCTGATTTACCATAGGCTGTTCCCAATAAAACAGATCAAAATAAAAAAGAACATCATACAGCCCATATCAATCATACTCTCAGAAAACATGATCAGAGACAGGAAAAATGCATGATTGATGGAAAAGCAATCCCACAGCTTATAGCAACTATCAAGAATAAAAAGAAACACTACAATTAAAAATAAATTCAGTAAAAATCATTCATATTTTAGGCCCATCTAAAATTCACAACTGAGTCAACCCCAAAAAAATTCTGGGCAGTTATCAAACGGGTTTTCACCACCAATAATTTTCCAAACACAAAATAACATTTCATGTCTACACATTCAGATCTACTCCATCAAATCCAAAAAGACTTTAAGTTCCTCAACCTCAAGTTTTTCAGTTTCTTAAATGACATTCCACCAAATCATGACACCCCTTTCACGTTAAAATGGATAAATCTATTCTACATCAAATCCATATCATCTAAAATGTACAAGAACTCCTTAAAAATCAGAATAAAAGTATAAGCCATTCTTTCACATGCTTCACCAAAGACCTCTCCAGTATGGTTCCAAAATATTCAATCTACAGTTTCAAAAAACTAACATCACTCTCCATTTAACACCTACTCATAATCTCTCTACCCAATACCACCTCTCCTAATGACCACAGACCAATCCCAATCCCCAATATATATCCAATAGCAAAGAAAAATATATTAAAAATCATCCTTACCAACAGATCCTGGATTAGATTCAAGTGTAGGCATATTAACTGACAGGTAACATGTATTCAGAATTACGAATAACCCTATCACAGACATTTGGTTCCTACTAGACAATATAATCTCAACACAGAACAGGGCCTCTTTACTACTGTTATATTTCTAGACTTTAAGAAAATTGACAATTTTAGCCATGGTTTTCTACTACAAAAATGCTATCTGCATTTCAGATAATGTATGTTTTTGTCTTTAGTTTAAAAATTACATTTCTAACAGAACTTCTATAGCTCCACCCCCCAGTCAGCATAATTCATATAATGATACGTTTTTCAAAGAAGTAACCCGGGGCAGGTATTGGATTCTCTTCTGTTTTCTCTGTTTAATAACCAGCTTCCCTCAGGCTTGCCATAGATAGACTAATGTAAGCAGAACAATTTGGGCTGTTTCATATAAACAAGCTTCTAACCTTGGGAAATTCTTTCAATACAATTTCTATTTACTTTGGAAGTGGCTTCTACCAGTAGATAAAAAATAACACCATTAAATGTAATGTAATGCTGTCTGCTACATTACAAAACCTACCAAAAGCTTCTAATCTTAAATTACTTATTTGAGTTAATAATGGTAAACCACTACTACCCACTGTTACTGTGCAACATTATATAGGCATCCTTTTTGACCAGACTCTATCCTTCCAAGTTCATATTGACCAGAAATCACAAATAGTTCTCTAACAATGTGAATGGCGCAGTGCTGCAGCGCTTTGCGTTGTCGCCTGACAGCAAGAGATTCTCAGGTTAGATTCTTGGCTGTAGTGCCTTCTTTGTGGAGTCTGCATGTGCTCCCTGTGTTCATGTGAGTTTCCTGAGGGTGCTCCGGTTTCCTCCCACATTACAAACCGGCATCTGGAGCATTTCTCCCCGGGCTTCCACCACTGAAAATTTACTTGTTCCAAGTCGGTCTTTCCCGGTAAACAAATATTAAATAAATAAAAATTAAAACTTGATATAAATTTTACAATCTCTCTCCTTTGGATGTGAGAACAGCTATTGCTCTGCATGTTAACATGTCTAGATCTGATGAAGTATGTGATACTACTGATGAAAATATACAGTGTTTCAGTGTTTATGTGGTGTTTGTGCTGGCAACGTGGTTGTGTTACACTAAAACGTTATATCAGTGAAGACGGCTATCCTAGTGCTCCTTTTTTGTTATTTTGAGCACTATTTACTCCTTTTGTTGATTAGAATATAGTCTTTAGTCTTACTTCTGCTAATAACTCTACAAACTTCAAAAAGTTGAAAATAAAATCCTTAGATTTATCTGTCTTGATGTAGTGGATCGAACATCACTTTATCACTATACAAAAAGCTAACTGGCTCCATATAAAAGACAGCAACCATCCCACTTAAGGTTCTAATCTTCGGCTACAATATGAATCTTAATGTTCCCTCAAAGGAACAAAGTACAATTTCACTCATGAGATCATTTTCTTATAAACTATAATTCAGTACTAGCCTACATGCCACCCGTTCAATGGGCTGTTAGTAAAAGCACGTTTCCAACTCAGATCCTGTCAGTTAGAACTCTCTATCTGAAGAGATAACGGAAATTAGCAGTCTGCCTCATTTTCATAAACCACTCAAATCATATCCCTAGAAACCACCCAAAGAACACTTGTTTTCTGGACAAACTATAATCCCATTTATAACGTGAGACCCCAAGGCACCCCCCTTGACTTAATATACCTCCTTGTTGCAACAGCAATTTCTCAGTTATTATAAATCATAATGTTATATGTCCGGTGCCACCTTTCTATATATAATATTATATGTCCGGTGCCACCTTCCTATACATCATCTTATATGTCCATTGCCACCTTTCTGTATATAATGTTATATTGCCAGTGCCACCTTCCTATACATAATGTTATATGTCCAGTGTTACCTTTCCATATATAATGTTGTATGTCCGGTGCCACCTTCCTATACATAACGTTATATGTCCAGTACCACCTTTCTATATATAATGTTATATGTGCGGTGCCACCTTCCTATACATAATGTTATATGTATGGTGCCACCTTCATATACCTAATGTTATATGTATGGTGCCACTTTCCTGTACATAATGTTATATGTCCAGTGCTACCTTTCTATATATAATGTTATATGTCCTGTGCCACCTTCCTATACATAATGTTATATGTATGGTGCCACTTTCCTATACATAATGTTATATGTATGGTGCCAACTTCCTATGCATAATGTTATATGTCCAGTGCCACTTTTCTATATATAATATTATACATCTGATGCCACCTTCCTATACATAATGTTATATGTCCAGTTCCACCTTTCTATATATAATGTTATATGTGCGGTGCCACCTTCCTATACATAATGCTATATGTCCAGTGCCACCTTTCTATATATAATGTTATCTGTCCAGTGCCACCTTTCTATATATAATGTTATATGTCCGATGTCACCTGCCTATACATAATGTTATATGTCCAGTGCCACCTTTCTATTTATAACGTTATATGTCCAGTGCCACCTTCCTATACATAATGTTATATGTCCAGTGCCACCTTCCTACACATAATGTAATATGTCCAGTGCCACCTTCCTATACATAATGTTATATGTCCAGTGCTACTTTTCTATATATAATGTTATTATGTCCAGTGCCACCTTTCTATATATAATGTTATACGTCTGATGCCACCTTCCTATACATAATGTTATATGTCCAGTGCTACCTTTCTATATATAATGTTATTATGTCCAGCGCCACCTTTCTATATATAATGTTATACGTCTGATGCCACCTTCCTATACATAATGTTATATGTCCAGTGTCACCTTTCTATATATAATGGTATATGTCCGGTCCCACCTTCCTATACATAGTGTTATATGTCCAGTGCCACCTTCCTATACATAATGTTATATGTCCAGTCCCACCTTTCTATATATAATGTTATCTGTCCAGTGCCACCTTTCTATATATAATGTTATATGTCCAATGCCACCTTCCTATACATAATGTTATATGTCCAGTGCCACCTTTCTATTTATAATGTTATATGTCCAGTGTCACCTTCCTATACATAATGTTATATGTCCGGTGCCACCTTCTTATACATAATGTTATATGTCCAGTGCCACCTTCCTATAGATAATGTTATATGCCCTGTGCCACCTTTCTATATATAATGTTATTATGTCCAGTGCCACCTTTCCATATATAATGTTATATGTCTGATGCCACCTTCCTATACATAATGTTATATGTCCAGTGTCACCTTTCTATATATAATGTTATATGTCCAGTCCCACCTTCCTATACATAATGTTATATGTTCAGTGTCATCTTTCTATATATAATGTTATATGTCCGGTGCCACCTTCCTATACATAATGTTATATGTCCAGTGCCACCTTTCTATATATAATGTTATATGTCCGGTGCCACCTTCCTGCACATAATGTTATATGTCTGGTGCCACCTTCCTTTACATAATGTTATATGTCCAGTGCCACCATTCTATATATAATGTTATATGTCTGGTACCACCTTCCTAAACATAATGTTATATGTCCAGTACCACCTATCTATATATAATGGTATATGTCCAGTGCCACCTTTCTATATATAATGTTATATGTCCATTGCCACCTTCCTATACATCGTGTTATATATTCAGTGCCACCTTCCTATACATAATGTTATATGTCCAGTGCCATGTTTTATAGATAATGTTATATGTCCAGTGCCACCTTTCTATATATAATGCTATATGTTCGGTGCCACCTTCCTATACCTAATGTTATATGTCCATTGTACCTTTCTATATATAATGTTATATGTCTACTGCTGCCTTCCTATATATAATGTTATATGTCCATTGCCACCTTTCTATATATAATGTTATATGTCCAGTGCCTCCTTTTATACATAATGTTATATGTCCTTTGCCACCTTTCTATATATAATCTCTCAATGTAGTAATTTCTGTTGAATGACATTAGTATCATATATAAACAATCATTTAGTCATATTTGCAAACCTTTGTTTCTGATTAATTGAATTTAGTATCTACTGTGGCAAATGTAAATTTTGGTTTGTATACATTCAAACTTAATCTATTGCATCTAAAATTTCTGATAAGAAAATTAATTTCTATATATTATCTTTATATGCATTATAGGAAAATATTTTTTCTACATTCACCTTTGTCAGTATTACAACAAAAAGTACTGTATTTTTGTTTATAATTGCCTTTCAGCCTTAGAAATGACCAAAGGTGTTCCTGGACCACTTTATTCCCATGGTTAACAAACTCAAACAATAAATAAATAAATAAATAAATATGTCCCTTGAAACAATCAAGAGGATTTCCTGTCCCATTCCTTCACTTAGCAGTCAGGCAACAATGGGGTGTTAGGGTTCAGGGAGAAACCCTTCCCCATTGCAGCTATTATTTTCATATAAATGGTGGTGCAGTGGCTTCAGCCCTGAAATCTACTGGTCATATTCCCTTCAAGGACTCTTCTTTCACAAGCTGTAGTTTGAGATGCATTGTTGTTTGCTATATTTCATCAGATGACATTTAAGGACTTCTGTTGTATTTTTTTCTAATAATCCAGTTCTGGGATACTGTTAGGCTATGGTAAATATGTAGAAATAGTATTTTATTAACTCATGCTATTATTTATAGATATCACATGAGAAGTCACTCTTAACCTTTCCCAGCCCATCTTTCATACAAACTTATTCTCTTAATATTACCTAAACATCTCTCTCGCTGGCCTTCTCCCAGTCCCACTTTGCTCCATCCTCATTTGGTAATGGTGCACATTGTTTTCCTTGTCTCTGTTATACATGTGTTTAATACAGTTTTAACCCAGATATTCACAGACTGCCTCCACTGAGAAGTGGGGTTGGCCTGCTTACTTCATATTGCTGTGATCAGCTTTGTTCCACTCCCTATCCTACCATCATTCCACCCATCCCTATGTCACTTCCTTTTTATTTTCATTGCTCCACCCCTATTTTCAGTTCCCTAGTAAGCATTTCTCCTCCCTTTCTGTTATGTTAGCACTCACTACTCAACTGAGTATGATACCCCACCCCCTTCCTATTCATAACCTCAGCCCTTCCCCTAATATCCTTTATCCATTCAAACTACATTTTAAACTTCCATTCCTTTAAGCCAACATAGCACTTTTCAAATAAATTTTTCTCACTAACATCCTACTTATTCTTTTCTGTAACATCTACCTTTACTACAAAGACTATCTTTCTGAACTTCCACCTCAGTTTACCACTAATGGCTCCACAAAGTCAGTTACTTTACAAATGCCCTTTTGCTGGACTACATACCTACATACATGCATACTATTAGCCCTCCAACAAGTTTCACTTTACTACCTTACAACTACTCCTCAATAGCAGTTTGGATATTCCATTAAAACGTCATACACATTAGTATTTTTCCTTTCATTTTGGGCAAGTTGTATACATCTTAACCGTGATCCCATTCTTCTTCCACCTGTCCACCTGTTTAACTACAGAAATCTTACTCTGAGTTATAAGGACATAGGCAGTATTAACAGCAAAGGCCCAAGCTGAGCTCTGATTTACTTGTTATCTATCTAAATGGGTTGCTATATCAAAATCCTGATGAAGTATTCCAACATAGTTTAATTCTAACTACACTGTTGTCCTCTGACAACAGATCAAATAATTGTAAAGGTGGCGGTGCAATGTTATTCATCGAAGATGATGCTAATCTATCTCCCACTGTGTTAACAGAAAGTGAGTCCAACAGTGATGATCAAAATTGTCTACTAGTTCAAATACTATTTGGTGGACATCTGAAACTATACATTTCCATTATCAACATCCCAACTCCTTCCTTAATTGCATTAACTGAAACGACACTAAACAAGATTCTGAAACATGTTAAGCATCATAAACTTTTAATTTTAAGAGATCTAAATCTAGACTTGATATGTCCTCCTAAATCACAGTTCAGTAAGTTAGCTACCCTCTTCAGTCTTATATAAATAGTCACTGAAGGGACCAGGTGTAACACTCTAATTCAAACTTCACATTGCCCAACATTTTCTAACAAATACACCTAACCACATCATCTTTATGTGCTGCCTACAACTATCCCTGACACCTCTTCTGACATCCTTCTTTCACAACTTAACAACATTAACTGGTTCTGCCTCTACAACTATAATTATCTAATTTAATCTGTCTCTCTCTACATTCTATAACATTCTCATTTATATACAATATAGACTATACCCTACAAAAAATAGAAAATAGTGTATACCAAATCCTTAGATAATGGACAATATTAGACAACTTATTAAAGTTAGAGACAAATCCTGGCCTAAATGGAAAGCAGACCCCTCTAATTTGGACAAATATACCACATACTGTAAGCTTAAAAAAACATGACTACCAAATAATCAGTTTAAGGCTGACTATTCCAGAAAGCTCAAAATTACAAATCTGGGGCATCCCAAGAAAATGTTGAAGCCCCAAAAAATCTTACATCTTCTAGTCCTAAAACTGGTTTAGAACACAACCTATCCATCTGTCATGTCATAGAACTAAAATTTTAGACCAAGTAGCAAATTGCCTTGTAGGTCACTGATGTTTCTGTTTAACTCTCATAACCAAAACCCTACCCCACACTTTTTAAAAATTCACTTAAAATATCCCTAACCAAAATTGCTACCCCTTCATCAGCAAATGAATTCCAATCCTTTTCTAACCTTTGTCCCCTCAAGAAAATTCTTGAAAAGATTATATATGAGCAAATTGTAGAGCACATTTTACAATATGGTATTATCCATAATAGGGAACATAGGTTATGGCCTATCTATTCATCTAATATGTCCATGTACTCATAGAATGATGTCCTCTAATATGTAGCAAGGCAAAATAATTGGTGCCATCTTTTTAGATCTAAGGAAGGCCCTTGATGCTGTTGATCACTCCTTATTGCTTCACAAACAGCCTTGAAACAGGCTCCTCTGCTGATGTTCTGCAATGGTTGAATAACCATCTTTATAATCCACTCTTCAACCTCCATAGACCTAATATATCCTGTGTTTCAGAAGCAACCTACAAAGGTGTGCCTCATGAGTCTATGCTCAGTCCTCTCATTTATTCTCTCTCTCTCTCTCTTTCTTTCTCTCTCTCTCTCTCTCTCTCTCTCTCCGTAAATGATCTTCCATGTGACTGCCCTCATATCAAGCGAAATCTGCATATATATTATATTGTCATCACAAAAGGTAAAACATCATTTTTATCTCACCGATGAACATATGAATGGCTTCATTGCCATCTTAAATTGGCTTTATAAAAACAAATGTATGATTAATACTCAAAAAATCCTCAGTAATGGCATTTAGTACTTTCCAGTAATTACAAATTATCCAAACTGCCATTATTACAGATCATTTGGGTACTTCTCTAATTCTCTAATTTCTTAACTTCTCTAATTCTTCTAATTTTTTTTCTCTGAGCTTTTCTCCTCGGGCCTCTACTGAAAATGGACATATATCCAGTTAGACTAGCCCAGTCAACAAATGTAAAATAAATAAATAAATAAATAAATAAATTAGCAGTATAATTCTGAACTACAACTTCAAGATTTCACCATGGTGGAGACAGTAAAATGGCCCCAGATATAATATCCAGTGCCATTTTTCTTCTAACAGAAAAGAGGAAAGTACATGACACTCCAAAAAGAACTATGGATCTAAGTAAATAAAACATGCACCTTTTAACAAAGAATGTCGGCAACCCTGTATTGTATCCCCTCTGATAAGGAATTTCTGAGAGATATAGGAAATCCTTTAATGAAGCCAAGTAAATTCTGATGAATATATTTATATGTATGTATATATACATAAAATATTGCTCCATACCATTTGGTTGAAAATAAAAATGCTGAAAGTGCAAAATATCAAAACTGCAAAATGTTGAAAATGGAATTTGCCCTTTCCCCAATGTTGTGCAATCCTGCAATTGGTGTGTGTGCGTGTGCGTGTGTGTGCGTATGTGTGTGTGTGTGTGTATGTGTGTGTGTGTGTGTGTGTGTGTGTGTGTATATATATATATATATATATATATATATATATATATATATATATATATAAAATTAGCATGGGATGTAGGGAGTTGTGGTTGAGTGTTCACATGGGGTGTAAGGGGGCTTGCCCTCTTGTAAAAAAAAGGTTTATTTGGATGTTTGCTTAAGTTAGCTTCTGTAAATGTTTTTTTTTTTTTTTAATATTTTACATTCACAGAAACTACAGTCAGTGAGTCAGTATGAATCCAATCATTTTTATTATGTTGGGAGCAACTTCTTTGGAGATGGACAATGTTGACACATGAAAGGCTTGGAAGGGAGGTAGCTTTGGATCTCAAATCCCAATTTAAGCAATGTTTTGTTGATCTAAAGAGGATCCTTGGCAAGTTCAAGTTAATTTCTGCAATAGCAAGGCTAGACTGTTGTGGAGTACACTGATTTTAGAGTCAATACAAAGATTTTTCTGAGATGAAATTACTCATTAAAAGGTTATATAAAATGTTGGTTGCTAACAGATAAAAGGGAAATAGAAACGTACAGGAAATATAAGAAACAGAAATGGATGTGCAGATACCATCTGATGCCTGTCATTGTAATTAGCCCCACGATAAAATAAAGTCTTTCGGCTTTTCCCGCTTAGGGGTCGCCACAGCGGAACTCCGGTCCGCTCATAATTGGCAGTGGATTTATATGGTGCTGAGTTGCCAGCCCGGTGCTCAACCTTCAAAGAAGCCATGCCTATTCACACTCACACCTACCTGCATGTCTTTAGCATCACTTGACCATGGAGAGGACATGCAGACTCCACACAGAAGGCTCTCCAGCTGAGAATCGAACGGGAGACCCTCTTGCTGTGAGGTGACAATGCTAACCACTGCACCACTGCGTACATGTAATTAGCCCCAAGATATACCACCAAATCCATAAAATATAGTATTTTTTGGCTGACTGTTTCTTTAAGTATTTCTACATCTACCCAGATTAGCCTACATGTTTCTTGGGGTTAACCCAGAATGCTGCAAATGTGGATTACAGGCTTTGGGAGACAGGCAGAATATACTCTGAAGCTGTGAGAAACCCACTAACTTTAAGAATGATAAATAGGAGTACTGTGGTGAGCTTGTTTATTAGGTTTTTTTTTTTTTTTTTTTTTTTTTTCCTTTGTTAACCATCAAAGTGCATTGTCTGTGGACCCTTTTCAGGTGCAACCTGAGCCACAGGGGCAAAGACAACAAGAACAATGGCATACAATAAACAGTGATACATGGTAATAAATCTGAAAAATACAAGGAAGGAAATTTGCAGCAATTAGTAATCAGATAAATAAGAAACATTTTAAAGTACATATACATACTGTGACATCGAGAGATGCAGGTAAAATGTACAGAACACTATTTACAATGTAAAATATAGGGCCTTAACCATAAAATAAAATTAATGCTGACTTTAACAGATTTTAGACATAGTTAATGCAGAGTTTCCTGCACAAAGTTTTAGGCAGAAGAGTAGTTGTGAATATAACAGTGAACAAAAATGAACAGAAAGGAAAAGTATTAGGAGTATTTATGAATAAGGATTAACTTGAATCATGCAAGCAGTTGCATTTATTTACTTTTTTTTTTTTTTGAAGCATGGCTTGAGTGATTTCTCAAAATGTTAAGTTAGTTGATGGTTTTAATGTCTTCAAGAAAGTTCTTCGAGGTGCAGGTGCTATTTTTGGAGAAAGCTGTTTTGCAAGTGGATAGTGTGTAACCTGGCTGAGGAACTGAATGCAGCCATTGTTCTTGAGTGAGTAGGTCTGACCAGTGATGACTGATTTGTTGCGGAGCAGAGGACATTACCCACTGAGATGGAGCATAAATATAATTATGTTAAGTAGGAAACTTAGGAGCAAAGAAAATCCATTTGTTTTAGGTAGAATGAGGCTGTAGTTTGCTACGGTGTGGGACAGGTTGATAAATCTAAGTATTTTGTTTGTTAGTTAAGGCGTGCATAAGTCACTTTGACATTCAGATTAATGTGGACACCTCCTCTAGAGAATTGTGGGTTGCATCATACAAGTAAATCTTTGCTGAATCTTCTCATATTTGCAGTTTAAAAATGAAATGCCAGAAATGAGGGAAAAAGTTGTTTTAGCCATGGGGAAGCATATTACTGATGTCATGTAAAATTTATAGCTTGAAACCATTAGTTGTGGATCCCAGGCAAGAACAATGGATAGCAAACAGACACCCTGCACATTAGCCTAGCTTTAAAAGCAAGCATCATTTAACTTGACTGTGAAGGTTAGACTTTTTCAAATTTTCTCTGGCGGGTAAAGACTTTAGTGCAATGTCTGGCAACATATGTCATTATGAAACAACTTGATGTATTGAATTAAAATGTATCTTTTGAATGGTGAATTGTATATAGTTTTATAAGTTATGTTCTTTTTTAACATTGAACAAGTGTTATGGGGTCTATATCATATTATCGAAGAGGCATTAAGCGAATGCCTCTTCTTCGGCACAAAAAGAGCGAACCATGAATTATGCTAACGGCCAAATGAGTAATTTTTTTTCCTAGGGAAAAAAATCCCTTGGCCATCAGCGTAAATCTGCCCCTTTCCCCACTGTAGTGTGATCTTGAAGTTGGTATATTTAGTTAGGGGGGGTGTTCCCTCTCTGGTGTTGGATGTTCAATTCAAAAGTTGGGAAGGAAAGTGAGTGGTTGCACTGCTTGCTAAGTAAATAAGCAAGCAGAGGTAAGCTGCTTATTTGGTTGGAGGTGTAATTCAATAAATGGTAACTGAAGTGAGTGGTGGTATGCTGCTTCATAAGTAAGTGAGTGGAGGTATGGACGCTGCTTACTGATCAGGATGAGTGGGGTCGAGCTGTCCTATGTGACTGTTACATGGATGTTATTATCACCTATGTCATGTTTTTGTTGAAATTAATAACTATTGGTTAACAATCATGTTTAGGGAAGTTTAATAAAGGTCATCAAATGTCATTCGGTGTGATGTGTTTATTGAAGGGGACCAGGACAAATGAGGTTTGGAACAGACTGATTTGTCCTAAGACATCTTCAAGTGGGGCTAGATAAATAGAGTAGCAGGAATTAAGAGAATAGGGGGAGGATAGGGTTAAATGGGAAGGAGGGATGTTTGGGAGGAAATGAGGTAGGGGTAGGGAAGGGCATAAAGGATTTTAGGCAAGTGTAACTGGAGTAGGAGTCACATTTTTGGCATGAACTTGCTACCTTCCCTCCCTTCCCTTTTTATTAGTGGGCATTGTGGGGCGAGAAGAGGGGCAGCCTTGTCCTCTTCTGTTCCCCCTCTGGTGTTGGATGTTCAATTCAGTAAGTTGGGAAGGAAAGTGAGCGGTAGGGTTGCCACCTTTCGTTGTGGCCAAAACTGGAGTAAAGCCACACCCCCCACTTCACCAGTAACACTGCCTGTCCCACCCCCTCTCCCACCCACGTTCCGCCCATTTTGTGATGTCACGATGACATCACCCAGCATGGAATGCCCTCTTTTTCCATTCCTGCAACCTGCTTTCGGCTGATTTACTATGCTGTTCTGTAAAAAATCATAGTAAATCAGCCGATTTACAAACTCCGATAGTCTGTTTCCTTTTTGAAACAGAATACTGGAGTTTGTACAGTGTTTTCCTGACTACCAGAGAATCAGTTTGATTTCCAGATAGTCCAGAAAAAAAACTGAGCGGTGGCAACCCTAGTGAGCGGTTGTGCTGCTTGATAAGTAAATAAGCAAGCAGAGCTGCTTATTTGGTTGGAGGTGTAATTCAATAAATGATAACTGAAGTGAGTGGTAGTACTCTGCTTCATAAGTAAGTGAGTGGAGGTATGGATGCTGCTTACTGATCAGGATGAGTGGAGTCACGCTGTTCTATGTGAATGTTACATGGAAGTTATTATCACCTATGTCATGTTTTGGTTGAAATTAATAATTATCGGTTAACAATCATGTTTAAGGAAGTTTAATAACAGTCATCAAATGTCATTCTGTGCAATGTGTTCATTGAAGGGGATCGGGACAATAAGTCAGTGATGCTGTTTTGGGAAGCCATGATACCAATTTGGCAGATCTTGTTTAAGGAATTTTTCATGGATTCATAAGCATGTACAAGGGTAGCTGCCCTTGTGGGTCATTTAAGCCTAACCAGTTTCTCCCAAAGGTGGGAATAAAACCATGTACCTTCTGTCTGTGAGGTAAACACCTTAACCATTATTCCACTCATGAAGTGAATTTGCATTATAAAAAGATAATGACACTAGTTGTAGGACAAATTAGGTTTTGGTAATAAAATATTTTAGCAATGACTGTGGTGGTTTCTGGTGAATTTATAGGAAGACTTTAGAAGGTTCTTTTGGTGAGAAAAGTGATGCTGAAATGGTTATAATGTCTGACAAAATGGAAGCTGTTTTTGAAAGAGACCTTTAATATTCAAGATGGCTCAAAAAAATTAATGTATTTGTCCAAAACCAAGATAAAACTTTATTAAAAAATATATCACAGTAAAAACTTTTGTTCTTACATGGACTTCACTAGACAGTTAAATGCAATCAGATGTGGACTTTATTTATTTACTTATTTTATTTATTTGACATTTGTTGACTGGGTTAGTCTGACTGGGCAAGATGCCCTTTTTCAGCAGAGGCCCGAGGAGAAAAGCTCTAAACAAAAAGCATAAAACAAGACAGATACAAATATGTAGTGCAGAATAAAAAAGTATCTCACAGGGTATACAACAGTAGACAGAATACAAAACTAAAATCTTAAAATATTTATATATATATATATATATATATATATATATATATATATATATATATATATATATATATATACAGAGATCAGGAGTGCATCATGATGTATGGGCATGGAAGAATAAATCAGCTTCTAGCATGGAGAGCCAGGTCAGTGCTGTAAGACAGTATACCAGACATGTACAATAAGACTATTTTCACTTTTTGAAAGTAAGGGTAAATTGACCAATAAAGATGAAAATTCTATTACAAAGTTGTCTATATCATGTAACTAAAATAGGGTGGGTTAGATAGGATATGGCAGGCGGGGGTGGGGGGTGCTCTATCATCGATTCAAGTGTGCTCACTATTTATATCACAAATACAGGGAAGGCCCAGATATAAATTAACATTATTTGTTTTTGATAGAATTTAAAATAGAACCATACACTGGTGACAAACTTGAATACGGCTGGTGAAGAGACAGTCACTTTAGTACTGAAGATAGGCTTTTCTTATCACAGGTATGCAGTGGACCCAGGGAGAAAAGCACATGGTCTATACCCACAGGGGAACTGCAAAAGGAAAGTAGATTCAGATTATTAAACAGTACAGGAGGAAAAAATAAGAATAAAAAAAGAGAGAATGTAGAAGGGGCAAGGAAGAAAAGAGATGGAGTTTAGAAGGTAAAGAGGTGACAAAGTAAGGTAGGTAAGAAGATTAGTAGTGCAGGGGAAGGAGGGGAAAGGAAAAACAGTCATTAGGAACAGCAGAGGTACAATGTAGGCTTCACACAGAATTTAACACTTTAATCCTTTATCCAATTAAGTTTGACGTCAATGCTGTAATTCCTTCCTATTTAAAAATATGTACATTTCCTACATCATTTCCAGGTTCCTAGTAGGCATTTACTCTAACCTGCCAGAAATATTCTTTTCAGTCCAGCAACTCTTCCAATGCTTCCTTCAATAACATGGATGCATTTTTTTCTAGAACAGTAAGCCTAAAAATCACTTTGCTTTCATTTCATGGTATCTCAATATAATTCATCTGTTTTATCTCTGATAGTACAAATATGCTTATATATTTGCTTTGAAAGTTTCTTTGATGTTCTCCTGATATAAAATGCAGTACATTACTTGCAACAAGCCACATAAATCACATCTGGTGTACTGCACGTAACTGAAGCAAGAAAACAATACTGTGTATCATGTATGAGTACAATCAAAGTATTCAACATCAGATACTTAAACTGATGATATATTCCACACATTTTTTATGCTACCATTCTTTGCACCATTTATTTAATCATATTTTTCATGTTTGGGGCACCTATAGAGCTTACAAGTTTCATAGACTTGTCTTTGTCCATATTCACTCTCATTTGCCCCCAACCCCCTCCATTATTTCAGTTACTTTACCCAGAACACTTTGTTTGTACATGTGACTTCATTCCTAAATAATTATCCTGGGTCATCTGTTGTTGTTTAGTGAGGGACCTTGGATACCCTCTCTTCATCATCTTTTCTTTCAGATACAGTATATATTTTCATTCAAAATATTATCATCTTCAGTCATTTTACTAGATCTTACTGCTTGTCCTTTTATTATATTTTTATTTAATCATGGTGTGATGCTGCTATAACTCATTTTGTTGTTGCTATCAAGTATTTTTTTTTCTGACTATATTGGTTTTCAATCTATTTATACCCTTTCTTAACATAATATCTAGATATACAAGTTTCCAGTTGTCAAAATTAATGGTATACAGATTTATTTGGACAACTTGATTCAAGTAATTGTGCAAATTTGTAGTTTTTATGTGCTTGTGGTCACCATTTGGGAATGAGTGATTATAAATATGAGATGAACCTGAATCCTGAGATAGCGATTAAAAAAGGAGAAAGTGTCCCAGGAAAGTTCTAGCTAGTATGAGCTGTGAGTATGTGGAATAATAACAAGGCAACATTTTGGATTACACTAATATGTGGATATAAAGAAGAGGAAAACACAATTGTTCATAATAGAGGTGACATTGAAAAAAGAACAGGGGAAAAAATTGTAAGAAAGCACAGGGCAAGAAAAACAGAGAGCTAAATAAGTTCAGACAGAAGGTTTTGCCTGTATACTTGATTTAGGATTACTGACATCCTTGTAAAGCAGTAACTTTATTTGTGAGCATTCAACAGGCCCTTTACCTCATAGAGTCCCAGATATTCTCCAGCATTTAGAATGAAGCAATATCTTCAGTATTATTGATAGAAAAGCATTGGATGGGCTTATTGCAGCTGCCTTATTTTCCTCAAGGACAGTAGGAGATAAATGTATGAAGATGTGATAGTTTCTAATGGGATTGAATTTGTAAGCACTTCCACCATGGTGGACCAATGTGTCAAGGTATTCAATTTTACTAGATGCTACTATAAATTTGTCAACCAGAAAGGCCAGAATATCTCTGCAGCTACATATAGGCACATAGGCTGCTATTTTTACATTATGTATAAGACAATTCCCCATAAACAATCATGCTTTTTCCATAACTCTATATTCCACTTTATTTACATCTCTCTTCAGTCATGGCTTTTGGTTCCATACATTCTATCTGCTGTGGCAACCCCTAATGGGAACAGCCGAAAGAAGATGATGATGACATTCTACAGTCTGCCCATTCTTTGCATCTACAACCCTTATAGCTATAAAAAATATTTTGTTCCTTTGTCGGTTATCAGTATAATGTTTGCTAATTTTGTACAGAAGTTAGTATGTTTTAAAGACAAAGTAAAAATGTATGACAAACATGGCTAAAATTCTACCCACTCTAAGTAATTTCAAAAAACAAGTTCATAATGACAATTTGGAAGCTTATTTTCATACAGCAACCACCCTAAAGTATGAATTTCTGAACATTTTTTAAGTGACAACAGATGTTAAAGTAGAACATTTATTCTCTTCTTTCAACTTTTAAACAGAGCGTTTTTATTTCCTATGTTTGTACCCCCATACTGTGTAATCATCTGTCTGACTCACATAATGAAAATATAAATGACATCAAGACAGAATAGGATCAACACTGCAAGACAGGAAATCTAATGTCAAAACAACAAAAAACTAAAAATGTGTGCATTATCTCTAACAGTTTTATCTTTGAATAATGACTTTTATGAGGTTTCACCTTTTCAGGGCAACTGTGTTTATATTTAATGCTACTAAAGAAATGTTGCTGAGGTGCTATCACATTTAAGTTTATTTTCGGTATGTTTTAAGTAAAAGCAGGAAACCACACCTGGAGCAACATGCCTTTCTGAAGCTCTGATGTTGGTCTATAATTGTGTGAAAAATCTCCTTTGAGCAATACAATGACACATAACCTGCTAACTCAAATTTACATTTACTGAAAAAAACACAATATTCTTTGCCTAGTAATATTTTTAGGCATCTGGAACTTGACCAACCTTTATAAAATGGAGGCATTCTAGCCTATTGGAAAAGCCGAGTACCAACATTACGAAACATCCAGGGCCATACAGTATAAATGATACTATAGAAGAAGCAGAGAACACATTGGTTTATTTGGAAATATTCCAGTATTATATCATATTACAATACCTACAACTTTGGCCTCAGAAACACAGTAAAACAATTGCTTAGTAATACTGAATTTCTACATGATCATATAACTACGGACTCCTCAGCTGTGTATCCTGTTATCTTCACCATATTCAGACTCACTCAAAGACAGTATGCAGATGTTTTAATATAATAATATATGCAGAGAATGGGTACAACTTAATTTCCAGTATATAAAGGTGTTCCAAATGGATATATCTGTGTGTGTGTGTGTGTGTGTGTGTGTGTGTGTGTGTGTGTGTGTGTGTGTGTGTGTGTGTGTGTGTGTCTGCATGTGTGAGTTTCTATCTCTGTGCTGTCTGTTGCAGTCTACAGCAAGGCTTTTGAAGATTGGGCACTGTATCTGCTATGAAGCACACTGTAAAGAACAGTGCAGTCCATAAAGACCTGTGCCTGTGTTGTTTTATTACAGATGCACATGTATCAGTCATCCTTTCAATGCCCGTAGTGCTTTGAGAATAAGGAAGGGCTTTGCTATTCTTGTAGACATGAAACCCCTTTTCCCTGTAGTGTCTGTTGTACAGGACACACCTTCCTGATAACAGTCTTTTGTGAGAATGGAGAAATAGGATTTTGCAAGTAGGCAAGTAGGAATGACTGCAATTAGGGGTACAGAGAATAGGTGAGAGGAGGCTGGAATTTCCTGTAGAAAACTTGCAAAGGAACCAAGGTACTGGGTACAAATAACAAGAGAGAGAAGGGTAATAGAACAGGAAGAGGCCAAGAGGACATTTGGACTGCAGATTAGAGACCGCCTTCCCAATCAGAGATTGATATCAGAGTATAGGCAAAGAGAAAGGGATAGGGGTATCTTAAGTGACAGACCTGCTCTGGTAGAGTTTTTAGTTGAATCTAGAGCCAAAGCTTCTGTTAAAAAGGGTTAATTAGTAGGGCATATAAAATACTGCATGATAACTATAGGAATCACTTGGAGAAGGTTAGTAAATATTGGTAAGAGAGATTGGATAAGCAATTCACAAGCAAACAGTGGGAGTATATATATATATATATATATATATATATATATATATATATATATATATATATGTATGGCTCCCAATTACGCAACAAAGTCTAGAAGATTTAGGATTTGTATAGGTATTTTTATATCCCAACTAGATTCCAAAGATTTTTTTCCACATGTAACTGGCAAAGGTTGTAGGTGTGATGGAGAAGTAAACAGTAACTGAGAATATATGTTTTGGGAGTATAATAAGTTGTCAGACTTTAAATTCCCTGTAGAGTACTCTGTCAGAAACATTGAGTGAGCAAATGAGTGTAACTAAGAAAATGAATTTTCTGAGCTGGGATACAGGATCTGAATTGTCTAGACATAGTAAGGTCCGGTTAAGTTTAATTCTGGTGATTGTCAAAAAAGTACTTACTAGAAAATGGAAATCAGCATTTAAACCAACTGCACCTGAAGTAGTGAATATTGTAACATATATTAAAAAAATGGAATCTTCAGAAAAGGGTAGGAGCACACTACATAGAAAAATTGAAATTGTGGGAACAATACATACACAATAATGTTTTGGAAAAAGAGTCAAGTTTAATGGAAGGCAATAACTGAACAATTCATGTAATGTTGGATTGATGATAATTGTATAAAAGCATGTATGTGATATATAATGTTTTAAATTGTGAACATGTTAACATGGTTTGTTTTCCTTTATATAAATGTATGTTTGTCTATGCTGTAAGTGATAATCTGATAAAGGTGTTAAAAAAGCTGTTAAAAAGTTGTTCTACAGTTAAACAAAATGTATAAGTGACTTGGTGAGATAAAAAATGGAATACATTTCACAAGAAACGAAATAAAGGTTTTAGGAGTGACACTTGGTACGTATGAATGTGCATTAAGTTAATGGTACTGGAACAAATAAAAATTGTTAGCATGATAGAAATGTTTTTATTTGTCATTTCAGAAAAGACATATGTTGAATAGTTATGTATAACATATTTAGGGGGAATATATATGTCCCACTCAGAGCCACGGTGGTGCAGCGGTAGCCTTGTCGCTTCACAGCAAGAGGCTCTCCTGTTCGATTCTCAGCTGGAGCGCCTTCTCTGTGGAGTCTGCATGTCATCCCCACAGTCCAGTGGCATATGAAAGACATGCATGAACTGGCGTGCCTTCGTTGAAGGTTGGGCATCGGGCTGGCACCTCGGCACCGCAAAAATCTACTGCCAATCATTAGCGGACCAGAGTTCCACTGTGGTGACCTCTAACCCCTAAAAGCTGGAAGAAGAAAGAAGATATATGTCCCACTCAATTGGAGAAAGAGTTAGAGGATTTTTAGCTTCATTTCAGGCTCAAGGCTGAACCCAGAGAAAAGAAGGATAATTTATAATAAAAAAGAAGGTGGTTTGAATAAAAAAAATCCAGTGATGTGTTCATTTTGTGTAATGAGAATGGTAAATGAAAGATAAAAAGATATAAAAAGGCAAACTGTTTTATGCAAATATAAAAATGTATAGGAAGAAAAATAGGGAAAAGAAAAAGAATGTGAGACTAAAATGAAATTATGGAACTTAAAAGGAAGTGAGGTTGATTGGAAAAAAAATGGCATACCAGTGGCAACTATAAGATAAGGAATATAATGTGAAATTAAATAAGTTGTAAAACAAAGTTGCTTGCAAAAGTGAGCAATATACTTTAAGTATGAATGTAAAAAATAGAACGCAAATAATTAATTTAAACATGTTTTTTTCTTATGGAATAAAACAAATGTAAATGCTAATAAAGCCACACTCTTTGGAACTGCTAGGTGGGACAGTAGAGCTGCAACTGCTGTCCTGGGAACTGAATTCTAAGATGGACCAATGTACTGCAGAGATGGATAGAGGAGAAGAAGAAAACTTGCTGAAGAAAGGAGGAGGAGGTAAAATATTTGTATATAGTTAGAAGTGCCATTGTTTGTAAATCTAATGAACCATGCAGAGTTTAAGGAAGGAGAGGAAGCAAAATACAGTGATATGGAAGAGTGAATATTACAGGAGGAAGAAATTCATAGGTTGGAGACAGAAGTAGCAACTAAAGAATGGAACACATTGGAGGTATTTTCATCTGGTGGAGTAGCCAGTTAAAACAGCTTATCTCTGCAAAAGTTTTTTTTTTTTTTAATAGCAACTGACTAATGCAGATATGGCAAGGGAAGAAAGAATGGAGAAAAGACAAACGTTTTCAGTTTTTCAACAGCCACAAAGATGACATCCAGTGGTAAGAATAAAAAATAAAAACAATGATAATGTTAATAAGTATGATATTATGGACAGTATTATTTTACCACTAGGTTTTGACATTAAACATATTAAGACACTGATTAATTTTGGAACTGAATTTTTTTGTGAAATGTCATTTGAAGGTTTTAATTTGTTCAAAAAATATGGCTAATTCTAAAAAAAAATAAATAAAAAATTACAGCAGCTCTCTGGAAAGACTATTCATTTTAGATTTCGGGACTGCAACTAAAAAAAGAAAATAAAACAGCAAGTTAAGACTTCAGATATGGATTATCATGAGTTAAAATGTGTTTTCTTTCACTATGAACTAATGTAAATGAAGTTAAAAAATATGTGATGAAAGAAATTCATGGACTGGGAGTTGGGAAGAGTAATAACTGATATGAATAAACGGGAGTGTAACATATTTCAAATAAATTTTGAAATACAATAATTACAAATGGTAAGAGAGCGTTTGTTTGGTACTGGGAACAACTTTAAGCATGTTACTTCTGTAGTGATGAAAATTGCTTAGTACAAGACCATAACAAACAAAGGTAGGAACAATGTGGACATATTGCAAAACAACTGTAATGTACTTTGCGGAAAATGTACAGAATTTGAGCCCTTCTGGTTTGACTGTCTTATATTAGAAAAAAAAGAGTAGATGAAGAGGAAAGGTCAGAAGAAAGGCAAAAAGTGAAAAAAAAGAATCACTATTGATGATTTTGAAAGAGAAGGTGGAATGTGGGAATAGGATACTGAAAAAAAAATAGAAAAAGAGGTAGTTAGGGAAGAAATACAAGTTCAAGGTGAAGCTGTTTATATGCAAGAAGAAAACAGATTTGCACTTTTAGAAAGTGAATAGGAAGAAGAGGGAGGACATGGACACAGAAGAACAAGTACAAAATAATGAAAATCAAAGATTTAGGAGAAGGAAAATACGATGAGGAGGAAAAACACAAAAAAAGGAAAAGGATAATATAGGAATTCTAGCATTAAATATAAATACCATTAGGAACAATATAATAGGTTTGTTGGTGGTGCAATGGTGTAAAAAATAAAAATGGATGTTTTTTCCAAACTGGATACCCAATGCAACAAAGAAGAAAAAAGGAAAAGAATACAGTAGTGTAATGGCCCAGATAGTTTGCTCAGTAGAAAATGAGGTCTGAAATAGGAATTGTTATCAAAATGAATAAATAAGAATTCTAGATGTAATAATAATAGTTCCAGGAAGAGTAGTGATATGTGATATGAGAATGAGACAAAATGAACAAGATTAATAATGATTTATGTGCTTATTAATATGACAGAAAACAATTGTTTGAAGAAATTAAAAAGTGTGCATTAGTAAATATGTCAGTAGTGATGGTAGGAGATTTTAACTGTAACTCAAAAAAGTAAAAAGCAAAAATAATACAGGATATTAAGATGTTAAGCGAATCTTAAGAGAATTAATGTCTAATTTTCATTGCACTTTTAAATTTGATGACTTTTTAGCTTCCCTCTCCTATTATAAATTAGACTTTGGATGCCCCTCCCACTGATAATTCTAATGGGAACTGATAGCTCAAACTCATAAGGCACTACCATTAGACTTTTAAAGCTTGAGTTAGCCTCTGTTTCTAATCATCCCATTTCAATTAGTGCTCATTGCAATATTCAGAATGCTACTCTGAATTGTGTATTGTTCTTTTCTTTGTTTTCCTTGTTTTAACCAAAAATCAACTGTTTACATTTTTTACATGGTCTGGGACCTTAATCTTGTTGTATCTTCACAGTAGTGCAATAGTTGTGAGTTGCTGCAGGATATGAGCCTCATTTATTTCATTTTATTTCTACATTTTAATGCTTGTATTTTACTTGGTCTGGGGGCCATAGTCTTTTAGTATCACTCACAATTGTGAGAGAGTTTTGAATTTCTGCAGGATCTCAGCTTCATTTATTACATTTCTACTGCATTTTTTACTGTTTACTGATTGGTTTCTTCTGTAACTCATCTCCTACAGCCCATGCTAAGCTGTGTAGTGGTGGTTTGCAATGTCCTGGATAGAAGCAGGCACCTATAGTTATAATTTTCAAAATAAAACATCCTCCACTATTTTCTCAAGTATCTAGCTGAGTGTAGAGTGGCAAGTTTGACAGCTGAGAAGCATTATCCCAAGAGTGTTGATTAGATCAATCCTAGACCTTTCCCTCTAGCCTAACAACTCCAAATTGATTTAGTTATAAACCCCTCTTGCACCACACCTCATAAACCACAAAAAAGTGGATCTACAGGCATAGATGTATACTTTCCTGCTGTCTCTGTTGCCATCTTGGTGGAAATGGGCATCCAAAAACTATGTAGCAATTGTCTCATATTTACTGACAACTACCTTATTCCTAAGCAGACTGACACAGTATGCAAGAGATGTAATTACACTATCTCTTTGGAAGCAAAGCTCTCTCAGACAGACACTGATATCTTCAAACAGATTGCCATAAACACACACTACACTTACTATGGATGGGACACATAATCTCACATATGCTGAAGCTCTTAAATGCAATCTACCCAAATCTTAAAGGCCTCCCATACTGTGTCATCAGCAACCTTCAAAACCCTGTGCAAAAGCAACACTCTCCAGGACACATACAACCACATTTCATAATATCTTAGCCTCCAAGCCCTTAGGCAAACTACCACACAACCAAATATACTGATCATTTAAGACTACATTGCAAGACACACTGATGCCTCACTCACAAGCCTGAGAAAGGAGACAGTCACTGCCAGTTGCTATCAGGGACAAGGATCCAAAAGATCACACACACATTCAGGACTTTGAACTACAAGTACCAGTATAACTTTGTCATAGCACATGTGGGCATTAATGACCTGAGATGTATCTTGATGGACTATATGATGAGATATATGATAGCTTTCACATTTTGTGTTACAGGCAGGTATGTGCCTAGCACTGAGCACCATTATATTTTATTTGAAGATGATACCATAATATAAACAGATAATTGACTTTAGCAATTTTTTTAGTTACTGGTATCATTCCAAGATCTAATATTTTTTTACTTTGGAGTACGTGATCAACTGACTACACTGCTTTGCCAGAAATGATCTGCACCTATCCCCACTAGGTTTTCAGATATTGGCCAAAACATTATCCATCCCTATAGTGCTTTTTTTAGGCACTGCCAAACTTATAAACCATATAACACAGTAAGTTCTCCTCAAGGTAAACTAAAGGTCTTACTGCTTACTGTTAGGAAATTCAACAAGAAGCTCTATTCCCTCAAATTGCTCCTCACCCTGAAGAATGTAGATATCTTTACAGTTACTAAGACATGGTTTAAAGCCTTGGAAGGCACCTTGGCCATGCAAGGCTGTAATTCTTTCCATAGAGTTAGACCAACTACCACACAAAAAAAATGGATAAGAGGTGGAAGTGTATCAATCTACATAAAGAGTAAGCACACCTCAAAATTGGTCAAACAATATGACATGCTTGAGCTTCTCAATGTCCCATACTATATCCTTGATAGCTATTGATCCCCATCTATGACCCAGAATAACCATACCATGTACCTGAATGTACTGGAGTCACCCACCATTCGGTCTAACACTATATTTATGGGTGATTTCAACTATCCCACCATAAACTTGGATACACGCACAGCCGCTAACATGCAGGCTCAAAGATTCCTGGATTTTGTCAGTGCAGAAACTCTGGATCAGTTGGTCTATACACCTACAAGGGGTTCAAATATCCTAGCTCTGGTACGTACAAATATGAGGGAATGTTTCACCCCTCCCCTCCATGTAATGTCCTCACTGTCAAACCAGATCACAAAGTATTCACCCTTAAAATAAACGTAAAGGCCGAATTCCCAGCAAACTCCAGAACCTTTACATTTTTCGAAGGTTAAGTACATCCTATTAAGAAATGGCATAGCTAAATTCCATCACCCCCCCCCCCAAACTCAGAGGACATGGTGGCCTATGCTGAAGTGTTTACAGAAACCCTGTACAAGCATGTACATATTTGCATAGAAACAGCTGTACCAGATTGAAATAAACTTAAGACAAACTCCAAAGACAAGCCCTCTTGATGGGCCCCCAGTACAAAGAGGTTGTACCACAAAAGAAAGAAAATCCTATCCAAAAAATATCAACAAGCAACTCAGGGTATTAATCAAGTCCAATAAAGTCAGCTTCAAGGCAAAAATAGCCTTTCAGGCTAAAAATAACACAGAAGGCATTTTTTTCAGTTTTGTTTGCAAATTTAAGGGGAGCACTCACCAGTATGCTGTGATAATAGAAACAGAACTTCCTATATCAAACCAGATGATATAACAAATTTGCTGGCTGATAAATTTAGCTCTGATTTCACCCTCATCACCCCCACTTACACCCAGGAAATACCCTCTACCATTTATTCCCAACTATCACTAAAGAACTGATCCTCATTGTACTCTTCAGAGCTAAAAACACTGCATCAGTGGGTCCTGATAATATTCTAGGACGCCTCTTTTATAATTTCTCCAAGTCTTTTGGCTTTCTAATACCATGATGGAAATGGACCCCATTCCCAAGTCAAAGTATGATTAAAGTTCATGAAATTAGTATTCTTTCAGCCTTTGATGTCAGCCAGAATTGCTCTTCTCAGCACCCGCAATGTGCCCTATAATAATTCCCTCTGCAATTCATACAAGGTTACATATATTGGTAACATATCTAACTACGATTGTAGATTCTTTTTTATAATATCCATTGTTCTTACTACCATTGGAACTGTCTGAGTATCTTTCTTCCACATTGCTGTCATTTCTTCCTGCAAATCCTCATATTTTATGACTTTGTGTCTCTCTGTATGCAAGACACTGTAGTCACTGGGTGTGGCGATTTCAATGATCAATGCTACTTTTGTCTTCTTTAACGGACCACTATATCTGGTTTTCTAGCATCTATCTTTTGAACTGTTGGTAATGGATGATCCCATGTGATGTAGACTTCTTCATTTTCTAAGATGCTTTGTGGCTCATGTTTCCAGTGTTTTTCAGCCACTTCAATGCCATGATGTTTGCACAATCCCCAGTGCAACAGTCTTGCCACATTATTATGCCTTCCAGTATACAGTCCTTCTGCCATTAGTATGTCACAACTAGCAATGAGGTGTGCAACTGTTTCCAATTCTGCTTTACAAAACCTACATTTGTCTGTTTCTCTCACACGTTCAATGGACTTTGTAAACCAATAAGTATGTACCCACTATCTTGTGCCACCAATATTAACCTTTCATTTCTTGGTTTGAATTCACCTCTCCTTAACCATTCCTGCACACGATCCTGATCAACATGAGGTTCTTCCAGAAGTTTTCTATGCTTCCAACTATATTTATGCATTTTCCACATTTCTTGCCTTTTCATCTGGTCCTTCACCTTATATTCTTTCATTTGTTTTTTGGCACATTCAGTTGCTGCCTGATTGTTATCTAATCTGGTTTGATTTCCATTCCTGCTTAACACAGATATGCTTCTGCTAGATTAAGCAGAGAACTCATCTTGGATTTATTCTCTTCATGTTTCAAAACTTTCACGACATTTGGGTCTTGTGAGGTCAGCAAATATGTGTGCAGTCCCATAATTGCAGTTCTATACATGTAATCAATTTCAAGGAGGCCCACCCCTCCTTTGGAACGGGGAATATATAATCTTGGTATGCACTGATTTTTATAAATCATTTGGTGAGCATGAAGCATCCTTCTTCTTTTCCTGTCTAATCTATCCAACACAGTTTGGAGC
The DNA here is from genome assembly GCF_019279795.1 of Protopterus annectens. NCBI lineage: Eukaryota > Metazoa > Chordata > Ceratodontiformes > Protopteridae > Protopterus > Protopterus annectens. Next base: position 1,181,112,317 of record NC_056731.1, on the reverse strand, counting down.
CAGTCAATTACTCCAAAACTGTAAGTTAGGACATGAAGAGCAAATTGATTTATAGCTTGAATTTGGTTCCTAGATGTCAGCACTGTTTTCGGGATTAATTTAAGTCTTATAAAGTATTCCTTATTAGGTTTTATTCGCATTTGTTCATGTTTTATTGTTGATCTTTCATCAGTTCCCAAATATTTTTACACTCTTGTGTTGCTCAAGTTCTTTTATATCACATTCTTGTCCCAAATGGATGTTTTCTTGGGGCTGCAGTTTTCCTGCTTTAAAGGTTGCTTTTGTACATTTATCAAGACCAAATGACATTCTTATATCATCTGAAAAAGTTTTGACAACTTACAGTTGTGCTTTCAGTTCCTTATCTGATGAGCTATACACTTTTAAATCATCAACAAAGAGAAGATGAGAAGTCTTTACACTGTTTTTTTTTCCAGGAGCCAAATTTTAGCCATGGCCTAAGCTATAAGTAGGCAGGTTAATTAAGGGCAAGACAGAACAGCAGCGGTGACAAAGAGTCACCCTGGAATATCCCCCTTTGAATTTTTATCCCTGGGATAATAATTTGTCCTTTATCATAGCTTAATTGCAAAGTGGTCTGCCAGTGTTTCTTGGTCACTGTAATGTAGTCGATCAGTGTAAGGCGTATCTTATACATTTTTAAGTACTTTTTTATCCATGAATGTGGGATACTGTCAAATGCTTTTTTGCAGTGAATCCATGCCATACGTAGATTCTTCCCCTTGTTACAGTTCTCCTCTATGACTTTATTTAACAACAAATGATCCTTTGTTCCATATGACTTTTTTTTACTGCCCTTTTGTTCTATTGCCCTAATTGAGTTTTCTTCTAAATGTCTATAAGCCCTGTCAGCATCAATTCCAGTATATACATCATCAGAAGGCAAGTTATTGGTCTATAATTTTTAGGGTACCTTGTAGGTTCACTCTTAAGTAGGAGCATTGTTTTTTCCTGTTGTTAGCCAGGTTGGTGTCTGTTCGGTGTGCGCATATAAATAGTTCTTACTCATGGCTAAATCGTCGTTCAGAAATATAAATACTTTTAACCAGAAGTTAGGTACTGCATCTGGGCCTGGCATTTTCCATTTACAGGCTTTTCTTAACTTTGTTTCAATCTCTCTGACTGTTACTTTATCCTATTTCATATCCTGTATCTTTAAACTTCTTATTCTTTCTTTTACTTCTTCTATCCATTTATTATCCTTGTTATGTTCCACAGGATAGTCATAAATACTTCTCAAAAATATATCAGTTTCTTCTTTTTTTTTTTTTTATTTTTTTTGTGGTCTTTCAATTCCTTTTACCTTGTTTCTCGATTCTCTATAAAACTTTTTTGGGTCATCAATAAAATGCTTATTTTGCACTTTTCCTTTATATTTATTTGTGTATCTTCTAAGTTTTTCTGCCTGTGCTGAGATTTTTAGTTTGTTATTTGCAATAGTGCATGATAGATCCTGATCTGTTCTAATAGTGCGCATTGCTTTTATGATGTCAAGTATTTCTGTTGATCTGTTCCCTCTTCTATACTCTTGTGTAACAGTGGCACTTCTTGTCTTAATTGCTTTATAGTTTTCTCTATTCAATACTTCCATGATGGTATTCGATTTCTCCCCTTCCTTACTCTCACTACCCTGTGTTCCTGTGATAGAACCTTATCAGTTATTAATTTAGCTGCAGAGTAATATATCCTGTTTACTTCTATTATATTGCATGGGTCTCTATGGACAGTCCTAATTACTGTGTTCATTTGTTTTATCAAACTTCTGACTTTTTGGGTTTTATTGACCTTCTGCAGTCTATTTCTTTCATTGATCTCAATATGTCTATCTATGTCTATTAAATCAAGCAACTTTTCTCTTAGCTCATTTTCTTCTAAACTGAGGGCACATTTTTTGTTTTCCATTTCTTGCAGGCATTCTATAGAAAGTTCTATAGCATCTTTCTGTGGCACATTCCCTTCAATTTCATCCTGTGCCATCCGTTGCTCTGTCATATGGGGACTCACTGGCTTATCACTCCTCAACATTGACTGCATCAGAGTTTCCACAGTTTCCTGTTACTTCCCTTGCTGTCTAGCTTCCAGTGAATGTTTATACTGGTTTCCTGTGGAAGGCTCCAAAATATTTTCATATGGCACCTGACCAATAGCTTCCTGTTCCACTGGTTTCCTCTTAATTTGGATGTCCATTGCTCTAACCTTTTGTCGTGCTTTCTGAATTAGATTTTCTACACTGAATCCTTCACTTTGCAGGTACTCCATAACGTCAGTTTCTATTACTCTAATTTCTCCATTACTAATCTCCTTTTCAACTTTTCCTCTTTGCCTTCTTATTTTCTGTATTTTAAAGTTTTCCATGTCTGGATTCCTCCTTTTCTGTTGACAAGTTTTGCTTTCTATTTGCATAAATATTACCCCATATTAAATATCTTTTTCTTTCCCATCTCCATATTTTTTCTTCAGATGTTTCCTGATCTTCCTCTTTCACCTTATTTTGGGGACTCGTTCCATCATGCTGTGATGTAACTTGCATTAGACCTTCTATACCAAATTCTTCACTTTGCAGGCATTCCCTAACTTAAATTTCTGTTTATTTGTTACTCTACTTTACTAATCTTCTTTTCTAGATTCCCTCTTTGTGATATTATTTTTGTATTGTGAAATTTTCCATAGCTAGATGCCTTTGCCTGTATTTCTCTTTGAATATCTTTGGGGCTGCCTTCTTCATATTGATTAATTTGGCTTTCACCTTTACATAAATATTGCACCATATCAAATGTCTCTTTCTTTCCCATGTCCATATTTCTTTCTTATACTTTTCAAAAATCTCTAGGTTTTGTTGTTTATATTTTCCTACTTTCTCAGATGCTTCTTTTTCCAAACATATCAAAGTTTCTTGGTCTGTATACTCCTTTTCACAAATCTGTTGTATTAATGAACACACATTTTTATTTGAGGCTTCTGACAATTTTTCTTGTGGAAGTATTTTTCTTTCCTCTAATTTCTCTCTTAATCTTTTTGTATATCTTGTGTCTGAAAATTCTGGGATTTTTGCTTAACAGTAACAATACATAATTTCTCTCTTATCCTCAAAAGTCCACTCTATCATCTTTATAGCTCCTCTTACACCTATCATTTTTTGGGGGGGATTTTCGTGGACTGCTACTTCCTTCTACAACAGGGGGGGCATCCAACCCTTGGGCCTGACCTGGCCACATTGTAGGAATGTTTCCATATTTTGAAGATTCTACACTGCCATTTGTTCCAGTCCTGGCACCAGTGCCCTTACCAGGATTGGGCACTTTTTATCCTGGGTCTTGTGCACCCAGCTATCTTTTTTAATTTTTGACCTACTTCTGTCCATGGTATAGGCTATATAAATACAGTCTATATATCAGAGTCATCTTGGTGAAATTTTGTGAAAAACAGGGTCCACCTCATGAAGGTACTCACCAAGATTTGAGGATGAATTCAACTTCAGCAATACTACTCTCCTTTGTGTGCTGACTTGTCATCTCTCCATTCGGACAAAGAGGTTGTAACACAAAAGAAAGAAATTCTGTCACCTCCTATGTAGCTTGAAACATGACCTGTCAGGACCACTAGAATCTCTATTCAACCACAGCTTTCAGAAAGGCTTTGTCTCTAAGGAATAGATGAGTGCAAAGGTTATCCCTCTACACAAATTGGGGATCATCAACTGACCCAGGGAACTACAGACCCATAAGTTCGATTAGTCTTATAAGCAAGGCTATGGAAAGAATTATCATGGGCTTGATAAACAAAGATGTAGGAAATCTTCAAACACTGAACACATCCCAGTTCAGTTTTGTCAAGGGCACATCATGCCTACAGAACTTAGTGGACTTCTTCAGGAATGTCACTAGAGCCATGGGCATGGGCAAATGGATTTGACAAAATATCTTTATCAGGTATTCTAGACAAACTCGCAAGTTTAGGCATAAATCCCTATGTCATCCAATGGACAAATAAAAGGCTCAAAGACAGGGCACATGAAGTTAGGTTGCAGAAATCCACCTCCACCAAGAGGCCTGTTAATAGTGATGTTCCAGAGGGCTCAGTACTGTGACCTTTCCTGTTTGTAATGTATTTATCTGAAGTCAAAGCAAATGTAGAGAGCCTTGGGATGACCAAATTTGTTGATGAGTGGAAGATGGGTGCTATCTTTTAATCCCCCAAAGATGTAGATAATCTCCAGGAGGGTTTGCCACAGTAAAACAACTGTTGCCAGAGCCATGGCCTAAAACTCATTGTAAAAAAATGCATAATCGTGCCCTTTGGAAGGACAATCACTCCTGCAAATAGCAACATTGATAACACTCCTCTAAGAGAAGACCCAGTGGTAATAGAATTGGAAACTCAAGTTGACACTAACTTGAACTTTGATCTCCATGTATTCATGATGGTAAGAAAATCCTTCTATGTGGCACAACTTATAAGTAAGGTCATGGCAACCAGATCTAAGAAGATCATAGTCTTACTATAGTCATACTATACTCAGCCTTCATGAGCGCAATAATCAAGTGCAATGCACTGTTTTGCATGCACCTGACTTGGCATTTTCAACAGCTGGAGGAGCCACAGATATTCCTCGTGAAAAGAATACAGAGTGTAAATATCATGTCCTATGCAGACTACCTAAACGCCCTGTCCTGTAACTGATCTTCTACAGACTACTAAGAGGCGAGCTATGCCTAACCTACAAGGCATTCTCTGATTAAGTCTTGCTGGATCTGCTACACATTTGCATAATACTGTAATGACATGATTTAAGGATCCAAACCTTGTCTGTGACATAGACAAAACATATGAAGGGATGGGTATGTGATTCAGAGATTTCCCCTTCACTGGAACAGACTTCCCAATCATGTGAAGCAGAGCTCTTCCTTAAGCCTATTCAAATGCAATTTGTACCAATGGATGGGGAATCACAAATTCACCCCTAGATTGTTGCCTGTGTCCCTTATAGACAGGGACTGCTTGTTGATGTTCAAAGACACTTTTATATACCAAAGCCATTCTAGTCCTTGGGCACTGATAGGTGAGAAAATTGGGACATGAATGGTTAGGTTTAAAAAGGCTATAGAGCTGTTAGCCTAGTAACCTCCCATGATCCTATATAACCAGGAGAATCTATAAGGCTGAAATTGATTATATACAGGTAGTTACTCTAAATACATGAAAGAAATAACAGGAGGAGTACAAAGGGCAGAGTTTTCGGATCATGGAGCACTACGGGCTATGATAGGGAAAGACAGCAAAATAATTAAAGCGGGAAATGGATAAGGAGATTAACTGCCAAGTTTAGCAAGGAAGAAGAAATGATAAGACAGAAAGAAAGATTTGTTAAATAAATAAAAAATAAGAGAGGGAAGCATAGATGCTATCTTAAATGGTAAAGTGGACATAAAATACAAACAAGACAAAATTATAAATATGTTAGAGACATTTGTAGAAATAAATGTATGAAAAAGAGGAAATGTATAGGCAAGATGAGTGGAAAGTGAAAAATATATTTGAAAGAGTACAGAAATATTTAGAAAATGATGTAAGACTAAAGGAAATACAGAAGGTGATTAAAAAGGTAAGAATGAATCAGCAGCAGGATTGGGTAGTCTAAATTATGAGTAATGAGGAATAGAAGTATTTTTAAAAAAATATTAAATGAATGGATGAAAGATGGAGTGATGGAAGAATAAATATGGTGGAGTAATAAAAATGATACTGAAAAAGGGTGAAAGAAAATATATTAACAATCGGAGACCTATATTTCTACAGAATACTGACTATAAAATATTTATGAAAATACTATAAAATGGATAGAGAAAGCACTGAGCAGGAGAAGAGGTTTATAGTATAAAATGAAGAGAGGTGAAATAAATATTAACTATAGTAAGTAGTAGTGATTACATTAAAAGAAAATAAAGTAGTAAGATTAGTAGCATGCAACATAGCTAAAGGCTTTATCAGTGAGTCATGAAACTATGTGGCAAATTTTAGAGGCATATTGCATAACAGAAAAAGTATTAATGTAATAAAAATATTGTTATCGGATGTCATGGGTGCAGGAGGTGATAAATGGATGGGAAAATATGTATTAAGGGAGATATAAATCAGGTATGTCCAACGAGTATGTATTTATTTGTTTTAGTAATGAACACAAAAGTACAGACATGTAGGAGTGAAATGAAGTTGTTGGAAGAAACGGTTATTACTTATATGTATGACATACAGTATGCAGATGACTTAGTTTCAATAACAAAAAGGGTGGGTAAGTGAGGTTGCAGTAAAAATTGAAAAGCTGTTAAAAACAGGTGGTTTACAGTCAAATAAACTGAAATATAAGGGATTTGCTGAGATAAATAATATGCAAAATATATTTCACAAGGACTTGAAATGAAAATTTGAGTAGTGAAATTTGGTGAGTATGAAATGTAATTAGTCAACAGAGTGAGACACTAGAACAAATAAAAGATGTTGGCTTGGCAGAAAAGTTTTTATCATTTCAGAAAAATATGCGTATGTTCAATACTTATGTTTTGAGAAAATAGCATTTGTGCGTGTGTGTGTGTGTGTGTGTGTGTGTGTGTGTGTGTGTGTGTATGTGTATGTGTGCTTGGAAAGAATTAAAAGAAGATAAGGTGTAAAATAGTGAGCCGTGTTGTACCTTTAAGAAGCATTTCCAAGGGCTGAACATGCATATAAATAGCAGCCACATGCTAGCTTCAGTGCCATTTTGAGAAGTGCAGCCAGGGTGTGAACATGCACATGTATGTTTGCTTGTTTGTATATAAGTTAATGTTACTTAGCCTCATTTCTTATGTGTTTGTATATAATAAAGCTGCTTGAACAAGAGCCCACAATATTGGTCTACTTCATCCTGACTAGACAAGCAACATGGTGTCAGAACCGAGATACCAGAGACTGTTTTCAGAGCCACAAGGTACGGAGTTAACAGTGAAGGTAAACTAAATGAAATGAATGCAGAAAGGGCCAGAAACTAACTAAAGGTAATAAAAACTTGCACGAACAATTTATTTTTTAAAAAAGATCAAATGGAGCATTACAAGGGCACAGAGTGCATTATTAAACAAACGAGTAGCACAGAAACATTTAGTAAGCAAATGAGAAGCATAAAAAGATTACTAATCAAATGAAATGTTTAAAATTAAGCTAGTTGGTAAAACGATTATCAGAAAAGCATATAAGGGGTTCAGAATTACCTCAGAATTGCAAAACGAGCATGCTTAAATTAAAACGAGCATGTTTAGAGTTAAAATGAGCACAAGAAAGTACAATGGGCATAAAAAGAGATTAAATGAGGAAAACAAGTATAAATAAGGGCAAGAAATTGAATATTAAGCATAGATAAAGCAAGACAACTGCATGTTTTTTGGCAAATTACTATGTTTTGGCATAAACTACTATTTTGCATTGACTGAAGCCCTAAAAAGCATAGCTAGAGTTATTAGAAGTATCTCAAAGTGTGTAAAAGTGCTTGCAGTAAATGTTTATTACTGTGCATTTATTCTGAAGAGTTTATTGTGTGCAAAGTGCAACTATTTCATAAAGTGCAATCAAATGCAGCCATTTTGAAAAGTTTCTTGTGCTGGGTGTGTCTATTCACTGAGAGGTGCCATTATAGAGTGTTTCTTGCACTGTACAGAGTTGTTTAGCAAAATACAGCCATTTTGGGGAAATTTCAGTGTGCTGTATACTGTTTCTTCGCAAAGTGCAATTATTTCAGAATGTTTTTTACCCTGAGTTTCTTTTGCCCAATTTATTCGCACAGTGCACTTATTTGAAATGCTTCTTAAACTGATGAGAAGTGCCTTTTTACAGTACAGTAATTTCAAGAGTATTATTGTGTCCAGGAAACTTATTTCACAAAGTTCTGTTATTCAGAGGCTAGTTATGCTATCGGGCATAGTTACAAGTACTTGCATTTGATCAGAATATTGCAGAAAACTGGAGAATATTTGATCAAGAGTGCAATCTATACATACAAGTTGCTTTTTCTGACAAGATGCATGCACCAGGGCATTCATTTTGCTAAACCTAGCTGGGTCAGAGGCAATTGAAAGAGAGTGTTCATTTGTATATGCACCAGCAGTATAGAAAGGTGAAGGGAAACATTGTCATAGTATTGTACAGGCTGAATCAAAGGAAGGCCCCAAGAGTTTGAAGCATAAATTTAGAGAAATGTGCAACCCCCAGACTAATGTTACATTAGACAGGTATTTGTTTTAGACAAGAGATCAAAAGCAAGGAGAAACATTTGCAGCTTATATTAGTTTCCTGAGAAACAAAGCTAAAATGTGTAAATTTGGTGACTTAAAAGATGAGTTGATAAAGGACAGGCTTGTGTGTGGTATTAATAGTGCTGCTGTGAGAAAGATTTTGCTTTGTGACAGTGAATTAATGCTGAGCAAAGATATAGAGATTTGTCAAATCCATGAAGTTATGGAAAGGCACACAAATATGCTTGCAAGTGATGGGTATGGTCTCAGCAGGCTCCAGAGCAAATTTAGACAGTATGCAGTATGTGACTAGCAAAAGCAGGCCTAAGCACATGGCAAGTACAGTCACTACGGGTTATCCAGGGAAGATCCTTAGTCTTCTAGCAAGTTCCAAGACTAACTCAGTAAAGAGAGCCTGCTCAGTGCAGTACAAGGGTGAATCAGCAAAACCCAAATCAAGCTTTATTGTTAACTGCCGCAATTGTGGTGGCAACCATGAGTCCAAAAGAGAAGTGTTTAGCATTTGGTCAGTAATGCCACAGCTTTAAAAAATGGAAACATTTTCAAAAGTTTTGCAAATCAAGTAAGCCTCACACTGTTATAAAGAAGGGTCATTTGAAAAAGCAAGTTGATCAAGTAGGGTTATAGTCTACTTTCTTTGTGGATGGTGTATCAGTACTTGGTGAAAAGAATGATGAGGTAGATTTATTGGCAAAGAATGAAGTATTTTGTACTGTCCACATCAATGGTAAATCCACCAAGCTCAAAGTAGACACTGGTTCAAAGTGTAATGTTATGTCAACAGACACTTTTGCTAAGGTGAGAGCTGGTGAGCAACTAAATATGGACAGTTGTGCGAAACTTGTTGCTTATGGAGGTGAGGAAATTCAAACCGAAGGCTCATTACTGCTTTCATGTTATGAGGCCAGGAGATGTTATAGCTTATTATTCTATGTAGTTCGAACACCTGTGTAGTCTTTATTGGGTCTCAGACACAGTTTGAGAATGAATCTGCTTTCTTTTACCAAAGAAGATAATCAAATAAGTACATGTCCCAGTTCCAGTTTCACTGGCACTATTTTTTCAGAATATGCTGATGTTTTCGATGACAAGGTGAGTAAGCTTCCAGTTATGTATACTATGAAGTTAGACTCAGAAGTCAGTCCAGTGGTCAGACTGGCAAGAAAAGTTCCAATAGCTTTGCAGGACAAAGTTAAAGCTCAGTTGGATAAACTGGTGCAGCAAGGTATAATTTGTCCAGTTACAGAACCTACTGAATGGGTGTTGTCTATGGTAGCAGCTCATAAAAAAGGCTCAGATGAAATCAGAATATGCATTGACCCAAGAGATTTGAAAAAAACATTAAAGAGACCATATCATCCTATGCATACAGTATAAGACTTTCTCCCTTTCCTAAAAAAAAAAAAAAAAAAAAAAAAAAAAAATTTGCTTCTCAAACATTTTGGAAATATATAGTATATTTTAATGCATTTATTATATTTGACTCAATATTGCTACAATTCAAGTGCTCTAGGTTGCATTGCATCTGAACTGTTTAAGTGTGTTTTAGCTGCTTTTCCTGTATATATATAGACTTTTCAGTATATGTAGACTAGCTGCTTATTCTACTGTATTACTGCCTCTTAAATCGTTTTTCAGTTGTGCACTTACCTTGCTTCATTTTAAAAGTTTTAAATTGCTAATTTTGTAGACCTCTAATTGTACTTACTGTTTAGGGATACAAACTCAAGTGTGTTATCCTTTTCTGTGTTTATTTAGTGTATTATTGCATTGTTTAGCCTGTTTTAACAAAAAAAAAATACTACCTTGTTTGCTCGTTTCCTTCCTTTCCTAGCTAGTATAGTCCAGATCCCAGGCTTTGCTGGTTTCAGGACTTTATTTTCTGTGTTCAGAGCTATCCAGACCTTGCTGTGGTAGGGGAGTCCTACTGCTTACCAGTGGGAGTGATGAGCATTGTACTGCCTATCTAACGCTAGAGGAGTGGTTTCCAGCTCTGAAATTGTAATTTTAGCCATTTGGGGCTGATTTCTATCCATTTCAACTTCCTGGCTTAAAACGCGTGTGTTTGCACATTTTTCACATCATGCAGCACCGCGGGGCTAAGGTTAAACTATTCCAGGTGCCAGAAAGTCTGCTCTTCAAATTTTCCCTTAGGACTAGATGGTTTCTCAGTAGTACCACTAAAATCTGAACCCCTGTGACTAGCACTTGCTCTAGAACCTGCTGGAAAGCACTAGGAAATCTTAAACTGATACTAGCACTCAACTCTCCTTGTTAATAAGGAGAAATTAATCGTAGGCACTAAACAGCCTAAAATTGCAAAGTACCTTGCAAAGGTAAGGGAAAACAGCTCTTGTACTTTACAAAAAAGCACCTAAACAGGCATGTCCAAGGGTCAGTTTCCAGTGATTTCTTCTGTCCACCTGGTGAATCTGGGCATACTGGGACAATGCAGCAACTGCCTCATGTACACAGACAACCCTCTCCTCCTACCACCCAACACTACAACCTGCGAGAGATGCACTTACATAGCCAAACTGGAAGCAAAGCTCTCTCCACCCAAGATTGTGCTAGACAGTCAAGAGGAGAAGGTTAACACCTGCACTACACCTCAAGCAACACATAGCCCTTCAAAACCCACACCATCAACACCCACACATAGCAATACTAAACCCACATATGCGGATGCCCTTAACATTAAACTGCCCAAGCAACAAGGCCTCCAAAGCTGAAACGCAAACTAAAAACAATCACAACTAAAGTGACACATAGCTCACAACACCAGTGTGCCACCCAACAACAGCCCCTAAGACAAGACAAGGTACCCAACACTTTAGTCATAGGTGACTCTATAGTCAGGCACACTGAAGTCCCACTCACCAGGCTGAACAAGGAGTAAATTACAGTCAGCTTCCTGTTGGGTGTCAGGATCTGCCACATAACGCATGCACTCAAGTAACTCCACAACAAGTACAGATATGACTCTGTCACTGTCCATGTTGGAGTGAATGACTTGAGACGTACCTCGCTGGACTACATGAAAAGAGACATGGAAGAGTAGCATCCTGCCTTCACCCAGAATGATACCACAGTATAAGGACAAAATGATTGACTTCAACAATTGGCTAAGCTTCTGGTGTCATTCAAAGGGGATCCAGTATCTGTCTGCCTGGAACGATATGATCAACAAACCATGATGCTTTGCCAGAGATAGTCTGGTGCTGTCGCCCCTCAGATTCAGGTTACTTGCTAAATCTCTTGCCACACATGTAGTGCCTTTTTTAGGCAAGGTTCAAAGGACAAAACCACCATCGCAACAGATACAAGCATGCAAAATCTGAAGGTAATGCTACTCAATGCTAGAAGTCTAAACCTCAAAATGCACTCTCTCGAGGCACTCCTAAAAATGGAGAACATCAATATCTGTACAGTAATTGAGACCTGGTTTAAGGCTCCAGAGAGCACCCCTACAATATCAGGCTACAACTCTTACCACACTTTTCGGCCACCAAAAAACCAAGACCGAAACACTTAAGGTGGAGGAGTGTCCATATTCACCAAGGATATTCACACCTCCAGGCTAGTTGCCCAACACAATGCATCTGAAATTCTCCAGGTGCAACTAACACTAGGTAAGACTGCAATCCAAATTGTAGCTTGCTACAGATCCCCCACCATGCCCCAAGATTCTCACTACACCTTTCTAAACATACTGGAAAATATTAAGATATAACCAAACACCCTAATACCAGGTGATTTCAACTACCCTGCCATTAACTGGGAAAACTACTCGAGTACCAACACCTTTTCCCAACGATTCTTGGAATTCATAAATTCAAATGCCCTGGATTAACTAATCCATTGTCCCACCAGGGGCTCCAATATCCTAGACCTGGTCATTACCAACATGGGAGATAGATGCTCCACACCAGTGGTCACCCCCTCATTGGTCAGGTCTGACCATAAGCAAATCACCCTTGACATCGACATCCCACCTCCACCCCCCCCCAGTAAGGAAACCTCCATAAAAAACTTCTCCAAAGCCGACTTCATGTTACTCAAATCTGAACTGACAAACTTCATGACACCCATGCAGATGGGAGCTGAAAGTTCAACTGCTGAATCCTACGCTAAGGCACTGTATGAACACGTCCACTTGTGCATGAATCGTGCCTTCCCAAATAGAACCAAGACGCTCTCCTCCAAAAAAAGGAAGCCAATCTGGTGGTCCCCTGCCATAAACAAACTATACAACAGAAGAAAGAACCTGTTGCAGAAAATAGGAAAATCCCAGGATGCAAAAAACTCCCTTACCAGCCTCAGTAAGAAGCTGAGATCCCTCATAAAATCCTCCAAAGCTAGTTACGAAAATAAAATTGCCAAAGATTCCAAAGACAACCACAAGGCATTCTATACTTATGTCAAGAATCTAAATGGCAATGCTCAGATATGCTCTGACCTACAACAGAATGGCATTAAATATACTGATCCCAAGGATATTGCCAATATCCTGGCAGATCAATTTAGTGCCAACTTCACCCCCCTCTCACCCCCTAAAGGGCCCATCTCAATACCAAAAGATTGCCAAATTCTGGTAATCACGGCAACACAGGTAGAAAATGCACTCTCCAAAGCTAAGAATACAGCATCCATGGGACCAGATGACATCCCCGGCTGTGTACTACATGAACTACAAAATGAACTGCACCTCACCTAAGTGTCATGTTTAATCATAGCCTCACCTCAAACTTTGTGCTCACTGAGTGGCGCACAGCTACAGTTATCCCACTCCACAAGGGGGGATCCACCTTGGATCCCAGGAACTACCATCCCATCAGTCTGACGAGCCTGATCTGCAAGGGCATGGAATGCATTATTATGGAACTTATAAACAAAGACATTGGCAACCTTCAAACACTGGACCCCACCCAGTTTGGGTTCGTGAAGGGTCGATCTTGTCTCCATAACCTGAATGACTTTTTTGAATCAGTCTCCAGAGCTGTGGACGAGGGTAAGGCAGTCCACACAGCCTATCAGGACCTCGCCAAGGCCTTTGACACCATCCCCCACTCTGGAATCATAGATAAACTTACTTCGCTAGGCATAAATCCCAACATTACTCGATGGGTTGCCATCTGGCTTACTGACAGAACCCAGACTGTAAAATCCAGCTCCAGACAAGTGACAAGTGGAGTATCTCAGGGTTCAGTCCTGGAAATGCTCTTGTTTGGCATCTACTTCTCTGAAGTACAGGCCAACACTAATGGACTCTGGCTAACAAAGTTCGCAGATGACTGCAAACCGGGGAGCCATTACTGAATCCCCAAATGATCTGGATATTCTACAAAAGGGCCTTACAGAAACAGATGCTTGGTTCCAGAGCCATGAGTGCAAGCTTAATGCCAAGAAATGTATAGTTATCCCCTTTGAGAAAAAGCATGTACCCATGAATTACCACATAGGTGGCAGTACACTAAACACTGAAAGTGTGATGAGAGACTTAGGGACACAGGTGGACAGTGGTCTCACCTTTGATAACCACATCGCCACAACAGTCACAAAATCCTTCTATGTGGCACACCTCATCAATAAGGGCTTTTCATCCAGAAAAAAGGAGGTCATTGTCCCACTGCACTTATCCCTCATTAGACCCATTATAGAGTACAATGCCCTGTTTGGTATGTACCTCACAAGACATCTGCAACAGCTGGAAAGACCACAGAAATACCTCACTAAAAGAATCACAGGCCTAAAGCAGATGCCCTATGCTGACCATCTAAAAAAACTCCAGCTATACTCTGTGGCATATCATCTACTCAGAGGTAATCTCTGCTTAACATACAAGACCACATCAAATCCTGAGCTGTTGGACATGCTCCACTTAAAGAAATCCCAATCCCTCAGAGCCACATGCTCCAGGGATCTAAGCCTTGTCATCCCAATGAACAAAATATGCTGGAGGGATAGGTTCCTGACCCAGAGACACCCCATACTCTGGAATAGACTATCCATACATGTCAAGCAGAGAGCCTACTTGGTCCTCTTCAAAAGGAACCTTGACGATTGGATGGGAGATAGGAAATTCACACCAGGGATCACATAAGTCACCCTGCTAGACAGGGGTCCAGGGAAGTAAATATTGTGGGAAGAAATATCCAGGGAATTGTTATGGCTAGGCTTGTATAGGCCTTAGGGCCGATAGAGTAGTACCAACCTATGTACCTATAAGATGTCATTGCTCTAATACTGAATGCTACTGTTTTTTCTGTTTTGGATGCAAAATGTTCATTTTGGCAAGTGATGCTTGATTGCATATCTTCATTACTGACTACATTCAGTACCCCGTTTGGAAGATATAGATTCCTCAGGATGCCATTTGGAATAAATTCTGCAAGTGAAGCCTTTCAGTTTGCAATGGAGCAATTTTTTTCAGGTTATCATTGTGCCATAATAGTAGATAATTTATTGCTCAGAGGAAATGGTGAAGCAGAGCATGACAGAAATCTTAAGAGAGTTCTGGACAGAGCACGTGAAGTAAACTTAAAGCTCAATCCTCTAAAGTGCAAATTTAGACTACCAGAAGTTACGTATGTACATCATTTGTTTACTAGTATTGGCTTGAGACCAGTCCCGTTCAAGCAAGCAGCCATTCTTGAGACGCCAGGACCAGAAAATGTTCAAGCTCTATGTTTTCTTGGTATGGTCAACTATATAGGCAAATGTATAACAGACGTCAGTGAGTTGACAGCACCTTTGAGAGAGCTAACATGTAAAAATGTTACATGGTGTTGGTTGAAACAGCACCAGAAAGCATTTGAAGACCTTAATCAGAAAATAGCTACCCCGCCTATATTAAGATACTATGATGTCAATAAACCAGTAACTCTTTCCTGCGATGCTTCAAAATTTGGTCTTGACACAGTTATTCTTCAGGAAGGCAGACCAATAGCCTATGCATCTAGAACACTTAACTGAAATGCAATATGCTCAAATTGAGAAAGAACGTTTGGCAATAGCATTTGCATGTTCCAAGTTTCATGATTATATCTATGGTAGAGATATTCAAACTGAGACTGATCATCAACCTCTAGTTACTATTTTAAAGAAGCCTATGCATTCAGCTCCAAGATTACAAAGAATGATGCTCAAATTGCAGAAGTCCAACTTCAAAATGGTCTATACAAAAGGCAAACTTCTTTATCTGGCAGACACCTTATCCAGATCGCCCAGAAATACCATGGAACAGCTTGACAGAGAATTTTGACTTCGATGTCATGGAAGTGCATAATTTTTCTACCACAAGACCTGTTGAGCTGAGAGATCATACAAAGACTGATCCAATTTTGCAAAAACTCAACCACAACATTAATGCTGGATGGTTGTCAAAGCAATCTAGTGTGCCACCTGAATGCAAACTTATTTTCTTTACAGAGGTAAGACGTTGATGGAAGATGGCATTATTTTCAAAGGTCCTAAAATTGTTCTTCCTGCTTCCTTACAACAACAGTATATCCAGATTTTGCATCATGGTCACCCAGGTTCCAAAGCTACCAAAAGAAGGGTCAGAATACTAGTATTTTGGCCTTCTCTAGCAAAAGATATTGATAAAGTACTTTCTTCATGTTCAGTATGCAATAGTACTAAACCGCATTTGTAAAAAAAAACGCCTCAGCTAAGTCAAGTTCCTGAATTACCTTGGTCAACAGTAGGCACTGATGTGTTCAAGTGGAACCATCACCATTACTTAATATTGGTAGACTCTTATTCGAACTGGTTTGAGATTGATTTGCTATCTAACCTAACATCCACTACTGTTATTACCAAGCTGAAACATGATTTCTCAGTCCATGGAAGTCCACAGAAGCTCTTATGGTATACTGCCAAGTCAGTACTGAAAATGAACCCAAATACCTGGCATTGGAAAAGAACCCACAGCCTTAAGTTCTTTCAGCATTAAAGCTGAGTGTGCTACTTCATGAATCACTGAAACAAGGGTTCATAGCCAGAGGTACAGTGATTATGACCATAGTATCACAATATCAGGCTGCAGAAAGCAAAGCACGCCATATAAGAAGTATTTCATTCAGCAATCTTGTGGTTTAGAACAGCAGACAGAGCTAAATATTATTCAAAAGTGTACCAGTTGACCCTCTTTCAGAATTAAAGTTAAGAGGACAGAAGATAATGCCAAGTTAATTGGCATTTTCTTCCAGTTTCCTTTTATTCTACAAAAGGTCACAAAGCTAGGCATTAATGCCCAGCAGGAATATTGAATGGAATAAATTACTGATCCATCAGACACAGGGAATACAGTGATTATTCTCCAAAACTGGGAAGAAGGCAGTTTGTGGTAAATCCTCTAATAACTTTTAAAACCATTTATTCCTCAAGTTCACATCTAAATACTGTCTGTGTGGTGTGGGGGATTTCAAAAAACATAAAACACTTTGCACTCCTGCACTTTTTTTCTTAAACTGGTAGTACATGGAACAAATAAAATTTCCATGTACTGCGAAAAATTATGATCAGTTCTCTCTGATCACAACTCAAATGCTATGAGTTCTCAAAGTGTTTGTCAGGATTCACCTCCTGTCAATGCGCATTTCTTAGCATCATTTTTTCAGTCACATAACACTTTTGTTATGACTGGAGCCTCAATTACAATCCTTTAAATATTGCTTATGAAAGATCAGGCAAAGCTAATCATATCACTTGCTTATACTGTGCATTACTGTTTACTTGTGAGTTAGTAGTCAGGCTTAGAGCAGTAGAGTGTAAGTGTTTTTACAGTGAAAACCATGCATTTATATTAATTTATTTATTATGTCTTGACTGAATAGATGAACTATCCAAAATACCACTTTTCATCTATTTCCATTCCATTGCAGCAAAAGGTAAAAGCAGCAGGTCAAAACCAAATTCAGAAGAAATGAGAAATGGTGAAATTCCAGCAGTTTAATAAGGAAGGTTTACTCATATCAAAGATGCAAATAAAATATTAACAGGGAAATGCACTTAGGTTCATAGGTTCATAGGTGTGTACTAGGCTAATGGCCCTGGAGCCTTTACAAGCCTAGCCCATATAAGTGCCCTGGCATCCTGCTGCCCTATGTTAGTTCCCAATGCCTCTATTAAGCAGAGCCACTGGAGTGATCCCCCGGGGTGAACTTACTATTTCCCATCCACTCATCAAGATTTCTCTTGAAGAGGGGCAGTGAGGTGCTCAGCTTGACATGTATGGGAAGTCTAGTCCAGAGCATGGACAGTCTCTGAGTTATGAACCTGTCCCTCCAGCATGTTCTGTTGATTGTGGTTATGAGATTGAGGTCTCTGGAGTGTGTGGTGTGGAGGGACTGGGATTTCTTTAGATGTAGCATTTCTAACAGAGCTGGGTCAGACATGGCTTTGTAAACCAAGCAGAGATCGCCTCTTAGTAGTCGATATGAGACAGAGAATAGCTGAAGTTTTTTGAGTCTGTCCATGTAGGGCATGTGTTTAAGGCCTAAGATCCTCTTTGTGAGGTACTTTTCTGACCTTTCCAGCTGTTGCATGTGTCTAGTAAGGTACATGCCAAATGGGGCATTATACTCAATGATTGGCCTAATGAGTGAAGAATGGAGAGAGATGATGACCTTTTTCTTCGTTGATGCAAAACCCTTGGTAATGAGATGTGCTGCATAGAAGGACTTTCTGACCACAGTGGCAATGTAGTGGTTGAAGGAGAGGTAGCTGTTAACCTGTTCCCCCAGATCTCTTAGAACGCCTTCAGTGTTCAATGGGAACTGAGTTTTTCCCAAAGGGGATGACGATGCATTTTTTGGCATTAAGCTTAAGGCCATGGTTTCGACATCAGTCATTGGTCTCAGTGAGGCCTTTCTGTAGTATGTCTACATCACTTGGGGAGTTAATAATGGCTTGTCACTATATTGAACACTGCACATAAATGTTATTAATAATATTAAATATAATAAAATATGTATGTTAAAATGAGACAAACTGAACTAAACAAGAGGTCATTATGTATATTGAATTTAAGTGTGAAATTGAAAGAGTAAAAATTACAACTAAAATAAGAAAAAGTGTGCAGACAAATAGCCAAGCAGGGGTTCAGTAGTGAGGCTAGATAGCAAAGCAAAGATGTCACTGGCTAGTACTAACTACAGTAGTTATGTAAGAATGAAGCATTTGCCACTAGTTCCTGACAGCTGACAAGTATATTGTACAGAGGCTGAGAGTTCTTAAGTTCTTAAGTTGTGTGGTTGCTATAGGTCACATATTTTGACATGTTTGCATTTCAGTGAAGTCTAACTAATGCAGATCTATGAAAGAAACAAAAGAGAATCTGTAACTTTTTAAGGCTGGAAACATTACCTGACATTCTTAATGACACCTATATTGCATTAATTTTCTATTTCCTTCCACACAGTTAGGAGATAGGATACAGTGCTACAGCCTTACCTCTCAAATACCACTGATTTTGCAAAACATTCATGATTTTGTCTCATATTTCTTGCTCTGTCCCTCATAAAATTGTTGATTTTCTGGTAAATTATTGAGTATAACAGTCAATTAGTAACGCCAGACACTCCATCCATCCACAAACCCTTTTTCCCCATTTTTGCACATAGGTAGGTTCAAATGTTTTATTTTCAGAAAAATGCGCGTTCATGCAAAACCTATTATATTATTCTTTTAAAGTGAATTAGAGTTGTTGTTTGTCTTTCGGCTTTTCCCGGTTAGGGGTTGCCACAGCAGAACTCCGGTCTGCTAATGATTGGCAGTAGATTTCTACGGTGCCGAGTTGCCAGCTCGACGCCCAACCTTCAACGAAGGCACACCCATTCACTCATGTCTTTCAGAATGCCACTCAACCGCGGAGAAGACATGCAGACTCCACACAGAAGGCACTCCCCGCACTCCAGCCGAGAATTGAACGGGAGAACCTCTTGCTGTGAGGCAACAATGCTACCGCTGCACCACCACAGATCTATTTTTAAAGTGAATTAGAGTAATGTTTTAAAAACACTGATGACTTTGTAGTCCTATTATTTGTGGCTTTGTCCAGAGTTCTTGAGTAAAGGAGTTGAGACATATAGCTACACTAGTCAGTAACAGCTGCAGAAAAACTACATCTACCATGATTGGATGGAGCTGAGCAAAGAGCCAATGAAGAAAGGGATCATCTAAATCAGATATAAGGATTCTGAGGCTGATGGGTGTGTCAGGAAACTTCAGTTGTGCCAGACTTTGTCTTTCAGTACACTATTAATATCACTAATTACAAAAATCAGTTTCTCTCTGTTCGGTTATGCAGATGCTGTGAACTTGTAGACAGTAGTAACTGGTCTGCAATTTCACTTAAGTAACAAAACATCTTACCAAGTTATTTGGAATTTAAAATCTAAACTTCCCTTACAGGATTTGCTAACTAACCAAAGCCATGTCTTAACATATGTAAGCTGAAAAAGTCAAACATGAGTGAATTAATGACTGTACATAAAAAAAACATTTTTGATTTGTATACTTTCTTCTACCCCTTACAAAAACTAATTTCACTGTTGTCTACTTTAACCATCCCCAGTCTGTCCCACATAACTGACTGTCATTACAGTAATCACACAACATCACAGTGAGTATATAAATTATGCCTGCTGGGGAAAGGAATGGGGTAGAACATACAGCAAATTGTTAGGTGTCAGTGCCAAACTGAAATAGCAAGATTTATGTATTTTTTATGCCAGGAGAGATAGCTCATTTACAGCAGACAATGAGAAGGAAAGCGGTATCTTGGGAGGGGGTCACAGCGGAAAAGCATCTGATTAATAAATAATAAAGTGCACAAATAAATAAATGCTGTAATCAAAAGTATAACTGTTAGCTACCATTGGTGTTACTTTCTTCAAACTACTACACAGGTTACAGCAGTTTCACCTTTCATATCTATGCATTAGAACCTCTCTGGGAAAAAATTCAACATCGGCACAGGAATGCATTTCGCAGATCTACAGTGAATGGAATTACTAATGAGGCGAAAAGAGCACAGATTTTAACTGTGACATTTTGATGGTGCTCACAACTCTTATCTTGGGGCAGATGTGAGACAAAAGCATATGCATCACATCGAGCAGTAAATTTCTTTTTTTTTTTTCTTAATGAGTCAGTAATTTTAAAAGAGGGAAGGTTATGGGATAAACCATGAAAGAGTGTTTAGAAAAATATGTGCAGTATAGATTGTTATTTTACATGATTTGGCAGCAATAACCAAAAACAAGCAGTAGTCATCGTGAACCACTAGTCCACCAATGATATCCCCCAAAAACAAGCAGTAGTCGTCGTGAACCACTAGTCCACCAATGATATCCCCCAAAAACAAGCAATAGTTGTCGTGAACCACTAGTCCACCAATGACATCCCCCAAAAACAAGCAATAGTTGTCGTGAACCACTAGTCCACCAATGACATCCCCCAAAAACAAGCAATAGTTGTCGTGAACCACTAGTCCACCAATGACATCCCCCAAAAACAAGCAATAGTTGTCGTGAACCACTAGTCCACCAATGACATCCCTAGCTTCATATCTAATATTCTGGAGCATGAAAAGCAGGGCTACAGCTGACACTAATGGGGTCATCGGGGGATTCATTTAGCATGTACCGAGAAGGATATATGGATGGTTGCTAGCCAGTAGCTGGAGAGGTAGATAGACAGGCAAATAGATAGATAAGATAGAATATACAAACTTATCAAAAACAGTTGAGAACTCAGCATGTGCAAATGCTTAGAACATAGTTTTCACTTGATATGGAAAGATAAATGATACTGAAGTCCCAGTTGACTAAAGAAGTACAAAAATAAGATTTATTTATTTCAGAATGATAGACCAATGTCAAATAATAAGTAATATAGGAATTTATTTTCTTCCTGTATCATAGTTTTTGTGATCCTGTGGACTGGCAATTATATGATCCAAAGTGCAACTGGCCCAGAAGTTAGGTAGCATTAAACTCGTGGGTCAGATGTGCTTTTTGAAATTTTTTGTCTGAATTACATTGTATAATATGGCATGGCATAATATCAGAATTGAAAATAAAAAAAAAACACATTTAAAGACGTTTTTGCAGGGGTGCAAGCCCCACCGCACCCCCCACACCCCCCTACTTAAATATACTAACTCCAAGATCACGCTACAGTGGGGAAAAGGGAAATGTCCCATTCAGCGCTTCTGCAGACACTGCGGAATGAGAGATTTCCCTGTTCCCCACTGAAGCACAATCTCGGACTTCGTATATTTAAGTAGCAGGGGTGCAGAGGGCTTGCCCCTGAAATGGAATTGTAGGTATGTCCATCTTAAGGACCTTTGTTTTGCAAGCAATATTCTAAAGGAAGAACAGTTTTGTGATCTATTCATTTTTAAATAAGTTCATCAAGTTGACTAACACCTCCCTTGAAAGGTGTGTGTAAAGTTCCACTGCAAAGGCACCATCTTGATAGGCATGTCTATGAGTTGTGGTGGTCTCCATCACCATATTAGCATGGTAGCATGATTCTTTTTTTTTTTTTTTTTTTCAATAATCATTTTTATTGTTTTGCAAAACCATTATACATTTCACACACTATTTACATTATGTACAATATTGCTTCCAATGTTTTAGTTCCATTTTGAATTTCCCTATAATACATTAAGAATAAATATCATTTTAACCAAGTACAGGAAAATAAAATCACAAAAAATTAAACATAAAAGCATCTACAATAGACAATTATAAACAAACTCAAGCCAATAATTTGTATTATTTCTACATTTTCTATCTAATCCAAGAATGTGTTGGTACACATACAGAATGTCCTGACGGAAAGTGGATAGGAACAAAATAATATTAAAGATTTGTTCCCAAATTTTTATGCTGTTTATACTTTTCTTATTATTTCTAATTAACAATTTGTGCGCTAATATATGCTTAATCGCTAACAGCCTGAAATTTTGCCACAACACCTGTGCTGGGTTCAACCAATTTATATATAATTTCATTAGTAAACTAATATTCATAATTACAATCTTTTTGTTTTGTCCAAATTCTCCGTGGAATATGTAGAATCAGAAATTCCCAGGAGAGTGTTGAGTTTTGGTAACCCATTTTTGTAGTTGTAACTTTAAAGAATTCCATAATTTATAAATGCACTTGCAACTCCAGAACATGTGTAACAGGTCTGCTGTCTGATCTACACACTGTGGACATTTAGGTGACTTTTTGAATCAAATTTATGAAGTGTTAGATGGGTATAATATGCATTGTTAAATATCATCAATTGAGTAAAGACCAGTTTTAGATTTTAATGTTAAGTTAAATGCCTCTACTATTTTACTGTCGTCTAGGGATGGCAATTTCTCTCTCAGTATTTCGATAACAGAATATGATTATTATATGGATATATATTTTCTATCTTGTTGCAATGCTTCCCACAGATGACCTGAAATAACTAGTTCTTTTTAATTACAGAACTGGTAAAATAATTTATGGCCAAATCTTTTAACTGCCTCATTATAATTAAATAAGAGATGGGAAGATTCATCTCTTTTAAGATATCATGTACCGCTACGCCTACGAAGGTATAAATCCCTTGCAGTTAATTCCTTAATAAATGGATATTTCTTTAAGTCTATCAGTTGATTACCAATAGTTATATTAGGATTTCCATCAAACGGTTGAAACATCATCATATATTTTAAAAGGTTCAAGGAGGCAAACAGAGTTTGAGATACCTTGATGTGCTCCATTAACTCATATTTACTCAATGTTTTTATATTCAAAAATGGTACAGCTTTAACATTAATTCCCTTCCCTTTATATGTTTATAATTTAGCAGTACCCATTTGGGTATCCATTTTCTATTTTCACTATCCAAGTAAGACACCCTTAAAATCCTATTGGCCTGAATCACTGTATAATACATCTCAAAATCCGTAAATCCAACCCCCTCATTTTAGGAGCCATCAGTTTCTCATAGGATATTCTCTGGGTTCCCACAGAAATTTCCCAATCCTATCTGAAATTGCTTAAAAAGGATTATTTTAAGTTGTGCTGCTCTAAAAATATATAGCATTTTCATCATCGGCTTCAACTTACTCCATCTTTTCAAATCCATTGTTATTCGGTCTCCAGTTGCCTTAATATTGTTGATAAAAATTCTCTATTTTCAGTTGAAAAGTCAATCCCCAAATATTTTATTCTTTCTTCTGTCCTATCAATGGTAGCATTGAAAAGGTGGTGTCTTTAGAGGAATATTTTGTTTTTTAATTTAGTTTGTAATTAGAAATTTTCTCAAAGGTTTGTATTGCTGTTAGTATTTTTCTGTATCTGACACGGTGTAGTACTGTATATATTTAAATCATCTGCAAAAGCAGCCATCCTAACCTTTATCCCAAGAAGTACAGGAGAATTATAAAAACATTTTGTTTCATATGAAGAAATAAAGGTTCCAAATACAGATTAAACAGTATGGGAGACAATGTAGTTCCATTTTAATTTGAATCCTTTTGGAACATTCATAATTTATATATAAACTAGTGTATGCATTCTTGTATAAATTTCTTAACATAGAAATAAAAAGCTGAGGTATATTGAAATATGATAATGTTTCAAATAAATAATCCAAATTAACTCTATCGAATGCTTTTGAGCATCAATTATTAAAGCATATATGTTCATATTTTTATACTTTGCATAAGATATTAAAGTATGAAGAGTTAATGTATTGTCTGTAGTCTGTCTCCCATCTATAAACCCCCTGTTCTTCTGATATTATCAAGTTTATTATTTTTTTAATCTACTAGCTAGAATAGATGTCATGATTTTCATATCAATATTCAACAATGATATGGGCCTATAATTGTCTGGATTTTTGGGATCACTATTCTCTTTCAATAACAGAATTGTTCTTGAGGCATTAAAATGAAGATCATTGCTGCCATTCAAAATGATATAATTAAAGGTCTGGGTGCTCAGAATCCCACTAAAAGATTTATAAAATTCAGAGGTCATACCATCTGGTCCTGGGGCTTTATGTGGCTTTAATTTCTTAATTGCCTCTAAAACTTCATCAACTGTAATCAAAGCAGTCAATTCTCCATGAGAATCCTCGTCAATCTTGGGAAAATTAATTTTCTGTAAGAACTCTTTTCTGTCTTCATCATGCCCATGAGTTTGTTGCTCACCATATATCTGATTAAAAATTGATTCAAAAATCTTCATGACATCTGACTTATCAGTATATAACGTATTGTTATGATTTATTTCTGCCTGATTAATAATACGGGCTAATGCTTTCGAGGGAGTTTGAATATGATTTGCATATTTAACTAAACTTCTTTGTTCGTACAGTGACAATTTTCTGTTATGCATAAGAAACAGCTCTTTCTGACATCTTAACAACTCAGTTTCTGTTTGCTCAGTGTAGTTACTCATCAGCTCCTGGTCCAATAATTGTACTTTAGTTTCCAGATCCAGTTGTTCTTTATTTTGGAGTTTTTATAATAAGTGGCTTTCTGAATAAATAATCCTCTTAACAAAGTTTTAGTTGTAGCCCATTCTATATCTAATGGATGTTCATCGGGTATATTGTATACTAATTGTTTAAGTATCTCCTTAACTTCCTGTACTATATCTTCTTTAGTTAATAGGTATGGGTTTAAGGACCAATTATATCCACCATGATTTTTAGTATTCAAAATATCGGTCTTTAAAGTTAAAGTTATTTTAGAATGGTCTGAGAGCTGTCTAGCTTGATTAGAAACCCTAGGGTCAAGTGAAATGAACACTTCTGGAATTAAAAAATCAATTCTTGACCACATTTTATGGCAGCTAGAATAGAAAGTAAAGTTTTCTGCCTTTGCTTGTATGTGTTTGTGTTTAAAAGGGTCATACAGTTTGAAATCCGTTCTCAGTTCTTTCAACGCTACCATTGCCTGCTTATTAAAAGCAGTCGAAGCTCCCAACTTATCAGTTTTAGAATCTTGGTAAGCATTCCAGTCCCCCCCCATCACTATGTAACAGTTGTTATATGACTGTAGAATAGAGTAAATTGAAGCTATATAATGATGTTGATTCACATTTGGGGCATAAACACATAAAAGTACTATCGGCTTATCCAAACTTACAGTTTTGAGAACCACCAAACACCATCTGCCTTCTTTATCTATTTTGTCCTCCAAAATTTCTCCTTGAAACTGCTTCTTGATTATAATTGCCACCCCAGCACTATTCGTAGTCCCTTCCTAATCCATTTCTTGTCCTTCATTGTTTCCCACTGGTCATTAGTCAAATGTGTTTCTTGTAATAGAATACAACCTGCTTTTGATTTAAAAAACAAATGCAGAAACAGCTTTCTTTTTCATGTTCTGGAGTCCTTTAACATTCCAGGAATCTATTATCCACATTCTAAATTATGAATTGATGAATAATGGTATCTATTTTTGTTTTCCACCTTAAATTGACAAGTGTTGGTATGTGAATTTTGGAAGCAAAACAGCCATCCCATCCCTACCCAGTGCCTATCTACTATTCCTCCGGACCAGGATGAACATAGGTTTTTACATTGGATAACATTCCCCAAGTAGCTAATCTACTAATTCTATTAACTAACAATAAAATAGCATGCAAAAACCTACACCAACTATATCTCGTCTACAAAGTCTAACCCAGACATTCCCTACTAAACACCACTCAAGTAACTACAGCTCTGAACATTTCCTAATATTCATGTAAACTAATTGTACCTGACATGTCAAATAATTCACTTTTAACAAACTTTAAATTCAGCAATAATATGTTAGCATTATAATTACTTGTTCCAAAACCTTTTAACTAACAGTTCACCTAATAAGCACACAGTTATTATACATTTGTTTAAAACAAGCCATTATTTAGGTCAGCTATTTATCTTCAAAACATTCCTACAATATTGCATTTAATTTTTATAGATCATTACAGTTAGACATCACCTATATTACTCAACTACTACTACTGTTTGCTAATTATGCTATATATATATATATATATATATATATATTTTTTTTTTTTTTTTTTCCCCAAACTGATCACAGTTAAAAGATACTTATTTATTCACTTATTTACTCACTAAATAAAACACAGTAAGTTACAAAACAAGCCTGCAAAGGAAAGAAAAAAAAAATTAGAAAAAAAATAACACAAAAAATAGACTGCATTACCTGGATTTACCACTAAGCCATAGATTCTTATACAGCAACAGCCAAACCATACCTTTTTGTCCATACAAGACACACTTTACCTCATTTATCGTTTCACAGTCATTTTAGCATCAAAAGAGTACCAAAAAGCTTCGTTTTCAATTTACAGCAGCTCTTCTTGCTTCCCAGCAGTTGCAGCAGTCCAGGCAGTTCATTTTTCGAATACCTCTCAGCTGCACCACACCCCTGCTTCCTTTACCTTGTTTCCTGTTTCCTCGTGGGTCAGGAGCGCTCGTAGAAGCCATAAAACTTCGTGGAATCTTCGTGTTTCAGCTAGGAAGACGAGATTAAAAGATTAAATGGAGAATTACCAGGCCTGCTGAAGAAGAAGAACACACAAAGGATTTTGAAGCCTCGGATCCTCGTAAATGAAGTCTCCCATTCACTTTAATGCAGGAAGAAGCCAGGATGGACTGTTCAATTTTCAGACGGTGGCACAGCCTTAAACAGCTTCAAAAAGGTAGGTCTGGCTTCTTTTTTTGTATTTACAGTGTATTTAATGTCATCAAGAGTAAAGATTAAACTGTTAGGATATTTCATTTGAAATCTAATGTTTTTGTCAATTAGAAACTTACAGTATGGAGCCAGCATTTGTCTAGACTGTCTTATTTGTGCTGGTAAATCCTGTGTTATAGAAACTTTATAACTTTGCTACATTATAGATCCCCCAGATTTTTTTATGGTTAGTATTTTATTCACATCCTGGAAGTTTAATATTTTGACATACACAGGTCTTGGTGTATTTGAAGCTTGGGAATTCCTGTAAGCTCTATGTGCTCTTTCGATGACAATTTGCTGAACATCCACAGAGTCCTTAAGTAATGTTTCAAATATTTGTATGATAGAAGTGTTCAGCTCATTATATTGGATTGATTCTGGGATCCCTCTGATGATTATGTTGTTACGTCTTGATCTTGCTTCCAGATCCAGAATTTTGTTTTGCATCATTTGTATATCAGCCTCCTGTGTTTCAGATCTTTTAGTGAGCAATGCTATATTGTCTTCATTTGCTGCTATTCTGGTTTCTGCTTTCTCCATTCTTGTTAGAATCCGATTACATGTCTCACTAAATGTTTGTGTTTGGGATGTTAGGTCTTGTAATGCATCTTGTATAGGCAACAATGCAGACTTAATTTCTTCCATCGTAACCTGTTGATCAGATTTCGCTGATGCCCCTGTTTTTGCAGTTTCTTGCTGTCTGAATGTTTTCTGTCTCTTAAATATGGATTCCTTCTCTGGAGACTGTAATGCTGACAGTTTAGTTTTAGTAGTTGTAGTGTCCATATTTTTATCTTCTTTTGACATTTTGAAATGCTGCAGATAGAGATGATTACCAAGTAAAAGTTTCAGTAATGTGGTAGTTCAGTCCTTTGTTTGGTGCTCTGTTCAGAATCAACCAAGCAATCAGTTCCAATCCTGTTGTCACCAAGTATTTTTTTTCAATTTTTTTTTCCTCTATAAGATCGCTGACTTATAGTAGTTTATTAATTGCTGCCAATTAGTTGATTAACTCCAAATGTACATCCGCAGAGATGATTTTTGTTTCTGGTCTTTGGAGAGCTGAAGTACTGCAGTGCTTATAGAATGGCGGCCATCTTTGTCTCGGTAGCATGATTCTTGCACATCTCTGCTGTCACAGTTCATGAATCCTAGGGCCCAACTTTAAGAAGGGATGATTATGAAAACATCACATGATATGAAGTCATGTGGAAGACTACAAAAAGGGGATGATTATGAAAATCAGATTTTTGCAAAGGAAACTGAAACACATATGGTAAACTGATGGAGTGTGTTGTTTAAATGATGAACTTGCTATCAAACTATAAAAGTACTTAGGTTTTATTCTAGTTTCTTCTCACCTCCCAAAGAAATGCTGTAGGTTGATTGGCGACTCTAAATTTTCCCTAGGAGTACATTTTTGTGTCGTAGGGAAGAAAAGCTTGGCAATATACCTCTGTTCTTTACTTGCCCAGTAAATTCTGTTGGTGTCATTGGCTGTGTTCACATGATTCTTACAGTTGTCAAATGCAGTTTGTGAGTAGGAATGTATGGATTTTATCTTAATAGTGGCCCATATAAAGGGTTGTGATAAAAAAAAAAATACTTGCCTGCTCCACTGTATAAATGAGTTTTATCACCATCCTTCCCTCATTATCAAAGTTTTATTACCATCCTTGAGACAGCATCAAACATTTTTTCTATGCTTGGTACATTGTCAGCCTTAATACCTAAACATGACAGATTTACGAGAAGCACTAAGTTAAAGTTCACACTAGGCACACTCAAAATGCAGTCACAGACATAGAATCCCAAAACACCATAAGTCTCTTAAGAGAGCATTCCAGACAAAACTCTGTAGTTAGATTTAATAAAAACGTAGCAATAAATTAAAAAGGAAGTAAGACTCTAAAACAAACCGTATCTGCTGTTCATATTAGTGAAGAAAAAATAACTTTGCACACTACACACATAACTATAAGAAATACTGCTCACGTAAATCAACCTCATAAAATTATTATTTTTTTTAAATTAAAAAGAAAATAAATAAAACATGATCCTGACCACAACTAGCCCATCAGAAGATGCTATTACAGTTAAAACAGACCTAATTCTAAACTGAAAACACTATAACAATTAAACAGCATAAATTAATGGTAAAACTAACACAACCTTTACTACACTTCTGAAATGCATGAAGAAAGTATAAAACTTAAATGAACTGGCAAAGCAAGAAAAATAAATACTACAGTTCTTCAAATCTACAGTTATAAACAATCCACTGGGCAAAGCATTCATACAGAAACCACATAAAACCCTAAAGTCTTATTTTATAAATAATTTATGCAATGACATTGGCACAGCAGGTAGATTGACTACTGACACTGCAGCACAGTATAAGGGTGGTGTTGCACTCCTGAATGTGTCATCCTTCTGATGAGATGTTAAACTGAGGCCTCATCTGCTTGACCTGGTAGTAGTCCAGCTGGATGTAAAAGATCCCATGGCACCTTTTGAAAAAATAGTGAAAGTTCCATGATGCCATGAACAAATGTCCCCTGATAGTATAAATACCACAATGGATCTCCCCTGAAAAGAGGCTATTAGCCTAGTTGGAGTATCCCAGTCAACAAAGGATGGATGGATATTGCAGCCAATTGACATCAGTAGAAAAACAGTATTCACACAAGAAGGAAAGATTAATGAAATGGAGGTTTCTTATTTGTACAATAAATTAAATACCTTGAACTCTAGGTTTAAGGAACTCTATTCAAGAAATGCAACTATTTCCAAAATTCATTCCTTATTATTAAAGTACATTTCATTTACTGAACAACAGACCTTCACAAAGTTTGCATACATATACACATATATGCAATGTGTGTGTGTGTGTGTGTGTGTGTGTGTGTGTGTGTGTGTATACATATATATATATATATATATATATATATATATATATATATATATATATATTATACACACACACACACACACACATATATATATATATATATATATATATATACATATATGCCCAACACAATGTGTCTGAAATTTGCCAGGTGCAATTAACACTAGGTAAGACTGCAATCCAAATTGTAACTTGCTACAGATCCCCCACCATGCCCCAAGATTCTCACTACACCATTCTAAACATACTGGTAAATATTAAGATACAATCAAACACCCTAATACTGGGTGATTTCAACTACCCTGCCATTAACTAGGAAAACTACTTGTGTACCAACACCTTTGCCCAACGGTTCTTGGAGTTCATAAATTCCAACACCCTGGATCAGCTAATCCTTAGTCCCACCAGGGGCTCCAGTATCCTAGACCTGGTCATTACCAACATGGGAAATCAATGCTCCACACCTATGGTCACCCCCTCGTTGGTCAGGTCTGACCATAAGCTAATCACTCTTGACATCCACATCCCACCCCCACCCCCCGAGTAAAGAAACCTCCGTAAAATAATTCTCCAAAGCCAACTTCATGCTACTCAAGCCAGAAGTGACAAACTTCGTGACACTCATGCAGATGGGAACTGAAAGTTCGACTGCTGAATCCTACACTAAGGCACTGTATGAGCACATCCACTCGTGCATGAATCGTGCCATCCCCAGGAGAACCAAGATGCTCTCCTCCAAAAAAAGGAAGCCAATCTGGTGGTCTCTTGCCATAAACAAACTTTACAACAAAAGGAAGAAACTGTTGCAGAAAAGAGGAAAATCACAGGATGCAAAAAACTCCCTTACCAGCCTCAGTAAGAAGCTGAGATCCATCATAAAATCCTCCAAAGCTAGTTCCGAAAATAAAATTGCCAAAGATTCTGAAGACAACCACATGGCATTCTATATCTATATCAAGAATCTAAATGGCAATGCTCAGACCTGCTCTGAGCTACAACAGAATGGCATTAAATATACTGATCCCAAGGATATTGCCAATATCCTGGCAGATCGATTCACCCACTCTCACCCCCTAAAGAGCCCGTCTCAATACCAAAAGATTGCTAGATTCTGGTAATAACAGAAACACAGGTATAAAATGCACTCTCCAAAGCTAAGAATACAGCATCCATGGGACCAGACAACATCTCAGGATGTGTACTACATGAACTACAAAATGAACTGGCACCTCACCTAAGTGTCATGTTTAATCATAGCCTCACCTCAGGCTTCATGCCCACTGAGTGGTGCACAGCTATAGTTATCCCACTCTACAAGGGGTGATCCACCTTGGATACCAGGAACTACTGCCCCATCAGTCTGACGAGGCTGATCTGTAAGGCCATGGAACGTATTATCATGGAACTTATAAACAAAGACATTGGCAACCGTCAAACACTGGACCCCATGCAGTTTGGGTTTGTGAATGGCCGATATTGTCTTCTGAACCTGATTGACTTCTTCAAATCAGTCTCCAGAGCCTTGGACAAGGGTAAGGTGGTCCATACAGCCTATCTGGACCTCACCAAGGCCTTCGACACCATCCCCCACTCTGGAATCATAGATAAACTTACTAAGCTGGGCATTAATCCCTATGTCACTCGAAGGGTTGTCAACTGGCTTACTGAAAGAACTCACACTGTAAAAGTAGCCAACTCCAAATCCAGCTCCTGACAAGTGACAAGTGGAGTACCTCAGGGTTCAGTCCTGGGACCGCTTTTGTTTGGCATCTACTTCTCTGAAGTACAGGCCAACACTAAGGGACTCTGGCTAACAAAGTTGGCAGATGACTGCAAACTGGGAGCCATTATTGAATCCCCAAATGATGTGGATATTCTACAAAAGGGCCTTACAGAAACAGATGCTTGGTGCCAGAGCCATGGTTTCAAGCTCAATGCCAAGAAATGTATAGTTATCCCCTTTGGGAAAAAACATGTACCCGTGAATTACCACATAGGTGGCAGTACACTAAACATCAAAAGTGTGATAAGAGACTTAGGGACACAGGTCAACAGTGGTCTCACCTTTGATAACCACATCGCCACAACAGTCAGGAAATCCTTCTATGTGGCACACCTCATCACTAAGGGCTTTTCATCCAGAAAAAAGGAAGTCATTGTCCCACTGTACTCATCCCTCATTAGACCCATTATAGAATACAATGCCCTCTCAAGACATCTGCAACAACTGGAACGGCCGCAGAAATACCTCACTAAAAAAATCACAGGCCTAAAGCAGATGCCCTATGCTGATCGTCTAAAAAAAACTCCACCTATACTCTGTCGCATATCATCTACTCAGAGGCGATCTCTGCTTAACATATTTAACCCAGATCTGTTGGACATGCTCCACTTAAAGAAATCCCAATCCCTCAGAGACACATGCTCCAGGGATATAAACCTTGTCATCACAATAAACAAAACATGCTGGAGGGATAGGTTCCTGACCCAGAGACTCCCCAGACTCTGGAATAGACTGCCCATACATGTCAAGCAGAGTGCCTCTTTGGCCCTCTTCAAAAGGAAACTTAATGATTGGATGGGAGATAGGAAATTCACCCTGGGGATCACGTCAGTCACCCTGCTAGACAGGGGTCCAGGGAAGTAAAAACTGTGGGAAGAAATAGCCAGGGAATTGTTATGGCTAGGCTTGTATAGGCCCTAGGGCCAATAGCCTAGTACCAACCTATGAACCTATATACATATATATATATATATATATATATATATATATATATATATATATATATATATATATATATATATATATATATATATATATATATATATATATATATATATACACATATATATATATATATATATACACACCCATCCACTGATGAGCATGTGGTTGTATATGTATATACATATATGAGCTATTTCTTTAAAAAGATATTAATTCCAAGTTATGTACTGTTCATGAAAGAGAAACATACAAGTAAATAAAGACCATAACTTAAAATATCACAATTCTGTGCCCATCAGAGTGATGCCTCTATAAAGGGCATCCATGGCCAAGAATGTCTATGATTTTTGATCTCAAGAAGTGCTAAGAAACAAGCAGAAATATGTTTCTGTTTCTTCTTTTAACATTATTAACCTTCTCTTAGCATATGATACAATGAGCACTACTGCCACACTGTGCCTGTTACTGAATTTTATCTTCATATCTTTGTTTTAGAATACAAATGGTTGGCAACATTCATGTCAACATTCATTCATGTCAACATTCTCAAACTGGTCTATACATATTTCTGTGTGAGTCTGTGTGCACATGCGCGTGCGTGTGTGTGTGTGTGTGTGTGTGTGTGTGTGTGTGTGTGTGTGTGTGTGTGTGTGTCTGTGTGCATGTCTAACTGAGCATTCTTTGTCATATCATGTCGTACATGATTGTCTGTCCACATTATCACTATGTATGCATATTTTAGTCAATATGGATTCTTGTTTTGAGGTCACTATATATTTTGTCTCCCACAGCCACCTATAACTCTTCTGGAATGTATATGGTTCAATGAGCCTGTCCTCCTGGTGACATATCACATAATACTTTCCTAGTTACTATTTCATTTCAGAGCCACAAGGTATGCTAGTCTTCTCATTTTGTGCTGTTGTTTTCTGTCTAAAAGTATTGGGTGTAGCTATGTCTGCGTGTAACTCAGTTCTTTGTTTTGGTGATCATCCCTTCTAATTGAATCCTTTCAGTAAAACTGAAGTATGTCACAGGTCGTCTTCCTGTCTACTCTTTGCTGACTCACTACAACTGATGTTATTATGAAAATGTATGTCTCATTATTAGGAATGTATGGTATGTAGCATTCTCATATGTTTGTTTGACTGATAAATTTTATTGAACAAGTATACCTACCTAGTATGTCCATTTGCAACAAGTGCTGTCATATTTCATGGCATGTATATTGAGCATTTTTTCTGAATAGTATTTGACTTCACTGCGCATTCATATGTAGAACATCGACCCATGTTTGAATGTATGCCCCATTCTCAGAGGTCAAAGCTTTATGCATCTATGTGCACAAAAGCAGTATTTCATGGAAGGAAGGAAGGTGTGAATAACATATGTTGAAATTATAGATATTTTTTTTTATTTATTTTACAGTTAATTAAGAAAATTTACTACAAAAGCACTCACATTAAAAGAAAGCAAATTATTTTTTAAGGAACAAGTTTTGGAATGTTTGAATATCCCAGATTCTCAGAAAATAGTACAAACTTAGAAAAAACTCATACTCTGATTTTATGAGCATGCCATGGTTAGTTCACTTCAAACAAGTATGTAAAACGTGACACAATGAAATAAAAACAGGCAGAATGAAAAAAATACAGTTTTATTCTGTCTATCAAAATACTCATCTGTTTCCTAAGCAGTTGTCCTCTACCTTTTCTGTTAACCTTTTCTGCCTGCAGCAAACCATCTTGATCAAGAAAGTGTTGCTACATTCCTCCAGTTACAAAAGGAATTGTAAGGCCCCACAGTGAACTCACGGAAGTATAGCTTTCTGGTCTGGTCCCCCTCTCCCTTCCTCCATCGAAATGTGTCTTTTATCTTATTTATTTTATGAATTTAAAAAAAAATAGATTGAAGCCCATCTCGGTGGCATAGAGTGGTAAAGACCTTACTGTGACCCATCTGACCTTGATTTGATTAATGGCCCCAGCATTTGAGGAGCCAGGGAGAAAGGAATGAAAGGGTGTCTCACTCACCTATCTTGGGAGGAGGAGGTGTAGACACTCAGCACACTGTGAATTGTTATTTCTCCAATGGATAGTGGATAAATCACTGTCTGTACTCAAGGATAGAGGACAGAGCTGCTTGTTAGCAATGCTCCTTCCCCAAGTGAGGGGTGTCC
This sequence comes from Protopterus annectens, assembly GCF_019279795.1. Taxonomy (NCBI): domain Eukaryota; kingdom Metazoa; phylum Chordata; order Ceratodontiformes; family Protopteridae; genus Protopterus; species Protopterus annectens. The sequence goes on along the minus strand of NC_056731.1, from coordinate 1,181,077,436 downwards.
AACACAGTCATCCCAGTGCACATCCCTTTCTCTTGTGATCTGAGTATGTGCAGTGGGATAGTAGGACATCAGAGAAATTGCTAAAATCACCCCTGCTGGCAGTCTAAATGAAGGCCTCTCCTGATCAACCCTTGCCCTGGTATTGAAGAATGAATGAGAAAATTGGAGGGGTGCAGCTTATAGGTAGGCAGTAGGGCAAAAAAAGGGACTCAGAAAATAAGAAATGCAGATCAGTCAATTGTCATTCCAAAGAAGGGAATGAATGTACAAAAAAGCCTACATACAAACAAGTGCGCCTACTTATGGCAGAAAATTTATACACTGGCTAAATCTTTTTCTTTCAGGTGCCGTTGTTTTCTGGTCAACAACCATGACTTGAAAAAAACAAAAGTGGGGTCGAAAAGAGCAAGTAGAGGACAGCTAAAAATTACTTAGTTACCCGCAGTAGCATTGTCGCCTCACAGTAAGACGCTGTCCGGTTCAATTCTCAGCTAGAGCGTCTTCTGCGTGGAGAGATGCGTGAATGGGTGTACCTTCATTGAAGGTTGTGCGTCAGGCCTGGCAAGCCGGTACGTAAAAATCAACTGACAATCATTAGCCGTCCGGAGTTCCGCTGTGACGACCTCTAACTGAGAAAAGCCGAAAGACACAAACAAAGCTGTCTTCTGCTTGTACTTTTCCATTTAGGTTTGATTATTTTGAAGCCATAGTTATCAAGTGGAGAAACATCACTTTAGCAGAAGTGAGTGCAGCAGTACTTAACCAGGAGCTGTACTGCCTTCTTTGTGTTTGTTTATATGTTAGGTCAGAATGCCACTGGATCTTTGAGTACAACTATGGATAGGAAAGCAATGTGCTTCTTCCAGGAAAAATTAGCTTGCAAAACCAGCTGCTCATTGTATTAAAAAAAGATGTAACATACGGTTTACTATCATTATGTCGAAGTGGATTCAGACAAATCCACTTCAACGAAAGGCAGGGGGTCGAATGGTGACAATGTCGAACCCAACATTGCCGAAGTACAAATCTCGCCCCTATCTCGACGTATGTTAAAGCCTGTTCTGTGGTCGCATTTGAGACATAATTCGGCAATGTTTGGATTCGGCAATGTCAACTTTCGTGGTCGTGGGTTGATGTAAGCAGCGTTCGACCGAGTCCAGTCCAACATAATGATAGTAAACCATAATACACAGCCAATGAGAAGCATAGGTGTTTACTCTAGCATAAATTCTGTTCCTGCAATTACAGTTTCATCCCTTGCCTTTATGCAATAAAAAATGATTATGCGGAAGAGAAACATCTTACCTTGTTCTAAATGTCTCATGTAAAAATATTTCCTTAACACTACTAATGAATTCCAAAGCCTAGGTGGTAGTATTCTATGATAGTGTGCTGAAAATCTAAGCTCAAATTGTTAATTTTTGGCAGAGTCAAAAGCATTTGTTGAACATAATGCAACCATTTTAATTAACTGACTCTTTTGCAGGATTATTTTTCAGTATTGTAAATCTCAACATGAAATTTTCAAGTTAGCCATTTTAGGAGCCCTTCTGTCAGACATTTGTGTTGTCATTGCATAATTCTGTTTGTATATGAAATATTAAAGTACTTAAAAACTGAACAGAAGAACAGCAATCATAAAAGACTGAAACTCACAACATTGAAAAAAGCTTGTGTCTTCGCAGAGGGACAAGCACCCCTGCACTTGCCATACCACCTGTAAATAAATATACCAACTCTGAGATCACACAACAGCTGGGTAAGGGCAAATTCCCACTTCCCACTGGTCCATAACCATCCAGAAAGTAATTCTGGCAGAAGAGATTATAAGATCATTCAATTACTTCTGTCAGCATTACAGCCATTCAATATAATTGATGTAATGTACCTGTTGCTTTACATTCATTGTTGCAAATCTTTTTCTGCATTCAAGCTGCACTAATTCAATGTCATATTTCAGGAGGTGGTGGTCCACATGTAGTAGGGTGAAATAACATCTGGGCTCAGAATGTTAAGTCTTAGTCAGACATTTGAGCATTTGTTAAAAATATTCTTTAAAAAAAGTTTGCTACTCATTTTAACTAAATTTTGTACAGGGTTATGAATTTCAACAATGTGGAATTTTGCTATGAAATTTTCAAAGAAATCATTTTAGGGACCCTTCTGTCTAACTATACTGTCTCATTACAAAGTTTCATTTGTAAATGTCATTTTACAGTCATGTTTGTAAATCTTGTTCTGAATCTGAGTTGTACTAATTCAAAGTCAAAATACAGGTGGCAATGGTCTGCAGAGATAATGTTGAAAATCTGAGCTCAAAAAGTTTTCCCAGATTTATTAGCATTTGTTGAATATATGACTGAAAAATAAGTTGTCCGTTTTAACTAATTGTTTTACAGAATTATAACTCTTTTACTGCAGGGAATTTTGGCATGAAATTATCAGGGGAATTCACTTGAGGGACCCTTCTTTCTAACTGTTGTGTTGCCATTACACAGTTTCATTCTTAGATGTTCTATTGCAGTCATTCTTGCAAATCTCATTTTGGATTCAAGCTGCATCAATTAAATGTTATAGCTCAGGTAGTGGGGTTCACAGATAGTATATTTACTGCTGCTTGATCCATACCCTTTTATAGGTGAGAGTAGAATTCAAAAGGCATAAGTGGCAGCTGTGGCTACATGAGGAATCAAAATATTACAATTAAATTTTGAGATCTCCTAGTAGAGTTTTACTAAATTTGCCTTTTTAACGACTTCACAAGGGTTTAATGTAGGTGTGTCTGCTGCCTTAAAGGAGGAGATCACTGACTTGTGATCAGAATTAAATAGAGATGAATATACTACAGGAGTAGTACAGGTGGGACTATATTTGTAGGGGTGTTCATAGGTTCAAAGGTTCATAGGTTGGTACTAGGCTATCGGCCCTAGATACTGTACAAGCCTAACCATAACAATTCTCTGGATATTTCTTCCCACAATATTTACTTCCCTGGACTCCTGTCTAGCAGGGCGACTGACGTGATCCCCGGGGTGAATTTCCTATCTCCCATCCAATTGTCAAGGTTCCTTTTGAAGAGGGCCAAGGAGGCGCTCTGCTTGACATGTATGGGCAGTCTATTCCAGAGTATGGGGAGTCTCTGAGTCAGGAACCTATCCCACCAGCATGTTTTGTTCATTGTGATGACAAGGTTTAGATCCTTTGAGCATGTTGCTCTGAGGGATTGGGATTTCTTTAAGTGGAGCATGACCAACAGCTCAGGGTTTGACATGGCCTTGTATGTTAAGCAGAGATTGCCTCTGAGTAGACGATATGCCACAGAGTATAGGCAGAGTTTTTTTAGATGGTCAGCATAGGGCATCTGCTTTAGGCCAGTGATTCTTTTAGTGAGGTATTTCTGCAGCATTTCCAGCTGTTGCAGATGTCTTGTGAGGTACATACCAAACGGGGCATTGTACTCTATAATGGGTCTAATGAGGGATGAGTACAGTGGGACAATGACGTCCTTTTTTCTAGATGAAAAGCCCTTTGTGATGAGGTGTGCCTCTGACTGTTGTGGTGATGTGGTGATTTGGTTATTGAAGGGGAGACCACTGTCCACCTGTGTCCCTAAGTCTCTCATCACACTTTTGGTGTGTAGTGTACTGCCACCTATGTGGTAATTCACGAGTACATGTTTTTTCCCAGAGGGGATAACTATACATTTCTTGTTATTGAGCTTGAGCCCATGGCAGCATCTGTTTCTGTAAGGCCCTTTTGTAGAATATCCACATCATCTGGGGATTCAGTAATGGCAGTTATCTGCGAACTTTGTTAGCCAGAGTCCCTTAGTGTTGGCCTGCACTTCAGAGAAGTAGATGCCAAACAAGAGCGTTCCCAGGACTGAACCCTGAGGTACTCCACTTGTCACTTGTCTGGAGCTGGATTTGGAGTCGGCTACTTTTATAGTCTGGGTTCTGTCAGTAAGCCAGTTGCCAACCCATCGAGTGATGTAGGGATTTATGCCCATCTTAGTAAGTATGGTCCAGAGAGCCTGATTTCCCTAGTAGGTTGGTTGATTATTTACTTGAGAAAGTTAGCATTTATTAAGTCAAAGAATCTTTGTGTCCAACCTTTGAGGGCTAAGTGTTTCAGTTTTTCAATAGATAAACAATTCATCCCTCATAAACAATATCATATTTATATATAGCTCAATAACCACATTCAGAAATCTCTTATGGTTATCTGCAGACCTGAATAGTATCCTATAATAGGTGTGATGGTCCCTACTCTGGGCCAATAATCTGGTGATACTGGTGAAGAATGGCCACTAGGAACAAAAATCGGTATACATAATATTTTCAGATGCAGCTCTCTGCACCAACCATGATTTCCCTTAAGAGCACACAGGGAGCAGACTACAGACCTGAGCTGCACTCTCTCTCTCTCTCTCTCTCTCTCTCCAGGCCTGAAAACAAGACTACACACTGACCACTTTGGAACACTGTGTCCCTGTTCCAAGTTGCTGACACACACACACACACACACACACACACACACACACACACACACACACACACACACACACAGTTGGATATTTGATTTTCACACACACACACACACACACAATTGGAAAGGCTTGCACAGACTTACTTACCAGCTGTGGCACACAGCCACCAGTCAGCTACTCTAAGGCTCTTACATGGGTAGCCAATTATACTGAGAAAAGTTAATACTAACACAAATGGTAGAGCTTAACCAATGCAGCAAGGCTTTCAGAAGCGGCCACAGTATCACTAAAATAAGCATAAGTACTATTAAGATGTTTAAATTATTCTATAAAAGATCAGCCACAATGAAAGGTATAGAAATATTTAATAATAAATAATAAAATAGAAAACATGACAATACTGAATATCTAGTTACAGTAAATACCAGAGTTTTCAATCACAGGAGATATAAAAATAACACAGTTAGATAGATTCACACATATGCAGAAAAACAATACTTAACTAATCTCACTATATTTTCCTAACTGACTAAAGAATTACTGTTCCCTAGTTAAGTTACATACTACAGCAAAGCAAGATGATGAGTGTTGAGTTGCTTACTACAGCAAGCAAGATGAGGTGTGTGGTTATGTGAGATATCTGTGAGATATCTTTGCTGTCAGGTTCTGAAAAACAAAGTACTGCTGCAAGAGTCTCTCATTAATATCTAAAAAAAATCACTGCAGTGCTGGTTATAGAATCACATCATATCTGGTCACCTGGCTCTGGTACAATACACACCCAGAGCTTTCCTAAGATCTGTTGCAACATCTGAAAGCTATAAAACAATTTCAAAAATGTCCACCCTTCCAGGGCAGCAATTAATTCATCCCTAAGGGCAATACAGTCATATTCCAATCCCTGGTTTCCCCAGACATTTTTGTCTCTGGCTGCAATCAGACTTATAAGATAAAATCTTTATGGCCTAAACCAACCCATTTAATTTTCAACCTATTTTTCAAAATTAGCTGGACTGAGATTAACATCTTCCTTTCCAGAGTTCTCTGTTAAAACATATACATTTAATCAGTTATAGCAATACTGTCTGACATACATGTATATCTCTTTTCTGTCCTGCAGGACCCACTGTTGATGAATTTTTAATGCAAGCAACTTTACAAATACATTTTTAACACAAGTATTTGTACAAATCAGAGTGATAGTCAAATGACATACAATTCTTTACGAAACTCAAGCTAGCTATTCTGGCATATGTTACACATGCACAGCCCTACTCTCCCTGGCTCAGATGGCACTATCTGATATAATCACATCTCTCCCCACTTTAAAGACTCAAGCTAGTTTGTGAAGTGACCCTGTTCTTAACTGCCATTTGAGCTCCATAAGCTCAAGAATGTAATTCTCAGAACCCCTTCTGAGACCCATCTCAACCTGATCAATAACATAAAACATAAAATGATGACTCTTGTTGTCCTTTAAGTGTCTATATAAAGCATTATGGTCATCCATTTTACTGATGTCATAAAGGTGATGAAAGAGCCTAGATTTTAAAGGTCAATTTTTTTTCCTGATATAGAAGCTAGGGCATTGTTGGCACTGTACGACATAAGGCTTAACTTTAACATTTACATCTGATTTCAAAGACATGCAGGCCAGTATTTATAGCAACTGGAATATTTTCTTCATAGACCAAGAACACCTGAGTATTTTGGGTGATGCCCCTAGGGTAATATATAAAAAAAAATATCTGTTTCAAATTTTTATTAGAATGCAAGGGCTTAATTTGTAATATTGACTTGTTGGTTAAGTGTGGGAAATGTGGTCAATGTAGAGACATTCTGAAGGCTGCAACCTTCACTGTCCAAGGTCTTGGGGTGATCAGTCTTAAACATAAATATTTGTGTTGCTGTAAGGGTGTTGTTTATGTTATGAAACAACATTCACTACCCCACACAGCTTCACTACCCTGAACTAGTTATTGTTTTTTTGTCCACTCAACTTACCCAATGCCCCTATTCATTCCTCCTCCTCCTGGGGGACACTGACTGGGCATCTGGAATGGGTGCAACAACCCCTTCCTAATCAGATCAGATTGGGCCATAAGGCTGACATGAAATCCTATGGCCAAAACTCTAACAACAGAGCTCACCAGTTTCTTCATTTACTGTTGAGGATAGGCCCATACCTGTTCTCAGGGTGAGAGCTGATGCCCATTTGATCTCTAAGCCAGGCATGTCAGCCTATTCTCCTGTAGGAGGCAAGAGTCAGAAGTTATGGAGTGTGTCAGTCACTAAATATGATGTATCTATCCCCCCTTGCAGGAGATTCTAACTCCATTGGCAGTCTTTGAAGCTCCACAATAGTAACCAGACCCTAGGAGAAGAGTGCATATCTCCATGTACATTTCATCCCCCAGGCTTGCAAACTACTTCTACATTACTTTCAAGGCGTATACTCTCCAGGCCCAGGCTCCAGGGATGTAGCACTCTGTGTTATCACTAAGTGCCACCCAAAAAGCAGACCTGTTTCTCTCTCTGTCTGCCTCTGTCATGCCCCAGAATGAATGAATTGACAATGGCCCTCATTCCCAGCTTTCTCCCAACTCCCCCTGTCCCTAGTTGACCAATGATCAACTGGGTCACAGGTAGGCCTTAATCTGTGTGCTATATTATCTGGGGATTGCAAGCAGCAGTAGCAGTGTAACACCTGTACCTAAGTTTAGCAGATAGCATCCTTACCGTTAAGTCAAACAGCTACTGAGATTGGATTTATAAATGAAGCAACCCAGATTGCACTATAGGATCTCCACCCTTGTCTATAGATGATAATGTTGCCAAGAGTTTCATAATTTCCCTGTATACCTCATTCTGTTTTCTTCACCTGACATGCTTGTGTATGAAGATGGTCATTGGGGAGCATTTACTTGTGTCACAAAGGATGAGAGAAGGGATTAATTATAGTTATCCCAGATGTTCTTCCAAATCTCCTTAACGTTATCAATAAATTAAAGTCTTTTGACTTTTCCCAGTTAGGGGTCGCTACAGTGGATCACCAGTCCACTATTGATTAGCAGTGGATTTTACGGTGTCGAGTTGCCAGCCCGGTGCCAAACCTTCAAAGAACACACACATTCACACACTCCCACACCTACCTGCATGTCTTTAAAGTTCAGTTGACTGCAAGGAGGATATGCAGACTCCACACAGAAGGCACTGCAGCTGAGAATCGATCCAAAGAACCTCTTTCTGTGAGGCAACAACGCTAACCACCTCACCACTGCTGCAAGGTTGTTGATTTTTGAAAACTGCAAGTAATCTATATTGGTACAGTTTTCACTTCAGTCAAACTAGATGAAGAAATGGACAAAGGGATTTCAAAGAAAGTATGATTTTTCTTATTTGGCAATGAGACCTTCACTGAGAAACCTGCCTCCAGCAAATTTCTAGTAATTTAAATCTTATCAATCTCAGCCCTGAATTAGGATAACTAGAATTAGAGATGTAACTAGAGGGGGATGAAGCCAGAGGCTAACCCAGAAGGAAGGTATTGCAGGGTTGTGATTTGGAGATGCCAATTGATCTGCAGAGCAGTACCAGTACTCATTTCTGAGCACTGATATCGAAATGTGGCATGTGATTTGCTGTAGCTTCTAAGAAAAAAAGATGACATTTTTTTTTTTTTTTTTGCTTTTGGCTTTCTGCTAAGGGCCACTAAAAGGGAACTGGCATGCTGCAGTTAAGGAAGAGTAGCCAGACACCCAGATCAGGCAACAGACCTTTTTGTTTAATTGTTTGTTTGTCTGTCTGTCTGTCTGTCTGTCGGTTTGTTTGTTTACTCTTCTACTTTTACACAGTTGAGAGGCACCAGATCAGAGAACAGCAGCAGGCTCAAAATGAGTTACCCATGGTTCTGACCAGAATGGTGTGCAGCCACCACCTGATTAGGGCCTCTAGTATACCTATGTTCACCAAACATAAGTCAGAGGAGGCTTTGATAGTCACATTGGCTAAAGGGTCTATCCATTTAATATCAGAGACCCACAAATTTAATACATGGGTCAATGATTTAAAATTTCCCAGTCATACTAAATGCCTCCAACTACTATTCAACATGTTCAAAAATAACTCAAAATTTCTCAACTGTGAATTGCAGACAGAGAAAACAATTCTCCACAGATGGGTTCATAGCTTCCTCTACATGTGGACTCTGAATGACAGGCTTTCCTTTCCTACAAAGGAACCCATTTTACAGTTCCCACAGGATGGCCTAGACAATAAAAAGACCATACCCTTCAGCCAGTCAGAAAAGCTAGTAGAGTAGTCTTATATTTCAAAACCTGACCTTGCTAGTTGGTCATGTTTCCTGTACAGAAGGAGGGTGGTTCTTGCAGGCATACATAAGTAAGCCCCGTGATGCTCAAGTGTGGATAAATATAGCTCTTTTCACTGGCCTGCTGATTCTACCAGTGTTCCAAGAATGTAATTTACAGCTGTTACACATAAGGCCAGAGAGATGTGGAAAAGTAACTTAATATCATCATTTTTTTTTTCAGTCTTTTTCATTTCACTGCCCACTAATGCACAAAGTGTATACCTGACCTAAGAACATAATAACAAATCTATTCACAAAGTAACACACCTTAAGGTTATACTGATTAATAACTGCCATGTACCTGTGAGAGGAAAAGGAAACACAGGAGAGGAAAAGGGTAGAAATATGCCTACCCATGAACAAAAAAGTCTTGGGTTATCACCCAGCATATACAAGTATCACCTTCATATCTGCCCATCATAATCTCTACAAGCACTGTCATTATATACCCCAACAACCTTTCAATATTATTTTAAGGACAAAAAAACATATTTTAAAATATTTTAAAGCACCCCCAAACTGTTTGTACCAGATCACCTGGAAAAAAAACTAAAATCAGAATTCATGATTTAACCACAAACCATGAAAAAGAGAAAAGAATACATCAAGCACATCTTAATCCAAAGCATGCAAGGGCTGTAAAGGATGGATCACATCCTAGGAAACTTCTCAAGTAGGTATAATTGAAATAAGAATAGTATCTTCAACCACATGATCAAAGGTATTAAAGAAGCATCTTATAGAAAGGAAACAAATGAGGGAACTATATCTGCTCACCACAGAGCACAAAACATGTAGAGTTTAGAGTAATTAAAAACTACTATTTTATGCTAAAGGATTCACAAATTCTGTGCAGACCCATTTCGTCCATCTTGGATTTAAATGGAGTCATCTCTTGTTTGTATATTACTGTTCCACACTGCTGGAAGGGAAGCTCATTGACCATCATTTACCACAACTGTTAAGTGCATCACAAAAAAGGAGGACCACAACGAGTACCATAAAGCCATCTGTGATTCATTGTGGACATCCTGAGGTCTGGAAAATTACACAAAGAGGTCAGTATACTTAGATAATATAGTCAGACTATATTTCCCCAAGGAGGCTCGCAATTTCGTAGTGCAAGTCATAGCTCTCAACCTCTTAGCACAAACAAATCTGGATAAAGCCAAAAATAATTGAGGGACAAAGCCCCAAAAATAGGGACAAAATTAAACATTGCTCTTATAAACTTGAACCATTGCTAGAATAAAATGTCTTGTCTTGCCATGCATTCTCTGAAGAATATGAAGTCGGAAACTAAAATGTCTGTCACTGAATTTAATCCTCACTGATTTGCCACAAAAATCCAGAAAACCACTAATTTTATGAGGAACAGACCAAAACTGTGTGGCAAAAATCCGGATATTCTGTAAAAATCTGAGCAGTTGAGAGGTATGGTGCAGGTTAGCTGATTAATAGCACCTATAAAACATTCCACTAGCCTTTGGGGTCATCTCCTAATTACTATCATATGCCTTGGGAGCTCCCCGCTTTCTCATCTGCTTGTTACTGTATCATTCTTCAGCACTTCATTTAAGTCAAATTTATATAATATATTGATGAGCAATTGAACTTATAACAATGATGCTCTTTTTGGTGAGAATGTTTTTTACTGAATGCAGAGAGACAAAAAAATGTACAGAGAATCAATTTTTGGTAGGGGCAGAGCACTAGGCCAGAATCTACCACAGGATATGTTTACTTCAACCTTCATCATCATGGCTTAATATGGGAAATACTACATTATCACATAACCTCTAAATTGTTGCAAGCATCCATTTGGAACATATTCATCAAAGAACAGCTACAAGCTTTCCCTTAGTGAAGGTTTTTATTTAATCGGGGACCATTCAGTGTGTTAGAGCACTAAACAACATTTAGCAGAAAAAGTTCATAAAGCAGTAAAATCCACACCTTATATATGACATGGTAGAAGGGGACCAAGATGGATATTATCCATCCAACTTTGCATCCTAATCACATTGAAGATGAAGCCCACTAGAGACACATAAACACAGTGTCTGAGACAAATCATGTCTCCATGACCCTTCATTCCATCATGAGGATATTCTATTATATGGAGAGTGAGGGATATAAGCTTAGTACCAAAATAAATTAAACAGATCTAACAAAATGCTAAGCAATAGAAAATGCTCCTATAAAAGTATATTGAGAAGTTTGGCTGCAGTCAACTACACATACATTGCAGAGGCAGAAAATAAAAATTCTTTCTTTATTTATCCAAAATGGAACCTGAAGTATTTCCTGATTGTGAATAAGGTCCCTTTACTATAAATGTGTAAATGAGTCATTTGTGCACTGGGGGAATGTGTGCATTGTAGAAGCAAATGCATTTTCCACAAAGCAGCAGAGAACCGACTGACCTCCAGAGACTTACGAAGATTGCTTGTGGTTAAAGAAAAGAGTAAGTGCTACTCTGCCCAAAATGTGCTCAGTAAAGTTTGCAAACATCAAAGAGGACAGCCCTATTTAAAAGAACCTATATATCCAGTCCACTAAAATTAAATATTATTTTGTTTGCAACAGGCAATAATTTGGAGAAATGTCCCCAGAGCAAACTGAGACTAGCGACCAAGTGAAATATGTAGAGTTGTGTAACACAGTGCTTAATCATGTTAAATCATTTATATTAAAGTGTATAAGGAAAAGTGAAAATTTAGACTCCAACAAATCAATCATGTACACTTGTTAGCCATTAATATAACAGAACATTGCTGAACCATACTAACTCTCAACTACATCTAATGTAAAAGCTTCCCTGCAGCAGATTGGATTGCATATATTGTTAAACTCAATGTCAACATTGACAGTCAAACATTGGCATGCTTCTGGGAATTCCTTGGACAATGCAACTTTTAAAACAGTTTTTGCAAAGGGTCATGTCCCCCCTACAGCTCCCACATTTCCTGCTAAATATTTATTGTATCTCCAAGATAACATACCCCCCAGGAAAGAACATTTTCCCCAACCCTGCCTATTGTACGATCTCACACAACTGTTGACCATCTGTTTTGTTGACCAAAGTGTGTAGGTAAAACAGAGGTCAATTTAAACTTCAGTCATCTACCTTCATGTAACATGCATATATATCTACACACACACACACACACACACACACACACACACACACACACACACACACAAACACACTCATTTAATATCTTCAAATGTGTTAATGGATCCCTACAGGAAGTTTAATGACATGTTGCAAAGTTCTTTGTTCAATCAGTCAGAGGAACTTCAGAGTAAAACTCATGCAGGCTAGAAGCACATTCACAGTGTCTGTTGTGCTAACTGAACATCATGGTCAGGCTATGATTAAAGCTCATGAAAACAGTATTACTTCAGTCTTTGATGTTAGCCAAGACTACTCTTCTCAGCACCCACAATGTACCCAGAATTGCCTCTGCAGTTCGTATGGAGTTACATGAACTGGTAACATATTTAAGTACAGTTATAAAGTGTTGCTTTCTAATCTTGTTGCTCTGACTGCTACTGGAGCTCTATGGGCATCTTTTTTCTACATTGCTCTTATTCCTGCTTGCAAAATCCAGGTATTTTAAGACTGTGACTCTTGGTACATAACACCCTATAATATCTGTCAATGATTAATGCTACTTTGTGTTTTTTCTTGCACTGCTATATCTGGTCTTCTTACATCTATCTTGGATTGTTGGTAATGGGTGATCTCATGTGATATAAACTCCATCATTGTCATAAATGCTTTTGTGGTTCATGTTTCTAATGCATCTTGATTACTTCTATATTGTAGTTTTTGCACAATCTCCAAAGTAACAGTCTTGCCATATTATCGGGCATACTTCTCAACTGTCCAGAATTTCACAGAATGCCCGGATTTTTGCTTCATATTTTTGGTAGGTCCCCCACAAACTCTGTGGTATTCTGGCAAATCATTGAGGACTGAAATCACTAAATAATGGTAGATATTTGCATTTGAAACTTCATATCTTTCAGAAAATGCGTGCTAATGTAAAACATGTTATTCTAGCTAAGTGTTTAAGAGAAATATTTAAAATAGTTTCCTATTTCTGAGTCTCTGTCCCCGCATTATTTTTGTCCTTGTCTGGATTTCATGCACTAAGAAGTTGAAAGGTATGTTTCACACCCAGCAATGAGATGTGTAACTGTTTCCAGCTCTGTTTTACAGAACCTACATGTGTCTGTTTCTTCCACTTTCTCAATGGACTTGATAACTCAACATGTATGCAACCTACTGTCATAAGATGCTGCTATTAGCCTTTCATCTTTTGGTTTCAAATCAACTCTCTCTTTAACCATTCCTGCCTCAAATTGTGGTCAGAACTAGGTTGTTCCAGAATATATCTATGCTTGCTGTATCTGTGGACTTTCTGCATTTCTTTCCTTCTCTCCCTGTCCTTTTTTTTTTTTCTTTTTGGTACTTTCAGTTGCTTTCTGATTCTTGTCTTCTTCTGGTTTGATATCAATTCCCACTTTGCTCCAACTTGCTTCTGGTAAGTAAAGATGTTATCTTACACTTTTTCTATTCATAATTTAGAAATATTTGTGGATATGCTGAGGACAGCAAATATGTACATAGAGCCATGATTGCAGATCTGTATAAGTACAGTCAATTTTGAGGTGTCCCATATCTCCTTCAGAGTAAGGGATATATAATTTTGGTGCACCCTGGCATTTATATATCATTTGAAAAGCATGAAGCCTTTTCTTGTCCTGTCAAACTGACTGAATACTTTCTGGGGTCAGTCAGTCACACCAAAGCTGTAAGTTAGAACAGGAAGAGCAAATTGATCTATAGCTTGGACTTTATTCCTATTTTCAAGGTTGTCTTCAAATCAACTTTAGTCTTCTGAAATCCTCCTACTAAGATTTGTTCTCATTTGTTCATGTTTTATTGCCCAACCCTCATCTATTCCCAAATATTTATATATTCTCTCCTGCTCAAGTTCCTCTATATCCCATTCCTGTTCCAGGCTGGCATTGCATTGATGCTGCAGCTTTGCTTTTATAAATGTTGCTTTTGCACATTTATCGAGACCAAAGGTCATTCTTAATCATCTGAGAAAGTCTTGAACATTTGTATTTGTTTTTCAGATCCTCATCTGATGAGCTATACCATTTTAAATTATCCATAAAAAGTTGATGAGATGTCTTTAACCAAGGTTGGTTTCTGTGAATTAAACTGAGATCAATGCCTAATATATTATGTAAACAGCTTAACTAATTATGAGAAAAACAAAACAGCAGCAATGACAAAGAAATACACTATGATAAACATGTGGCCTCTGTCATGGCTTAGCTGCAGATTGGTTTGCCACTGTTTCATAGTCACTACAATGTAACTGATCACTGTTGGATGTGGATCTTATTTATCTGTAAGCATTCCATTATCCATGAATGTGGAATGCTATTGATGCATTTTTCATAACCTATCAATGCCATATTAATATTCTACCTCTTTACAGCTTTTTATTATATCTCTGTTTAATAAAAAATAATCCTTTGTTCACTATGACGTTCTTCCACTACCTTTTTGTTCTAGTGCCATGATTATTTTTTTCCAGATGACTATAAACACTATCTGCATTAATTCTTGTATATGATTTATATAGTGTTACAATGCAGGTTATTGGTCTATAGTTCTTTACAGAAGCATATCTGGTTCAACCAGCACTCTGGGATGGTAGTATGAACCAGTTCCCTACTTCCTCGGCTCTTCAAGTGAAGAGCCAAAAAAAAACACAACGGTAACATGCTGATTGCTACATTGTAAGCAATCAGTTAATTACAATTAGAATACCAACCAGGCAGCCAGGTGCACAACACGTCCCTCCACCGCCTGCCCCAGCCATTCAGGTCCTGTTTTCCTGTTTCTGTGCCCTTCCCCAACCTTCCTTCCTTCAACATATTTAATTAAAAAATACATTCTTTTTTTAAACTGTCACAAATGGTTTGCTACAAATGTAGCAAACAGTCGCTACAGTTTATAACCTGCATGCATGGAGTGCCATAGTGCTCATGTTTCAGTTAAAAAAAAAAAATCTTCATTTTAAACTATAGCAAACTGTTGCTTTAATATATACCCTGTCTGCGCAGAGTGCTATGGTGTTCATGTTTTAGTTTTAAAAAATCTTGCTACAAATGTAGCAAGTAGTTAATACAGTTTATACCCTGCCTGCACAGAGCACTACAGTACTTAGGATTTAAATATATATACATATATATATATATATATATATATATATATATATATATATATATATATATATATACACACACACACACACACACACACACACACACACACACACACACACATATATATATATATATATATATATATATATATATATATATATATATATATACTTTTAAACTGTAACAAACTGCTTGCTGCAATATCGCAAACAGTTGCTACAGGTTATAGCACACAGAGAGAGCTACAGCACTCACATTTAACAGCAAATGCAATAACAGCTTATAAAATTAAAGAGAGATTGGGATCAGATGATTGCACCCCTCCCCACAGACTGTTTGCCCAGGGCAGTTGCCACTCTCACTCCCACCCTAGTTACACTACTAGTTCTTAGGGTGGTTTGCAGGTTCACTCTTATGGAAGAGTATCATTTTCTTGTTGTTAACAAGGCTGTTGTCTTTTTAGGATGTGCATATAGGTAATAAGAAGTTAATACTTTTAGCCAGAAGTTAGGTACTGCATCTGGGCCCATGTTTTTTTCAGTTAAGAGCTTATTTTAATGTTATGAACAGCAGGTATAAAGAAACAAGCCCACCTTTATCTTCTTGAGTAAGAGCTGCATGTGTAACATAGGTCTGAAAAGCACAACTGCTTGAATATGCATATGGTTTAAATGCAAGTATTATAAATATGTCAGCTTTGAGTAGTCAAAACACTAAGAAGTACAGGTACTGTTTCTGCTCCCCAAGTGCAATGCTCCCCTTCTGTTTTTTCTCCAAGGTAACTCAAGCTCTCAGAAATATTGATCATTTAGGATGTAAAAAATGAATGGGCGGCCACAGTGGTGCAGTGGTTAGCATTGCCGCCCCACAGCAAGAGACTCTCCAGTTTGATCCTCAGCTGGGGTGCCTTCTGTGCAGAGTCTGCATGTCCTCCCTGTGGTTGGGTGGGTTTCCTCTGGGTGCACTGGTTTCATCCCAAAGACAGGCTGTAGGTGGATTGGACACTAAATTGGCCCTACGTGTGAGTGTGTGCCTTCTGTGGAAGGTTGGGTGCCAGGCTGGCAACTCAACACCGTAAAACTTTACTGCTAATAATGAGCAGACAGGTGATGCACTATGGTGACCCCTAACCAGGAAAAAAAGGATGTAAAAATGAATGTCTGTTTTTCTCCAAGGTATAGAATGCTCTTCACATACATGTACTGGTGTTTATTTAATTGTTGAAGAGAAGCAGTTCTAGTTTTAATTTTTAAAACTGCTTCACTTAAATTGGTGTGTTGGAGTACATGAGTACATTAAACTATTTATCACTCAGATTGCTTCCACCTTCCAAGTGCAGTTCTCCCAGCCCCCCCCCCCCCCGGGGGGGAATTTCAAGTAGTCATCATCGGGATGTTTGACTTATAGAATACCTTGTGTCCTACTGTAAGTGAATGGTTTCCTTCCTTTTTGTTTTTATAATGGGCAGAAAGCAGTAAAAATGTATTATTTTATAACATGTGACTGACTGCTGCTGAGTCGAGGCATGCCCATCTGGTCTCCTCTCTGTTATCTCACTTTGAATAACTGAGACTCCCAAGTCAGCAAAGTGATGTATGAATTGCAATTGTCCAGAAATATAAAACATTAAAAAATTCAGACCAGAAAAATCTAAAGATGACATGCCAAAAAGCAACAGACCATTGATTTATGTGTACATTAGGCTCTTAGTGGTCTGGCTAGATAGATTCTCTGCTAATTAGCTGTAGCACTGAATTTATTTCTGTCAGACTGAGAATTTGGCAGAGATGCATAACAACCTTTCTGTCAGACAGTTAACTTGGCAGAGATGCATAATACCTGTAGGCTAGGTAATGTGTTCATCTCAAAGCCTTTCTTGGCAGACAGAAAATAGTTACTTAAATGATGTTATTCAAGCAGATGGTGCTGAGGATGTGTAGGTGTCGTTAATTCATCATAAGTGGATGAGTATATTATGTTCTTTACTCTGAGCTCAGTTTCTTTGTTACACTACGGGCTGGTAAATGAAAAAAGTAATATCAGAATTTTTTTGGTGTTCTGATTATCAAAATTTGATAGAGAATAAATATTTTATTCCAGATATCATAGCAATTGCTGCTCTCACCATGTTTTTATATATCCAGGATAGTGTACTAGGCAGTCCAGTGGGGCTGTGATTACTGACAGAAAGTTTGCGCTAGCATGGTATCAGAATATATAGGACTGTTCCTTCTTACTTTTTATGGTCCCTCAGACATAGAATAAAATATAGCTGAAAGCACAGGGTTGCAAGAATATAGATTGTCACAACATGAACTCATAATATTACATAGAACTACAATTGTACTGTGAAACTTTTAAAATGTACTTTTCTTGAATTTTGTACATGATTGTGTGAACTCTTGGCTACTCTGACATTTCATTATTCATGAGATAATGATATACTCTGATAGCTGTGTGTCATACCTGATGCAACTTGGAATTACTATATCTACTAAGTCAATAAAAGGAAAATTAATTTAAAATAATGTATTGGGTTTCTTTCTAGATTGTGTTGCCTTCACTAAGTTACCTACAGACAGACTCGTTGTTTCTTCCCTGCTACAAGATGTTTATAAACCTGGGTCAGTTGACGGTCTTTCCTTATGCAGAAGGATGACTGTAGCTGTTCTCCACTCTATTTTGACAAAGCCTGTTCAGAGGCTGTGGTTAAATAGAGTTCCTACTGGCATGATAGGTCCTGATTTAAGCTATTTAAGAGGCAACATGGTGTATTGTTGGGCCCCATAGATGCTGTGTTTTAAGCTTTAGAGAGTGCTGTGGCTGCCTGTTCATTAGTTATAATTTGTAAAAGACTGGTAGAGGGTATTTCTTGGGGGGGAACTGGGGCTGATGGAGGAGTGAGGTCTGAGCTGAATTTATCAGCCAGCAGATTTGCTATATCTTCTGGTTGAGTATAGGACATGTCTTCTATAACTCGTTCTGCAGGTGTATATTTAGTGGCATATGTGTCATTCAGCTGTAGACTATACAAAATAAATAAACACAGACACGCAGCATACCTCTCACTCTTACAAACTTAGAAAGCTGATAGAATAGCAGGTTTTGCATTAGTATGGGTTTGCTGAAGGATATGAAGTCTGAGTCACCAATGTTTGTTATTATTTTCTAACTTCAGTCTTTAATGATCTGTCACTAATTTGCCAGAAAACCATAATTTTATGAAAAATGGACCAAAAATATGAGGCAAAAATCTGGACATTCTGTAAAAATCTGTACAGTTGAGAGGTATGACAGATATCTTGTGACAAGGGTCTCAGGATAATAGTCCTCATTGCACACTCCCTAGGGAACAGTAAATATTGCACTAAGACAAAGGTTAGGATTCATGAACACCTACATGTTGCCCATTTGCATGAGAAGCAGGGTAGTTCAAGCTATGTGCAATTCAGGAAACAACTGTAAATGCTGCATTCGCCTGTAAAACAGGGATCAGCAGCTGAATATGCCAATGAGCATATAAAGTACATATTAATTAAGCAAATAATTATTGTGGAGCAATTTAGAAATGTAAAACATGAGTGCCAGATGTCACTCTCACGTTAGCTCTTAATTCCAACACATGCTGGAATATAGCCATGAGGAAACTGCTGCGGCCATCATAAATCTGTACATGCAACAGGCTCTAATACAAGGTGCTGCTGCACTTGTTACCAGACCTTGGCCTAGGAAGCATAGGGTGCTTAGACCACATCTAACTTACCATGGATTTCATGACATAGAAATAATGGAGCATGACAGGATGGATAAAAATGCCGTAGAGCAAACGGCGAACATCTGCCATCCTTACATGCAGCCCTCTGGGAATTGTGGAGACCCATTCACAGCAAAAATCAAGATATATGTAGCAGTATGACATTATGTATACTAGCTACAGGGACATTTCAGTATTGCACAAGGGACACATTGGGGGTGTCACAGGACTCTGCCTCTAAAATACTCCCGTTTCTCAATTCAGTATAGCAACATGTGGGGTTTCCACTTACCCCAAAAGACATAATTACTACCATGTAAAATTTCTATGCCATAGCACATTTTCCTAAGGTTATGGGGGGCATAGGCTGCACACACATTGAAATAAAATCCAGTCCTAGTGAACCCGGAAGAAGGTACATTAACAGAATAGGTTAACACTCCATCAACTGTCAGGTGGTCTCCAGTGTACAATGTATATCTTATAATGTATCTGCAGGCCATGGCTCCTACATATCGAACACCTCTTACCTGTACCTTTGGCTTTCCAAGGGTGATTTTCCACAGGGACATCTAGTGGGGGATGAAGGATCCAAACCCAAAAGGCAGCTCCAAAATGTAACATTTGTGTTTTTTCCTGTTACTTTAAGGAAATGTCTTTTATATTGACTGTTCATGCATTGGTTCAACGATTGGCTACATAGTTTATTTAAGCTATATGCTGTCAGTTCTTCTAACCAATCTCTGATGAAGTCCCTTTTTAAATTTGGAAGGGTGAAAGTGTTTAGTGTTTTTTATGTTTTAATTCCTGTGTTCATGTGGATTAAATTATTTGAATTGAAAACAGAGTTTCCTTTATTTTGTGGTGGTGCAGAATTACATTCTGCAGCTGCCTTCTAGATGTCGACCTTTTCCCTCTGTTTTTCCTGGTTATTAGTCTGATTTTGGTCCTGTGTTCGCATAGTTTGTTTTAAGTTGGATACCTGTTTGGAGGTTCTCAGATGGTGGAATTTGATGAGCGCTCCATTGATAATCTAACCTTTTTGCTTGAAGAATTATCACAATGGCTTAAGGTGACCCAAGTCAACATTTCCAGTTTAGTATTTAACCAGACTCAGGATGTTAATTCTGGATGCAAGGGGGCTTGTTGCAGACAGCAACAGCATGAGTTCATGTTCTGCACTTGTGCTACTTTGGACAAATTGGAGGGGAATTTGGAATACAGCAATGTATTTTCTCTTGAGAGTTGGTTGAGATCAGGTGAGGTCCAATTTCATGAGGTGAGTGATGACTCTGTTAGACCATTTAAAGCTCAACTTGCTATGTTTGAGCAAAAGTTGACACAACTTAGAAGTTTACAGGTGGGCAATTGCTTTTTGGCTAATTATATTAAAATAAAATGTGTGCCCAAGGGACTTAGACTATGGAAAACCCCCCATGGAACTGAGCCTTTCTCTATTTTCCATGGAGAACTTGTTGAGCTGTTTGATTGCACTGGTCTTGAACTTATGAGAGATTATTAATTAAAGAAAATAAGCATAAATTGGCCACTCTAGATTTAGAAATTTAACATCAATATGGAAAATGAATTGCTTTTTGAGGTGTACAAAATTGAGTATGTGGGTGTTTTAAAAAAACTGGACAGACTTACAGCAGACAATGAGAGAAAACAAAAAAAAATGTTTCTAAGGGGCAAGCATGAATATGAGCTAAAATTGCATTTCCTGTCCCTAAATCTCAAGATTCACACAAACACACTACTAGTTTCATGTTAGACTCACTGAGACAAGCTAGAGGTGGGTTTAATACTGTGGATGAATGGAACGGTATGATATTAGATACAAATGTCTATGGGATAGCCAATAATGATGATTTTTTTAGTAGCAGGTCAAGTAAGCAGATTGGAGAGAATAAGGGGTTGGAATGTCAACAGCAAGTCACTTTCAGTATACCAGAAACAGAAAACGAAACAGAGGCAAGGGAGGAAGAACCACAACAGCAAAGGACATTGCACCATTTATTAATTATAACAGAACATTGATTTATGATTTTAGACATGTTAATGTTTTTAATTTGTCATCTAGAGGTTAATGATGTTTATACAATATTGTTTAAGGAAGGTTTTAACTTTGTGCCACACTTTAAGACCAATATAGACAAGGTCATGATAAAGTTCAAGTTATTTACTCAAAATTGAGATTATGCATTTTTATTTTTGAAGGCAAAGATATGGATATTCCTGATGAAAACAACTCAGGTTACCAACTCCAAAAAACAGCTTGAACTCCAAAAAAACTCGCTTACAGCTCCCAAACACAGTAAATAACCGTGAACAAATGTAAAAGTTGTTGATTTATAAATATTGATATGATATTTTTTTGGAGTTCAAGCTGTTTTTTGGATATGGATATTCCTGCCAAGTTTAACTTACAGAAATAAAAGTACATTTATGCCCCCAGCCCAACCCTGGTGTCTATTTTTGAAAACCTTTGTGGTGATTAGTTTAGGGCTTTTATGCAATAGTTACAAAACTGGGTATAGGGATAATTTATCACATGTAGAGCAATCCTTATTGGAGAACATTATGAGATACAGGTCTAGTAGAGTCATGAAGCCAGATAACGGTGAGGATATTGCGCTCATGGACCAGTTTGACTATTCATGTAAAATGTTTAACATTTTTGATGAGACAAACTATATGACGGTGTCAAGGAATTAAATTAATATTTCATACAGGAATGTCAATTACCTTTTGTTGGATATGTTGTACCAAGGGTCTATTACAGGTGATATATTTGATTATGACAGGGTTGAACATCCAGTCATCTGTTCTATATTCAGGATTCCAAAGATCCACAAAGATAGCATCACCCCCCCCCTCCCCTTTAGGCCAATAGTAGCAGCAATCCCCTTTAAAACTAAATTTCTGGCCGAATATGTTGACTTGAAATGTAAAAACATTGTGAATACATTTGGCTTTGTGCTTCAAGATTCATGACACCTACTGGAGAAAGTAGATCATTTGGAATTTGATGAAAATATTGCATTTGTGACTATTGATATAGTCAATTTATTTTCAGTTATACCACATTCTATTGGCCTTGAATTATTTACTGTGGCCATGGTGGTGCAGCAGTTAGTGTTGTTGCCTCAAAGCAAGAGGTTCTCCTGTTCAATTCTTGGCTGGGGTGCCTTTTGTGCAGAATCTGCATGTCCTCCCTGCGGTCACGTGGGTTTCCTTTGGGTGCTCCAGTATCCTCCCACATTCCAAAGACATGCAGTAGGTGGATAAACTGGCGAAGTGACACCCCAACCCCATGTGCAAAATGGGAAAAGGGGTTGAGGATGTATGGATGTTCACTGATATTTCTTCCTTCAACCATCAGGATATTATGGTTATTAGAGAGTTTATGGATATAGTCCTTAAAAATAATTTTGTATTTTTCGAGGGCAAGTTTTTCCACCAAATTACAGGAGTGGAATTGGGAGCCAAATGTGCTCCCATTTTTGCCAAATTGGTTTTGACAGCATAGGAAAAAACTGTTCATGTTTAACTCCCCTTTTTCAAGTCACTTTTCAATAGATTACAGGTTTTTGGATGATATCCTTGTTTTTTGGAAAGGGGACCTTCAGCAGATTAAAGAATTTGTTGAGAACTTTGGTACCACTACAGACTATCTCCAGTTTACTTTCCATACATCGTCTAAGGCCATTAATTATTTAGATGTCACTATTTATTAGGATTTAATAAGACAGCGGTATTGTTCCACCATTTTTAGGAAAGACAACTTTTCCAATTCACATTTACACTACAATAGCTGCTGCCCTTATTATCAGAAAAAAGTATAGCCCCATGGCAGATGGTCCATTTGTCTAGATTTATAATAGATGACAGATAATTTGAACTGGAAATTAGTAGTTTGATGAAAATGTTTTTGGGAAGAGATTACCTTTAGGATCTCCTTGATAATTTAAAAGGATTGATTTCTCAGGGTAGGAGGGACGAGTACATGCCTATTGTAGGCAAACAGTCTGTCCCTAGTAGCACCCAGGTAAAACATAGTGGCAATGAGTTAGACCCTAGAAGCAGTGCTTTGGTCATCCCATAAAATAGAGATGTCTACAAGATTACAAACATTATTACACACAAATGGACTTTAATTTTTACTGACAAAATGAAATACTGTATTGGTAACACCCCTCTTTTTACATTTAGTAGGGGTAAGAACATCAAGGAGCTGTTAAAACTAGAGCCTACCAATGTTAGGAACATTTACAAGTCTAGAATGTCTAAATGTGGGATGTGTTCCATATGTAGGTATATTAAGATGAACCCTATGTTGAGATTACTAATTATCTTTGCACCATTCATTGCCCTGAGTTTATTAATTGTAATTCTAAGGGAATTGTTTACCAGGCTACCTTTGTCTCCTAGTCATCATTTTACATCAGAAAAGCCAAAAGACACCTTAGAACTAGAATACAGGAACTTCTTAGGGATATGAAGCACAAAAGGTCCACCAATGCTTTATTCAAACATTCCCTTACCCAACAGAGCCAAGACGCTGTCCTCCAAAAAAAGGAAGCCAATCTGGTGTTCTCCTGCCATAAACAAGCTCTAAAACAGAAGGAGGAAACTAATGCCGAATAAGATGAAGTCCCAAGACTGGAAAAACTCCCTTATGAGCCTTAACAAAAAGTTGAGATCCCTCTTCAAATCCTCTAAAGCTAGCTATGAAAACAGAATTGCAGCAGATAGTAAAGAAAACCACAAGGCCTTCTATGGTTATGTAAAGAATCTCCACGGTAATAACCAGATTTTCTCTGAGCTACTGTACAATGGTACGTCCTATACCGAGCCAACAGATATTGCCAATATACTGGCCAACAGATTCAGTGCCAACTTTACCCCCCCCCCAAGGGACCAGTCACAATACCAGTAGATTGCCAGGCACCCAGTATTACTGCTGCACAGGTTAAAACAGCACTGTCCAAGGCCAAGAATACAGCTTCTATGGGACCTGACAATATCCCTGGCTGTGTTCAACATGAACTACAGTTTGAAGTGGTACCTCATCAGTGTGTCCTGTTCAATCACAGCCTCACCTCAGGCTTTGTCTCTACCAAATGGCACACTGCTACAGTCATCCCTCTCCACAAAGGAGGAGCAACTACAGACCCAGGGAACTATCGCCCCATTAGCCTGATGGGTCTGATGTGCAAAGCAATGGAACACATCATCATGGACCTAATAAACAAGGATATAGGTAATCTCCAAACTCTGGATCCCACACAGTTTGGTTTTGTGAAAGGTAGATCATGCCTGCTCAACTTTGTTGACTTCTTTGAATCAGTCACCAGAGCTGTGGATGAAGACAAGGAGGTTCATACAGCCTACCTTGATCTGGCCAAGGCCTTTGATACCATTCCCCACTCAGGAATAATAGAAAAACTCACTAAACAAGGTATCAACCTCTATATCATTAGGTGGGTTGCAAACTGGCTCATAGGTAGAACCCACAGTGTGAAAGTAGCTGACTCCAAGTAAGACTGCTGACCAGTCACAAGTGGAGTCCCATGGGGTTTGGTCCTGGGTCCTCTCCTGTTTGGTAGCTACTTCTCTGAAGTCCAGGCCAACATGAAGGGACTCAAGCTGACAAAGTTCACAGAAAATTGCAAGTTGGGAGCTATTATTAACTTCCCAAGTGATGTTGAAATCCTATAGAAAGGCCTCACTGAGACCAAAGACTGGTGTCAGAACCATGGCCTTAATCTCAATGCCAAAACCTGTGTCATCATCCCCTTTGGGAAAAACCCAGTTTCCATGAATTACCACATCGATGGTAGTCCACTGAACACAGAAGGTGTTATAAGAGATCTGGGAACACAGGTTGACAGCAACCTCTCTTTTGACCGCAACATTGCCACTGTGGTCAGAAAGCCCTTCTATGTGCCACATCTCATTACTAAGGGTTTTGCATCCAGGAAGAAAGAGGTCATTGTCTCCCTCTACTCTTCCCTCATTAGGCCAATCATTGAGTGCAATGCCCCATTAGGCATCTTCTTCTTTTCCTTCTTTCGGCTGCTCCTGTTAGGGGTTGCCACAGCAGATCAGCTGTTTCCATTTCTTTCTGTCCTCTGCATTTTGCTCTGTCACACCAACCACCTACATGTCCTCTCTCACCACATCCATAAACCTTATCTTAGGCCTCCCTCTTTTCCTGTTACCTGGCAGCTTCATCCTTAGCATCTTTTCCCCAGTATACTCAGCATCCCTCCTCAGCACATGTCCAAACCAACGTAATCGTGCCTCTCTGGCTTTGTCTCCAAACCTTCCAACCTGGGCTGACCCTCTAATATACTTATTCCTAATCCTGTCCACCCTCGTCACACCCAGTGCAAATCTTAACATCTTCAACTCTGCTACGTCAAGCTCTGACTCCTGCCTTTTTGTCAATGCCACTGTCTCCAACCCATATAACATAGTTGGTCTCACTACCCTCCTGTAGACCTTCCCTTTCACTCTTACTGGTACTCATATGTCACAAATCACTCCTGAGATTCTTCTCCACCCACTCCATCCTGCCTGTACTCTCTTCTTCATCTCTCTTCCACACTTACCATTACTCTGAACTGTTGATCCCAAGTACTTAAACTCATCCACCTTTGCCACCTCTACTCCCTGCATCCTCACCATTCCTCTATCCTCCCTCTCATTCACACACATATATTCTGTCTTAGTCCTGCTGACCTTCATTCCTCTTCTTTCTAGAGCACATCTCCACCTCTCCAGGGTCTCCTCCACCTGTTCCCTACTCTCATTACAGATCACAATGTCATCTGCAAACATCACAGTCCACGGGGACTCCAGTCTGATCTTGTCTGTCAACCTGTCCATCACCATTGCAAATAAGAAAGGGCTCAGAGCTGATCCTTGATGTAATCCCACCTCCACCTTAAACGCATCTGTCACTCCCACCACAGACCTCACCACTGTCACACTACCCTCATACATATCCTGTACCACTCTTACATTCTTCTCTGACACTCCCGACTTCCTTATACAATACCACAACTCCTCTCTAGGCACCCTGTCATATGCTTTCTCTAAGTCCACAAAGACACGATGCAACTCCTTCTGACCTTCTCTGTACTTCTCCATCAACACTCTCAGAGCAAACATTGCATGTGTAGTGCTCTTTCCTGGCATGAAACCATACTGCTGATCACTAATCATCACCTCCCTTCTTAACCTAGCTTCCACTACTCTTTCCCATAACTTCATGCTATGACTGATCAGTTTAATCTCTCTGTAGTTACTACAGCTCTGCACATCACCCTTACTCTTAAAAATCGGTACCAAAACACTTTTTCTTCATTCCTCAGGCATCCTCTCACTTTCCAAGATTTCATTAAAGAATCTAGTTAAAACTCCACTGCCATTTCACCTAAATACCTCCATGCTTCCACAGGTATGTCATCTGGACCAACAGCCTTTCCGTTCTTCATCATCTTCATAGCTATCCATACTTCCTCCTTGCTAATCCACTGCACTTCATGATTCACTATCCGCACATCATCCAACCTTCTCTCCCTCTCAGTTCTCTTCATTCATCAACCCCTCAAAGTACTCTTTCCATCTGCTCAACAGACTCTCCTCGCTTGTGAGTACATTTCCCTCATTATCCTTTATCACCCTTACCTGCTGCACATTTTTACTAGCTTGTTCCCTCTGTCTCGCCAATCGGTACAGGTCCTTTTCTCCCTCCTTAGTGTCCAACCTTTTATACAACTCTTCATACGCCTTATCCTTAGCCTTCGCCACCTCTCTCTTTGCCATGCGCCTCATCTCCTTATACTCATGTCTACTTTCTTAATCTCTTTGACAATCCCACTTCTTCTTCACCAATCTCTTTCTCTGTATACTCTCCTGTACTTCTTCATTCCACCACCAGGTCTCCTTGTCCTCCTTCCTCTTTCCAGATGTCACACCAAGCACCTTTCTATTTATCTCTCTTACTAGCTCTGCTGTAGTTACCCAGCTATTCGGTAACTCTTCACTGCCACCCAGTGCCTGTCTTAACTCTTCCTGAACATCACCTCACAATTACCCTTTTTCAATTTCCACCATTTGATCCTTGGTGCTGCCCTCACACTCATCCTTCTCTTCTTGATCACCAATGTCATCCTACAAACCACCATCCTATGCTGCCTAACTACACTTTTCCCTGTCACCATTTTACAGTCTCCAATCTCCTTCAGACTGGCCTTCTACATAAGATATAATCCACCTGTGTGCAACTTCCTCCACTCTTGTATGTCACCCTTGGCTCCTCTCTCTAGTTAAAATATGTATTCATCACAGCCATGTCCATCCTTTTCACAAAATCCACTACAATCTGACCTTCTGCATTCCTTTGCTTAGCACCATACCTACCCATCACTTCCTCATCCCCTCTGTTCCCTTCACCAACGTGCCCATTGAAATCTGCTCCAATCACCAGTCTCTCACCCTTGGGTACAGTCATCACCACTTCATCCAACTCACTCCAAAATTTTTCTTTCTCATCCATCGCACACCCAACTTGTGGAGCATATGCACTAACATCATTCATCATTACACCATCAATTTGCAGCTTCATAAACATCATTCTATCCGACACTCTTTTCAACTCCAAAACACTCTTAGCATACTGTTCCTTCAGGATAATGCCTATGCCATTTCTCCTCCCATCCACACCACGATAAAACAATTTGAAACTGCCTCCGATACACCTAGCCTTGCTCCCCTTCCATCAGTTCTCTTGCACACACAATATACCAACCTTCCTTCGGTCCATCATGTCAGGTAGCTCTCTCCCTTTACCAGTCATGCTGCCAACATTCAAAGTTCAAACCCTCACTATCACAATCCTAGCCTTTACCTGCCTTCGGGCATTCCTTCCCCCTCTTCTCCTCCTTCGGCCAACAGGAGCCCAATTTCCACCAACACTCTGTTGGCCAACAGTACTGGTGGAGTTCATTGTTAACCCGGGCCTCGACCGATCCGGTATGTATTTCTGTACTGTTATCTGATGCCCGATTTGGCATATACCTCACTAAACACCTGCAATAACTGGGGAGGTCACAAAAGTACCTCACAAAGAGGATCCTAGACTTTAAAAATTTGTCCTATATGGACAGACTAAAAAACTCCAACTATTTTCTGTCTCATATCGCCTACTTAGAGGCGATCTCTGCTTGACTTGTAAAGCTATGTCTGACCCAGCTCTGTTAGAAATGCTACATCTAAAGAAATCCCAATCCCTTCACACCACATGCTCCAGAGACCTCAACCTCATTTCCACAATCAACAGAACATGCTGGAGGGACAGGTTCATAACCCAAGGACTGCCCATGCTAAGGACTAGGCTTCCCATACATGTCAAGCAGAGCACCTCACTGGCCCTCTTCAAGAAAAATCTTGATGAGTGGATGCTAAATAGATAATTCACCCCAGAGATCACTCCATGGCTTTACTCGACAGAGGCACTGGGAACTAAGGTCGGGTGGCACAATGTCAGGGTAATCCTATGGGCTAGGCTTGTAATGTCCTATGAACCTATATTCATATTTTGAATGTGCCCGTGTTGTGACTCAGGTGCACTTTTCTGAATGCTTTATGTTTTAAAGGGTTTTGTGCCCTGTTTGGTGTACAAATTATATTTGTATTTGTATTTTTACTTTCACTTATTTATCACCACTTTAAATTTTAACTGATAAAATATATGCATATTTTTTCATTACTTTTCACTATTTTTATTATTGATTATTGTTTTATACACACATAATATTAGGGAATTTTTGAATATCTGTGGTAAAATTTTAACACTAAATTTATTCCATTCTTTTTCTTTTTTTCCCACTGTTTTTTCCTTGTATTTTCCCTGTTACTTTAAGGAAATGTCTTTTACACTGACTGATCATGTGTCGGTTTGATGGTTGGCTGCACAGCTTATTTAAGGCCTATGCAATTAGTCCTTAAACAAAATATTAGTTTAAGGATGTGCACACTTATGCAAACAGCTTATTGTATGTTTTTATTTTTTATATTTTTCCCTCAACAGATTTGTTTGTTTTTCAAATGAATTGTAAAGGTTATAGGTTACATTAAAGGTGGGAAACATTTTGAAATGATTTATTGTGGTCTTATTTTTTTATATCACAACAACCTGACATTTTAACAAGGGTAACAAGGGTGTGTAAACTTTTTATATCCACTGTATATATGTATATATATATATATATATATATATATATATATATATATATATATACACACACACATACATATATATATATATATATATATGTGTGTGTGTGTGTGTGTGTGTGTGTGTACCTATATATCTATATACATCCCACCAAAATGGTGCACAAATAAAAAAGGAGTGCTACGGATGAATAAAGAACCCAACAACAACTCCGGCACTTCAAGTAATAAGTGACATAAATGCAGAAGAAAAATACGACTCATTCATCTGCAGTTCACAGGATGTTCATAAGGCAAACATAAACTATTAGGATAGCTGATTTAATAACAGCGTACAAACAAAACAGACCCATTTCTCCACATGGCGTCATTAGTGTATAACAGGAAATAGTTGCAAAGTTACATTTAAAACCTGTAATTAAAGGTACAGTACTCCTTGTGAATATAAATGATAATTAGTAAAGAAAACAAGCCTAACTATTGACCTCCACCAAAATAAATAATATAGCAGAAATTAATAAAGAAGCAAATAAATATGTGTATACGTATACATAAAAATACACAGGCATGCACACATCTCAATATAAACCAATATAAGCATTCCCAACTACTCACTAAAACAAAAACAAATAAATTAAACAGTAATCATTCAGTCCAGGTTTAAACACCCCTAAATTAATTATCCACTTACGTTCTTTCTGAGACAGTATTTTATGTTTATGTGAATTAGTTAAACCCTCCACAACTAAAATATCAATACCTAAGAAAATAAAGTGTGCTATATTATGTTGCATAATGTGTTTGTACAAAGCACTCCTAGGACATCTACAATTAATGTCACTAAGATGTAATGCTATTCTCTGTTTAAAAGATTTTGAAGTTTAATCAACATAAAATGACCCACACTGGCATACCACTAAATAGACTACCCATTCAATCGTGCAAGTAATCAAACGTCGAATGTCAAACACTTTAGAGGTGTTAACCGAGGTGAAAGAATTGGTTCTGGAAACTAATTTTCAATAAGTGCAATTTCCACAAAAAGTACTACCAACAATCCTTTTAGTTTTAACCTGAGAAGAATCATTCATATTTCTCTTGAAAACAGAAAAATGTTTACCCATGTTTTTTCCCCTCCGATAACCAAAATGACAATTTGTATCTAGACATTGTTCAAAAAATGGGTCTGTCTTTAAAATTTATTAGTGTTTGCTGATAATAGCCTTAATTTTGAAAATGTTGGTATCAAAAGTGGTAATAAAACGAGGTATAACTGAGCAATAATCATAATTCGTCTCACCAGAAATATCATTCACCTCATTTTTATTTAGTAACACCACTCTAAATTGTTTAGCTGCTGTCTCATAAGCAGATTTAATCACATTATGTGTATAACCCCTATTGAGAAATCTTTTCATCAAACTAGAAGCCTCAGACTGAAAAGTGTTATCAGAACTACATATACATTTGTGACAGATCCACACAGTCTACCTGGTTTTTGTTATGCCTCGAGCCACGTACCACTGTGTATGTTTAATTATCTACCTCACTATATGCTGCTAATATTGTAACAATACAATATGCTTAAGAGCAGGCCTTGCTCACTGATTACTGGTATAACTGAACTTTTGTTAACCTGTATCAGCTTAAAAGATGTTTACCAGAATATGGGGGATTCCAATGAGGAACTATATCACAAGTTTGTGAGCTAGAAAAGGGAAGTAAGGCATAAGACTAGACATTACAAGACTTGTTTACAACTTAGGAAATGATCTGTAATTTTCTAAAATATTCAATCAACTCATGATGAGCTTTTGCTCTATATGTCATTAGTTGAACCTATTGACCTTATTGTTTGTTCAAGACTATAAAAAGCTCAAAGGCTAAAATGGAAATCATCATCCGGATTTGATCACAGCACCAGCCTGAACTGAGCATAGAGCCATTTTGCCAGTGTTGGCCTTGCCTTGACTGAACAGATAGCTGCACTGAATATGAGTGAAGTCTCCCTATTAGTGGCGAAGATGATTTTGTTTATGCATATGCTTGTAAGTACATGATTTATTAGTTTTTTCTGTTTATCTAGTACGTTTTTGATTAATAAATTGTTAAGTTTGAGCCTTGGTGTCTTGTGTCATTTCTAATTCTGTATTAACCTCAGACTTTAAAGTAATGGACTAGTTCAACATTTCAATCTTAAAAACTGAGACTTATGGATTTTATCCATAATGTGCCTGGGGTGGCAGCTCTCAGCATGCAGCAATGGGTTTTTGGTGAATGGCTTCTGGTACATACTTGAAACAATGGTCCTGTCAATAACCTTTGTGACATTAATGTCCAAAAAAATCAACATTGAATAAATCAGTCTTGTCAGTAAATTTCAAACCATAGTGGGTAGATTTAAAAAAATCACAAATTGACCCCATAGCTCAACTGGACCACATCAAACCACCTAATAGTCATCCAAGTAACATCTTCATATATTCAGAAATGTCAAATAGGGATTCCCATATCCATATATCAAACTATGCTCTAAATAACCCATAAATAGTTCCGCATATATGGCTGCAAAGGTAGCACCTATTGCCAAGTCTCTAATTTGTAAGAACCATTTTGACTTATACGTAAAAGCATTGTGTTCCAAAACTATGCCTAACAATTTCAATAAAAATCCTACTTGAACCCCTGAAAACATTTGAGAGTGTTCGAGCTAATATTTAACTGCTAATAAACCCCCTTCATGGGGTATACTAGAATATAATGACTGTACATCCAAGGTACATAGATAAACATTTTGAGGAACCTGTAAATCATTCATCAGTATAAGAAACTTGTTGCTATCTTTAATACGAGCTAAAATAAAACTCAATAAGGGTTTCAGCTTCGATTCATCTGATGAAGCGTAGTCAATCTACGTGAAAGCGCTCATTCCATGTTTCCAATAAAGAAGTATTCCTAAATTGAAGACGGAGTTTGTTCCTGTGGTGATTTTTCCTGTGGCGATTCCTTCTGTTCTTTATGCAGTTATGTGTAATTCACTAAGTATTTGTTGTTTGAAAACTTTAATGGCAGGGTGGTATGATGGCTAGAATGTCAACTTCTTGAATCTAAATGGGTCAAACTGAGAGTGCAACAAAAATGTTTCACATCCATAATTGTTGTGTATTGAGCAACATAAAAATTAGGAATAAATCCTAAACCTTTATTTAGTAAATCCAATTCTTCTTTAGAAAAAACAGCATTAGTCAAATTAACAACCATTTGGTTATCACTATGAACATCATCAAGTACGGAACAGTTCACAATATTCTCTGGGTCAGTGCTTAAGTTTCTATGAATCTTCTGAACATTGCTTCTGTGGAGTCGACCTTTATGTTTTTTGCCTCCCTTCTAAAGGGCTCTAGAATGTTTAGTAATAGGTGAAGTAAAATCCATAATGTCACCAGTATCAGTCTCAATGTCAGTTTTGGAGTTGATGGATGAAAATTCTGAAGCACTGGATCCAGTGTTAGGTGCTTCAGAGGACTTTCTTAAAATGGAACGCACTCTCTTCCTTTTGGGTCTAGTAATACTTTGTCTCTTTGGTGAATCTAACAGCCCTTTTGATTTTCTTCCATGAATAAGCTACATCTGCTTTAAAATCATTCATATCACACTGATATTTCTTAAGTTTGCAGTCTCATAGCTCTTTCTCATAAATATCAGCCTCCTTAAGAAATGTAGCATATTTCTCCACATAACCTGTCTGTGATGAGAAAATATGCAATTTTTATAATTAACATTAAGTTTTTCGATCTAAACAGACAGTTGTTAGTCATAATATTCGATTAACAACATGATAAACGACTTAAAGTCTGTCTGCTGTATTTTACGCCACTTTTGTATAAACTCCAAATTATCCGCTCCAACTCCCAGTTCCACCTAAACCCACAGTCCCCTAGGAGCAATATTCACATTTAAGTAAGCCTTCGATAACATATTGTGCCAAACATTACCATGTACCTTCTTGGTGGAATCCAAAAGTAATTTAAACTCTTTTTCCATATTGGACTGTACTGTACACCATTGTGATCAATGTTTCCCATTGTCTTAGTAAAAACAAAGAAATCATCCTTGTCCACTGACAGGTTGTTTAAAAACAACCTTAAATCCTGTCTGTCAGCGATCATGAGTTGTAAATTAAATCCGTAAATGTCTGAATGTATAAATATCTCACTTCTGGAATCCAAATACTTCTTTAATAAAAGTAAATTAAGTCCCACAACTTTAGTATAACGTAGTATTAAAAAATGTAATAATATAATTTAGGACAATCAATGGCATTCAGCATCCATAAATAGATATATCCAACCAAAACAGTGCACAAATAACCAAGGAGTGATATGGACAAATAAAGAACCCAACAACAACTCCGGTACTTCAAGTAATAAGTGGCATAAATACATAAGCGAAAATATGAATCATTCATCTGTAGTTCACACTCAGTGCATATAATATTAGGATAGTTGATTTAATAACAGGATACAAACAAAACAGACCAGTTTTGCCACATGGCATCATCAGTGTATAACAGGAAATAGTTCCAAAGTTACATTTAAAACCTGTAATTAAAGGTACAGCACTCCTTGTAAATATAAATGCAGTTTTTTTTAAATTCACCTATATTTACGATCCATCATACATACACTATCTGGATGTTGAAATCACTAAGGATGCTGCCCAGCAGAAAAGCACAAGTAATATTTTCAAGAAAAGTACATACTCTAACAGTATGTTACAGTATGAGTTGTCATTCTGAAAAAAGGAATAGTGAAAGGGCAATCTGCGCATTTACCACATATGGTATTAGGGAATGAGCAATTCCAAGTAGAGAGTCAAAAATTGACTACAATGTTTACAGCTAGAGGTTATCCAACTGGGCCAGTTGTCACTATTCATGAAGAAGTTAAAGATAAAAGAAACCAGGGGTTGTATGTACCTATAATTAGAGCCCAGGAGACATTCAAATTCAATAGGAACACAGATGTAAACACTAATGTCTTTTAAGACAGTTTTGTTACCACATACATGACTGATAATAAAAGCATTCTGAAAATTTTGAAAGACAATTGGAAAATTTTCAGTTGTTATGAAAATGCTGTAGAAACAGTGGGAGAAGGACCTAGAATGGTATTTAGGAAAGGTAAATCAGTAAAACAATACCTTGAAGGTCAGAATAGATAAAGTAAGGGGGCATTAACAAATAAAAAGGGAACACATTTAAGGGTGGTTTCTGCACTCACTGCAAACATATACTAGAGAAAAACTTTGTGATGACTAATAGGTTGAACATTTTCTCTGATTTTCACTGCAACTGCAACACTTCCTATATAGTTTACCTAGCCAAGTGCCAAGAGTATGATTTTTTTATATAGGAAAAAACAAAAGGAAACTTTGTGATAGAATATACAAACATGTTTTGGATGTAAAAAACAAAATGATTCTAATGCTTTGTTTAGACATTTATTGAAATTTCCCACTCACAAATTTTTATTTTTTGATTTAGATATTGTTGCAAAGAATATTAGAGGGATCCTTGGGATGATTTACTTGAGCTGTGCGAACTTAAATGGCAAATTAGATTAAATGCTCAAACACCACCAGGTTTGAATGATGGACTATCGCTGGCTAGTGTTTTAAGGTTACCTTCATATGATATGTAACATTATTTCTGGGTTATGCAAAGTTTGTCTTTTTTAAGTGTATGTTTCTTTAACGGACTTATTTTGTGGACTCACACTCAGTGTAAATAATTTGTTACTAGGGAGCTTTGATTGGTTTTAATTAACCATGTGACTGGGAGAGAAAGTATTTAAATGTGAGCACTGCAATGATTTTTTTATATTCAGATGAAGTCATGGTTACACTCAAGAAAAGCACTCAATATTGGCTTTTACACTATAAAGTTTCCTGTGGTTGTCTCTGGGACCTGGTTTCTAGCTTCATTTTGGATCTTTTACATGCACCTGAGTGACCACCAACTCAAGCAGATGGGCTTTTTTAACATGGCATCCAATGGATAATATACTCAGGAGTGTAGCACCATACCCTCTTATGTTTCACTGCAGTGTCAGCAGTCCATCTACCTGGTGTGGGAACAGAACCCAGAGCCTTCTGTACCAAAGGTGAGTGTGCTACCTGTTGCACCACTGACATTGACTTTAGACAGTATTATTTTCAGACAAAACACCTGTCATGCAAGTTTCTCTGTGGCTCAACATGTTTATGTGGAAAGTTCTGAAGAACAACACAAGGAGTATAGGGTATGAGTCCACATTAGGGATAGTTTAATTTTAGGGGTCGTAATTATTTTTTTCTTTACTTGAACCTAAACTGCACTTGCAATTTAAAAGGCTAATGTTACAATGCAAGTGTGTATAATGGATACTAAACAGGTTAACTGTGATAGTAGAATAATCATTGGAATGGAAACATTTCCACAGGAATACATATATGCCTCAGATTATTAATACAATAAAGGGACACCTTAAAGTGCAACAGTTACAGGGTTGACAGAATCAGTTCTATCTCCAATCATGTGGAAAATGTGTACCTAACTTATATCCTGTTAATGTCAGTTATCTTGTGGCAGTAACAGTTGTCATGTGAACCAAAAAAAGGCATAAGTACCACACATAGAATGAAGAAGTTGAGGTTCTTTTGTTTCATGCGTTTTATTCCCATTTGGTAGCACTCACATTTTTGAAAATGCATCGGCAATAATGCTACTAAGTACTACAAAAACAAATTTACGTAAGGACAACACTAGATTGTCATACCATATTTGTTGTGACAATGCTGTACTTATGATTTCCATCCACCATCCCAGAGAACATGCCCATTGCTGCCAACTTATTATTTGAAATATAACTGAGATATCAGCATTAGCCAGTACTTGATGGAGTAACTGTGGAGCAATTCTGAATACACTGATCAGCACACATGGCCAAGTCTAACTGCCATACTTCATACCTAAAGTGACACATAAGAGATCATATCCACATTTCATTCCAGTCCCTTTCTGAGCTTTCTGTTGCACAAATGCAGTCACTTAGCTTGTCTGTCATTGTGCACGGGCTGGTACATATGAGATTCGAAGTGGTTTCCAATTTCCTACAATTTTTCTTGATATCTTTAAGAACACATGTCAGGGAATGGTCAGGGTAGTGCTCCAGTTAAACCAAAAAAAAGTGGTGTCAGGAGAAATCCAAAATCTTTGGTGGACTTCTCATTATAAGTTACAGCTGATGGCTGCTTTGGAGAGACTATACCAGATCCCAATACAAGTCTGAGGCTTAGAATAGCTTGGCCAAGGCTGTCACTAGTGCAACGGGCATTCCACACACTGCTGAAGGGGACATTACTAGGATATAAAATACTGTGTTTTGCCAACACTACAAGGTATTCATTTTTTCTTGTACTGTATAGTTTCTATAGAGATAAAAGGAAGTAAGGAGGTACATCAGGAAAGACTACAGTGCCTCAGAAAAGCACCAGGCAACTATGGCTAAGGCATGACTGATACCCATTTCATTAGTACACTGATTTGGAAATCTTTTTTACCAAATTTTGGACATCCATCCATATTTATTTATCCTTTGTTGAACATGTTAGTCCCACTAGGCTAATAGCCTCGTTTCAGTGGAAAATCAAGGTGGTATTTATAATACTGGGAAAATTTGGTCCAAGTATCGTGGATCTTCCGCTAATTGTCATTGTTGGCAGTGGGACCCATTTTGGAGGAGCAATTCCTGTTTCCATTCCAGATGCAAAGACAACTTGAAGAAACAGGGTTTCAGATGGAGAGAGAAGGAGATGATGGAGTGGTGAAAGAAATGGAGGAGAAAGCAAATACCAAGAGAGGAGAATATATGCAGGATGCTGAGGAAATGTTTCAAAGAAATCTGTTTGATGGAGATGAGTCAGCAAATGATGGATGTATAATTACACCTTCCAGTAAGGAGGGTTACGGGATGATTTACTTAAAGAAATGGTGATGAAGAATGACCCGGAAAATGAAGGAGATGTTTCCTGAGGGGACATTATAAAGAAAATACAACGGGAGTATGCAGAGGCAATCCGGAAGAATAGTAATGAGATGGAAAAGAAAACATATGCAGAGAAAGTAAAAGAAGGCAAATGCTGAGTAATAGAAAAGAAGGCAGAAGAAAATGAAAAACAGAAGTATGTGGTAAGGATTCAAAGTAGAGAAGACAAAGAACAGGACAGATATGAAGTGTGTGACAATTTAATAGTTCCATTAGGAGTAAAAGCACATGAGGTAGGGGCATTTATTCTTATTAACAAAAAGACATTTTGTGACATTAGATTTGAGATTGTTTTTCCAATGGGAGAATATGAAAAAATAAAGACTGTAACCATGGAATCGTTATGTGATACAAGCATTTAACAAGGAAGCAAAAAAGAAAATTAATGTAAAATTTCAAACAGATGTAGAAAGAGAGACTTTGAAAGGATATTTGAAAGCTTAAAAAAGTACTGGACATTGCAAATGTTTAGGACAAAGGGGGATCTATGGACTGCTGCCTGGGACAGCAATATTGTGTTAAAAATAGAAATAGAAGACATTTACATATACCAAGTAAGATAAATGTAGAGGGAAATAGGGGTATCACAAAATACTAGGGACAACCCAAAACATCTTTTTTTTTTTTTTTTGGTGGAAAAGAAGGACATTTGATAAGTAACTGTGACAAAAGTAAATGTATTTGTGAGGAACTGTGACATAATGCATAAAATGTGAATTGAAATGTTATAAATGTAACAACGTTGGTCATTTTTGGATGATTTGAAAAAAATTAATACAAGGGTAAAGAAAATGAAAAAAGTGAAGAGAATGAGAAAAAGAAAATAAATTTCAGAAGTAGTAGAAATGAAAGAAACTTAGATGAGAAAAACTAATAAAGAGTACATAAAAGAACGTTCTGAAATAAGTGATGAAGAAGACATAAATTGGGATGTACTAAAATAAAAAAATAATTCCATTGGCAAAAGGGTAAAAGAGAGAAAAAAAAAATTTAAACAGATAAGTACACAAGAAAAAAGAAGGAAATACGAGGAAAAAGAACATATACAGCTATGGGGATTGGTATAATGGCTAACTCACAGGCACAATGTACATTGTTTGATTCTCATCTTTGGAAGGAAAACTGGCTAACCTAGGAATTAGCTATAAACTTATGAAACCATGAATCTAAGGAAAAGGGAAAATGAAATTTTTAGAGTGCTTTGTGTAAATGTGAATAGTATTAAGAATACAGTAAAAATACGGATTCTGGAGTGATATAATACATGTGATGTAGACGTAGATGGAATTATATTAGAAAACACAAGATTTTTAAACATGACGAAAGATTATAAACAGAGAAACTATGGGGAGAAAACATAATCTGGAATTTGGGAAATGAGAGATATACTGGAATAGCATTATTCTGTAGAAATATAGTAAGGATATTGAATATAACTTTAGCAAAAATTGGAAGATTAACTGTTGTAGACTTAAATAGAAAGAACATATGCTTATACTAATTGTACAGAAAGGGGAAGCTTATTTCATTAGATTTTAGACTATATGGTGATATATACGAATATTTTAATAACAGGAGATTTTAATTGTGATTTAAGAGGCAAGCATAAAGAGAAAGGAAATGTTATAAGAAAAATGTTAGAAGTTATAAAATGTGGTAAGTTCAAACTTTGTAAAAAAATATGGACTTACAAAAGGGATAAGTACAGAACTGAAATACATTATTTTATTTTATCATAAACATTAGTTGTAGGAGAAGACAGGTATCTGAAACTTAATTTTCTGATCATCTTGCAATATACTAGAGATACAAGGAATATATATAAATAGGCAAATGAATAAAAAAGATAAATGAGAAAGCATGGAAGGAAAGAGATTAGTAATACAATCATGGAAAGGTCATATTAATATGAGAACATTTTATAAACATTGGTCTGAATAGTTGATGATATTTAAGGAAAAAATATAAAAAGATGTTTTTTTACAGTGGCAATATGATGAGAGAAAAGTAGAGAAAAAATATAAAAGAACAAATAACAATGTTTTAGAATATTTAGAACATAATGGCAGGAAGTACTT
Organism: Protopterus annectens; assembly: GCF_019279795.1. Lineage (NCBI taxonomy): Eukaryota > Metazoa > Chordata > Ceratodontiformes > Protopteridae > Protopterus > Protopterus annectens. The sequence goes on along the minus strand of NC_056731.1, from coordinate 1,181,038,144 downwards.
TGGCAAAGAAAAGGAATTATATAAAAGAAATGAAGAAAAACACAAAAACTGTTATATAAGGTATTTATTTCTACAAGGAAAAAAAGAAAAAGTATTGAGCAGATTAATAAAGGGAGATGGTATTGTAGTGAGAGAAATAAAAAATGTAAAAGGAAAAATAGAAATAATTCAGGAAAATATTATGAATAGTGTAGAACAATTTGTACAAGAAATGGTTAACAAAAAAAGAAGGTAGTGAAAAAACGGAAAGTAAAACAAGTTAACAGAAAAGAGAATAAAGATTTGGAAAGGAGATTTTTTTTTTTAAATGAGATAACTATTAGGACAAGTTAATATAGATTTGGTTGCAGGACCAGCTGAAATAGGGTATGCAATGTATTAAAATGTAAGGAATTTGAAAAAAGATATATTTTTAAAGATTTTGAATGAATGGTTAAATGAAGGGTTTATGTACAAAAAAAGTATGTAGTCAAATGCTTAAATTCATATGGAAGAAGGAAGATAGAAGACAATTAAAAAAACTGCAGAGTATTGAATAATAATGATTATAAGAGCTTTATAAAAATAATAGAAAAGAAATTTGAAACAAAAATGGAAAATATTATGGAAGACAGTATATATAGTTTAAAAGGGAAGGATTGTCAAAAATTATTAATGATAGAGAAATTGTGGATGATATGAATAAAAAAGAAGAAGTGAAATCATGACAGGAAACCTTAATAAGGCATTTGACACAAATGGACATGAAATCTTATGAGTAGTAATGAAAGAATATAACTGAGAATGTTAAGAAATTATATATGCATATAGTCAGAGGTAAGCCAGAATAAGAAGAAAACAGGCAGTAGCCACCATGCTGAACAGCTACAAAACTTTTATTTAAAACACAATTAAAAACACATAAAATAAGTGCTTTTGTGTTTTAAATAAAAGTTTTGTAGCTGTTCAGAGTGGTGGCTACTGCCTGTTTTCTTCTTATTCTGGCTTACTTATCATGGGCAGATAGCCATTGGTGGAGTATCTACAGTTGTTTTTTGGTTTGATATATGCATATAGTAATGAGTAGACATATTTGTAAATGTCTGGTTAAGCCAAGAGGTACAAATGAAGAATGGTATAAGACAGGGATGTCCAATGAGTTGTATACACTTTTTATTAGTTATGAATGTGATAGTATGTGAAATAAATTACAAAATGAAGAAGATGGGGTATATAATACCTAAAGGGTTAAGAATTCCAGTTCTGTTAAAATAAGCAGACAATATTATAATAATTGAAAGAAAACAAAATTTGGATAAAAGAAGTAATCATTTGCAAAAACAAGTGTCTAGAGGTGATAGGGATTGCTTTAAATTAAGAGAAATGCAAAGGCTTAGGTGATGCAGTAAAGATAGGGGGTATATATTTTACAATGGATTAAATTTCTGTGTTATGTATAAAATTTGGTAATAAAGATGTAAGTAGAATTCAATAGATAAAAACAATAGAAGAAATAAAGGAAACGTCTTTTCTGTAATAAAAATAGGGGATATATATTTTATAACAAATTTAATTTCTGTGTTCAGTATAACATTTAGGAATTAAGATGTAAGTAGAATTCAATGGGAAAAAAAAACAATGGAAGAAATAAAACAAACCTGTCTTTTCAGGAGAACATATAAGTTATCATTCAGAAAAAAAGGCTTATTTGATAAATTCAGTACTGATGTGAATATAGCATACTTAGCAAATGTATTTATGTTGCCAACAGTATTTGAAAAGGAATTATAGCACATAGTTTTTCATTTATATGGAGTTCTATATTAACCCCACTAAAAAGAGGAGTTTCATATATAAATAAAGAAGAAGGGGGTTAAGATTAATTAGGCCAGTGGTATATGCTATTTCATTAAATATGTACAAAGTGTTAACGTAGAGAAATGAAAATTATGAGGGATTAGTAGAAAATTGTATAAATATAATTATGATGAATTTGGGGGTATGGTAAAAAAGAGTAAAAGAGAAAAAAGTGCATAAACAAAGAAAATGTTACCTTTTGTGGAAAATAAAAACTGAGAATATAGAAAATAGAAAAGTATGGTATAAGAATGTAATGGTAAAACATTACTATGCAAAACCATGGGAAAATCTAACAGATGAAAAAATTAAAGCCATTAAAATAAGAAGCAAATTGTGTAATCAGAAAGTAGTATGTCAAGATTTGTTTGTAGAGACTGGGAATAGATAAATTGATAATAAAAGGAAATATGCCATACAAAAATAAAAGTGATAGACTATTTTTACATTGTCAAGAAGAAGAAACTACAGATCATTTGTTTTTGAAAGGTAAAATAGTAAAAATTATGGGGAAAATATGTAAAGGAGATCTTTTTTCAAAGATATAAAAGAAGTGGACAAAATAAAAATGTATATGATTAAATATGGATATAAGAATAGAAATAAAGAATATGTTAAAGTAATAGATAAAAAGTTATTTCATGTTATATTAGATATATGGAATAAGAATAAATTAAATTATGTTTAATGGTAACTGGATTTTAGCAACAATAGTAAGTAAAATCATATGGTGGTTATGGAAAAAGGAGTGGGGGGGTCTAATAAGGATGAATATTTAATATGAGAAGGGAAATTCTGAATATGTGTAAACAGATTTGTATATCTATATATTTGTACTTTTGTAAATATTTGTAAATATGTAAATATTTTGTAAATAACAGTTCTTCTGTATATAAATAATGGACCCCTAATCTTTTCAATAGGTACTATGTTATCTTTTACATCCACCTGAGCTACCTGCAACTCAAGCAGATGGGGCCTTGGTTTAGCATGTCATCCAAAGGATGGCACACTCAGGACTGCAGCATCCCCTTTATGCTGTACTGCAGTGTCAGCAATTGATCTGTCTGGTATGGGTAGTAATTGATTGACATAGTCATAAATGAGCAAGCATACTCTGTATATACCAAGCATACATACCTGCTAAAATACCTGCTCTTGAAGCATTACATTAGGCAATATTACAGTCAGTGTAGCTGTGTGTGAGTTCATATCCAAGAAACAGCAGCAGTTTGTCTGAATTAGGTAAAAGTGTATTATTTTGCAATCAGTAAGTTATAATGACAGTGCAATTATTTCAGATGTGCATTTTATGAGTTGGAATGCATAAATCATGTATGCAATAGTCACATAGCTCTAAGTATAATGCATATAATACTGATGAGATTATTTTGTAGTTTAATAGACGTGTATTGCTTCTTACTCATATGTGGATGTACTAAATGTTAAATATTTATGTAGCACTATGCATGGACTGTGATTTATTAAAATTACATTCCATTGATGATATTTTCATGATGCCTCTCCCTCAACCCTATTTCTCTCTCTCTCTTGTTTACATTTTTACTATGATTCCTGCTGCAACATAAACAACTGCCAGCACAGGGAGCTAGAGTAGCCATACAGGTTGAGACCACCATCCCTCCACAGGTAGCTGCAGTAGCACCACCACAGGCAGCAGACACCCAGCACTTCTGAGTCACAACCTGGCAGCATTTCCACAACTCCTCCACTACCTGCTCTAACTATGTCAGGTAGCTCTGCCTCAGGACTCTTGCTCTGACACCCAGTGGAAGTAGTAGCAGTGGAGATGGTGATTACATCAGCCATCAAGAGCTGACAGGGTCGGTGGAAAAGATAATGGAGAGGGTCTCACTGCTCTTATCAGAAGAATAGAAAAAATCCTGCACTGAATAGCTAAACTGATGCACCATCTGGAACTGTCCCATGTGTCTGTGACAGGAGATAGTGATGATAGTTCAAAGGGTATGGACTAGAGTCTCACTATATCCATGCTGAATGGGGATGCACCTCCAAATAACCATATGTATCCCCAATCATGGTGTCCCCCAACCTTTGTCGTTCATAGCCATCCCTGTTTTTTACTTCTTGTGTGTCTATACCTTCTGCCTAACCTACTCCATCTACCTACCCCTCTTATTCCTAAATAACTTCTACAGCATTCCTCTCTCTTACAAAAATGTCACCTGTCACACAAAAAGATCACACCCCATACAAATCTCTTCACATCACTTATGTGTGTATGACACACTTGATTTAGTCCAGTTGGCTATACAACATTATTACATTGTTGTCACATATCCTTGATGTGGTGACTATCGAAATTCATCAAATTATTTGCACAAAGACATAATGTCGGATTCTGAAGAAGTGAATAGCTAAGGTACTCTCTCTTGCACATTCGTCTATTCTTCCTCCAGTATCTTACCCTCTGCTTGCCACCCATTTCTTCCACTTCTATTCAACCACTTTTCACATGTTTAATCTGGTCAAAAATGGATTCCCCCACCATACACATGGCCAGAAATGGCCATTAAGCTAGTCTCTCTATTAATACACATTAATAGAGTGCTTAGCCCTGCTGTGAGACATACAGCAGTACCGACAGCACGGTAAAGAGACTCTTATTATGATATGTTCAACAGGCTGAAGGGTTCAATGTGCACCATGTGGGATGTTTCAGATCTCAGTAATGTTACGAAGTTTGATGCACACATTGGCCCTTGCTTCATACCTTTCTCATTGTCCCTTCAAATGTATGTGTTTCACTACCTGAACTATGGCTTGTTTTGTGCTGTGATCAGAAAATTCACTGGTCTAGAGAACATTGATATGGATTGGAAGTGGTTCAAATCCAGTGGAAGACAAACATTATTTAGATTTTCTTTCTTCTATCATTTTCCTGTTTATATCTTTCTGCAAGGCATTTGGACAATGACAAACATAATGGATGAACAAAGGCTCATTAATAGGATTGCAGTTATTGGTCCCATTCACTTAGGAAGTTTCTGTAATAAAAGAGTCAGCATTAATGTGAATTTTATGAAAGATATGAAGTATGACACATACAAGTATGTAATTATGTAGATGCGTTAGTCCACAGTGATTTACTAGAACAACACAGATCATATGAGTAACACAACAATATGGACAGTCTTCAAATATGTAAACAGTGGAGAACTGTGTTCCTGCATTATCCAATGATCATGACATGTATCTAAATGATGACACAGAATACATCACTACAATACACACAAGTGATCATAGATCGCCATCTGAAATTTGATCCCCGCTTTCAGTAAGCCAGCTGTAAAGAAAAGACACCATAAGCTAGGCTTCCTCTGTAGAGTGAAACACTACCTTACTGATTCTGCTAGACAAGAAACAGACACTTCTTTTCTACTCCTTTCCATTTTATATGCCTCTCCTATCCTAACCAATCTCAACTCCTCTGTATTAGACAAACTAGAACAATGTTAAAATAAAGTAGCCAAATTCACAACCAACCAATAATATAGCTCAATACAGATCACCTCAATGTGTCTCTCTAAAACAACTAAACTGTCTCACACTAAATAATTATCTAATGCACTCACAGTTAATTACAATCTTCAGACTACTGACCAACCCTAATAAAGTATCCATCATTCAACCTTTCACTACAAAGAGACCTCTCCACTTCACCCTACTGACAACTCTTTACTCTCCCTAATTAAACCTAATAATACTCCAAGATACTCCCTGTATCTACACTGCATTGGTAATAGTTGGAATACCATCTCACTCCACTTAGGAACAGTCTGCAAGCTGAAGCACTTTAAATGCCAACTGAAGTAACACCTGATAGATAAACGTCTCTGCACCTGTACCACTCCTGGTTAAACTATTACTAATACAGCTACTGAACTGGTGCCATAATTCTTTATTGCATAAATGTAATATATTATTATAACAACTATACCCTTCTCTGTCACCTCATCTCTTTTATCCCTAGAACCCCCTTTAGTTCTTTGGGCTGCTCTAACTCTTTGTCTTATCTTATGAATGCACACAAGTAGGATAAAATGTACTCCCAGTCTGATACTTCGGAATCTTTTGTATGAGCTTTTTGTGCCCACGGAATAAAAATCTAACAAGTGGTGAACTGCAAACTGTACAAAAGCCTTAATACAAATGAGTGTCTCAGATAGCCTTTGAACATAGGCAAACTGTGCCTGTGGTGCTTACCGCTCAACTGTCCACATTTTCATAGAATGTCCAGATTTTTGGCTCATATTTTTGGTCTGTTCCTCGTAAAATGTCTGGTTTTCTGGCAAATCACTGAGAAATAAAGTCACTAAATAATTACATACATTTAAGTTTCAGACTTCATATCCTTCAGAAAATGCATGCCAATGCAAAACCTGCTATTATAGTAACTTTTAAGTTTGTAAGAGCAATATTTAAAATCTGTTTCTATTTTTGAGCATTTGTCTCCCCATTATTTTAGGCTTTGTCCAGATTTCTTGTGCTAAGAGGTTGAGAGCTATCCTATGGTATAAAGAATACATCAGTGTGGAGTGGGGCCCTGGGATAACTATTTTCACGGTACTGCAGATTACAAAAATTATGCTGCAGGTCAAGTGGCAACAGCATCTATACGTGGTTGCTGTGGGATATCCACAGTGAGAGAGAAAATGCCACTGGTTCTATGGTGTTCCATTCTGGGGTCTTCACTATCAAACTTCTTTCTGATTCTAGCAGTTAGTGAGAGCTCTTCTGTTCAGATTCTTCCTCACTTCAAGCTCTTGGTGTTGAAGTCAGTGCAAAAGAGGGCTACATAGCTCTGTGACTGGCTAGGTAAAGGGCTGAAAACTGGATAGGATCAAGTGGAAGGGCCTTTAACCAATCATTTAACGGGGGTGATACCATAGGGCCAGGGTATGGTTAGATGATGTAAGAGGCTGATGTAATCAGTGGGCATGTAGGCTGTCAATAAAATTAGGAGGCAAGTATATAGTCCCCTTTTCTCACTCCTAACAACAAAAGGAAAGCCCAAGTCCCAAATCAGTAGCAAAACAAATTTTCAAATACATGAAAGTTGCTCCTTAGGTTTGCATACATCATGAGGTAAAAAGCATTTTCAAACTCCTGTCAGTTACTATGTTTCTGCACATCCTAAGATCACAAAAAAAAAAATAAAAATAAACAGAGTGGCTTGTTTCCTGTGTTATTAGATCACCAGACAAACAGTGCCAAGGTAGATGCAGTGATCTATAGAAACAATTTTTGTTTGGCTTTTTTATATTAACAGCAACAATTAGAATTAATTACCAGTTAATGTCCCAGTCATGGGTTAAACTGTACAGGTGTTTTAGCTGTATAATTTATCTAGCTTCTAACCACATTATTAAAAGTAAATTATGGATGCATATGACCAAACACACTTTTAAAAATAGTAATATCTAAAAAAAATCTATCTTGTTAAATGAAAAACATTTTTTAAAATTCAAAAAGCTTAGCGTATTTGAAAGGTAATCATTACTATTTTTAAAAATAAGTTTGGTCTTCTAGAAACTGTGTTATACAAGAAGCCAGTTAAACAGAATACATATTTACATAGAAATAGTATGCATCCACAATTTACTTTTAATAATGCAGTTAGAAGCCAGATGCTAAGAACAGCTAAACTGAATACTTCAGATAGCATTATGGAGACACAGCTGAATAATATGTCATCAGACTTAGAAGCTATAACACCAAAGATATAAATAATATACAAAATTAGGCTAAATAACAATGAAAAATGATTGCTAAACCTACATTTTCAGCTGGAGACACAAGTAAGAGGATTCATAGATTCTCTCATAATACACCTAGATGCCTTTTGATATTTAATAAGAATACAAATAATATTAAGCAGATAATTAATAAATACTGGCATATTTTACATGGCGTTCCTGAACTTAGTTCTATCATATCTTCTTGATCTAATTTGGCTACAAAAGAAGCCCTAATTTAAAACATATACTCTGTTATAAAGAACAACCCCAAACTGCTTAATTTTTTAAAACTATAAAAAGGGTCACTTTTAAATGTGGCAGGTGTGTTTACTGCAAATGCATTTAGGCAGGAAAAATGTTTATTCAGCCAGTTAATGGAACAGAATTTAAAATTAATGGAAATTGTGATAACAGAAATATAGTATATTTAGCTCTCTGTGATCACTGTGAAGTCTACTATGTTGGTAAAACAAACCAGAAGCTTAAGGAATGGATTGTTAATCACATATCTGATATTAGAAGGCAGTTACTTGCTAATGCTTTGTATAGACATAAGGATGGCAAAGGTTTTAATCATTATTTTAAATTTTTTATACTAAATGTTGTTTATAATCAATTACGCAGGGGAATCATTGTACATTATACAGAGATGGATGAGTATTATTGGATACTTCGCCTTAAGGCATATATTCTTCAAGGTTTGAACGGTTTTGTATCCTTAAAGCCTATGCTTAGAGAACTGCATAAACAAGTTTGATTAATTCTTTAATTGAAGTATCACATGATCTGTTACATTATATTTAAATACTTGTGAGGTTTTTTCATTTTTATTCTGCCTGTTGAAGACTTAACTGACGAAAGTTTTAACTTACAGTTTTATTAAATCTTATAGTTTTTTTACCATGTCTTGTTTCTGGGGACATTTTACTATAACTGATTTGTTTTTTGGAGTTCACTGGATTAACTGACTACAGGTTGTTTTTTATCTTACTTTTGTGTGGCTATATAACAGATGATCTGAATTGTAGCAACAATGGGTTCATCAATGAACAGATACATGCTTACATCATTTTGATAACTCAAATGCATTTTATGTGACACATATTTCTTTTAACATAACCCTGAGCTCATCCATTCAAGTGTGTTGTTTCTGACAGCTCTAATAATGATCTCTTCCCTGGCATTAGCAGTTGATATGCAGGTCTCTGTATTGTGACCCTAAGTAGGCAGGGGTTTGAATCTGGTAATGTCACTGTTGAAGACAATACTGATAGGACTGGCTTATTCAACAGATTATGACATACAAACCCACGTCAACCGGGCTGAAGGTTTTTGAGCTGCAGAGACCACAACATACTGCTGATGTAATCCTTTCAAGTATGTGCTTCATGAGCCTTCCAATGCAGTTTTGTCTCTGGATTCAGAAGTTGATATACAGCTCTACAAACTCTAAGCACAAGTAAGCAGGTGTTCTAGTCTGTTATGGTTTTTACTGCTGACCAACAGACTGGTAACAGGATTGTCTTCCCCAAAGCAATTGATGATAACAATTTTACTTACTTAAACTTTTACAACTGGGAAGAGTCAGGACAACTTTTGTAATCACTTTAACGGAAGCCATATGCATTCAAACACAAAACGCAGGTTATGTATTGTCTGACAAGTGTGATATGAAGTCTTGTGTGGTGTCTTCAGTTAGTGCACATGTCAAGAAAAGCTTGAGCAATATTGCATATGTTCTAATCCAGTGGTGTACGCCTTTTTTTATTTTGTTCCCATTACAGTGGCTAGAGGCAAGAATGCCTTATTCAACAAATCCTGATGCGTGTCTTGCTACAGAGTGGTCACAGAGTGGTCACGAAGTGAAATAGGACCTTTATTATGATCATTTGTTATGGGTTTGGGATGGATGGGTGATGTTTATCCAGTATCTGCTGTTTTTTTTCCTTATGAGGATGCCCACTAAAAAGATTTATTCTATTGTGCAATGGTTAGCAGGCATACCTCTCAACTGTCCAGATTTTCGCAGAATGTCCAGATTTTTGCCTCATATTTTTGGTCTGTTCCACATCAAATATGTGGTTTCTGACAAATCACTAAAGACTGAATTTACTAAATCATGACATACATTTGAGTTTCAGACTTCATATCCTTCAGAAAATACATGCAAACACAAACCCTGTTATTCTAACAACCTTCTAAGTTTTTAAGAGCTATATTTAAAATGTGTCACTACTTTTGGGTCTTTGTCCCCCCATTATTTTAAGCTTTGTCCAGATGTCTTGCAATAAGAAGTTGAATGGTATGTTAGCAGTTTTGGAATGATTATTACCATTTGTGAAAAATTCTTGTGAATATCCCTCAAACAGCATGGATTTGCTAATGGCTGTGCCATGGAGATAGTGGCCAATGAGCAATGAACAGCAATATTGGTATAGGCCACTGCATACCTGTTGAAAAGGACCTCTAGCATTTTCTCCTGTTCACTTAGTACCACATGGTACTGTTGCACCTGTCTGTGAGGCGTTTTCTATGTTGTGATTCAGGTAATATGGATGTGTTGCACAATGCTCATTTAGGGAGACATTTTGATTTATGACATGATAGTATACTGCCTTCAGAGGTGTACTTTGTCAGACTACATTAACTTGTGTTGAAACAACACACATAAGCCACAATTGCTTTTCACTCCCTTCATACATAATAAAGTGAAACTCATGCATGTAGCAGTTGTCATTACACAATATTGACATCAGGCACATTATTGCTGTGATTACATCTCCTAGGGAGATAACTATCATTAGTGGCCTTCCTTTCACACATACCTAATCATGTTCATAGACATATACTGACATTTGTAGGCACACAACCCTGATGGTAAAGGACTGCCTCTGCATAATGCGCATCTTCCAGGATTTCCATCTTAGTATATTTCTCATTACATGTCCCACATCTCCCATGTACTTACACCTCATATCTTTTAGTTATGTATCTGTACCAATGCATTACAACACAATTTTCAAGTAATATGATGTTCAGAGTGACATTTCTGCTTCTGTAACTGGTCCTTGTGGATTCCACCAGAAACTGATTATGGATTTATTCACTATCACAATTCTTACCTTTCCCAACATCCATGTTGCTTCCACAACTGTTATTATTGTTTCCAGAATCAGTACATGTATGGGAAGGTTTACTATCAAAATGTCGCCGTTAAAAAGAAATTCCAATGTATAACATTGAAAGAAAGAGTGAAAGCGTAAATATACGTCAGGACATAATGTCAAATATGCTGAATGAATTCAGCAGATTCGACATTTTCATCAAACAGAGCACATGATGTCCATATAGGAGCTCAGGCAAGTGAAACTCCTGCACCTCTCATCATATTTTTGCAGGGGAGGGGGTCAAGTCCCCCTGCAACCCCATGGGGGGGCTGCACCCCCACACCCCCTGCTAACTATATATTCCAACTCCGAGATCGCACTACAGTGAGGAAAGGGATGAATATCCCAAACCGCACTCTACTGTAATCTCTGTGCATTACTTCAACTTCATATCAGCGAATGCACAGTAACATTCACTGATATGAACTTTCGAACATGGAATGCTTGACAACATGGACAATCGAACATCCGTCTTTTGATTTTCCATTTGCAGAGCATCTCCATTCATCTTTTTGATAGTAAACCATATGGGAATTATGCCCAGTAGTGCATCTTTTCATTTTACTTTGTCCTCAGTTTTATGCATGTAGTTCCCCATTACCCCTGCATTACTTCAATACATATAAAGCCATGGGAATTTGTAGAATTGTGTCACCTGCATGTTTGTTCATACATCACAACTGACTCATTTGTAACATTTACTGGTTGAGTTTTATGTCCCAATATACCAAACAATCATTATCAATCTCCTACATGTTCACTACCTACACTTAATACAATGTCCCACTAGGACTATATCAGGTTTCCTTGTCTACTGGTATCATACTTCTTTGGCCCTGATTTTCAGGGACTTCCCTGTATGTGACTCCAATTTTAGCTCTGTCTCTCTTAATCTTTTGTAAAAATTGGTGAACTTTGGAGAAAGGTAGTAAATTATTCTTAACTAAATAATGATATTAATCAGGCATGTACACTTCTTTTAATTCAGAAAATGTATATCAGTTCACACTTTTATTCTTTCAATGTCACAAATTAAAAGTACTAACATTTTAAAAAAGTATTCCTGATTTTCCATGATTGTTTCACGATTTGGTCCTCATTCTGAGTTTGTTAGGTTTCCCCTGCTTTTTATATATTCCTGGTTGCCCTATCTAGCTTGCACATACCCACTTGCTTACTATCCCATGTTTTCATTGTCTACACAAGCCCTGCTGTACCTCAGTGTAACCCTGGGCATGTGTTTTGGACTCAAGCACTTACTGCTTGACATGTAGTATAGCTTGGGGTCTTGCATATTTGGTGACTACTGCTGCTTGTCACGCACAGCTGGCCAATCATGTTAACTTTCGTGCAATATATACACAATGTTAATGAATCCCAAGGGAAAACCTTTTAACAACAGAAAATGTCTTTTTTAATACATAGATTCAATAAAGCCTACACTAAGTGCACACAATATGTATTCAAGAACATTCGTATCACATTTTTGTGCTTTATAGCCACTCAGAAAGATTGCACCAAGTGTACATGTAGTCTACATTTTGTGCTAATCTTTATGAATCCCTGTCAATATTTAAAGCTGCAAAAATATCAGTAGGAAAACTAAAATTAGGAGGAAGAAGTTGTAAGTTTTGTCTGTGTTATTTGTTCACCTAGAATAGTGTACACTTAGTGTAGGCGTTATTGAATCCTGGGGACAGTCTTGTTGCCACAAATCAAAACTAAAATATAGGAATCACTTCTGTGCAATAAATGAACAAAGGAATAACAATATTTTTATGTTCTGAATGCTTTCTATGGGTTCAGGATCTCAGTAGAGGTTGTGTCAGATTGTGCCCTAGTCTGCCTTGTCATATAACTTTGCTCAATAAAGAGTAAGTCAACTGGCATTTTGAATTCCCTTGGTGAACCAGAAGTTTTAAATATTTCAACATTGGTATTACATCTTTCATTTCTCAAACTCAGATTGTTGCTTCTTGCCTCAGTGTTATGATCAGTAAAAAAAAATACCTTGTACAACTTTGATCATCCTGTCCTTAGAGCTCTTGAATGTCCAAATCAGTTATTTTTTGAATGTTTTGTAGTAGACTGAGTGGTTAACTAGTTGCTTGAGCTTTCTGTTATACAGTAATACTTTTATTAAGCATGTGTGCCTATGCCCAGTCCCATTAATCTGACCATATGCTGTGCATCTTCTCTCCGTATAACTCATGGCAACCTCATGACACCACTGGTATTACCCCCCCCCCCCCTCTGAGGCTGACATTGGTGACTGGAGAGGCTAGGAGGAGATGGAGGGAAGGTTGAAGTCAGCATTGTCACATACACTAAACATGTAACACACACCAGGATGTTTTCTAAGCCTATACCATACCCAGCCTGCTTATGTTCTGTGCTAAACTAGGCAGGCAGTGAGGTGTGGCCTGTGAGAACATGATTAACCTGTGCACTAGGGCAGACATACTTCCTCAGCCTAACCTCATATTTCAGCCCAGTGATCTCTGTGAGTTCTGGCCTCCACCAGGATTCATCAGAGCCATTGATTCAGCATGTTTCCTCTGGGATGGGCATGCCCAGCCTTCCTATCCAGCTTTCTGAAGTGCATGTGATTAGTAATCAAATGCTGGCCACCCATACTCACGGCTTCATCCATCTTTTTCACTAGAGCTAGTGACTTGTCTAATACATTTCTATCCAATCAGTTTAACTACCCAAGAGAAAAAGTCCAAAAACTGGAACAATTATCATAGATTTAAACAAAAGCATTAGTGCATCTTGATGTCTGGAGGACACTGTTCTCAGTATTGTGTTAATTATAGAATAGCATGCTTTAACTATTGTAGCAAGATTATAGCTAAAACCTAAATTGCAAGCTGTCGCTACTTTAAAATCTTTAATTTGGGTACAAATTGACAAAAGGTCACTGCTTATAGCATAAGAGTAGTGGTTGTCTGTGGTCCGCGAATGAAGGATCTGACATTTCTTACTGTCAATAGTAATATTATTTTTGTCTGTCCAAATGAAAATGTTCATCAAGATAATCTTATAGGTCATTCTTTTCCTTTACTGAGGTGATTATTTTTGCCACATTGGCATCACTGGCAAATTTCTCCATTTATACTTTCTCAGTTGTGTACATAATAACCGTCAATGCATTAAGGAGACATGAAGTCAGCATCAACCCTTGTGCCACACCTCTCGATATTATAAAATAATTAGTTGTATTGTTCTTAATCTTAACATAAGATTCATAGTCATTCAGCCATATGTGCATCCACCTAGTAATACATGGACAGTGTGTTTACAATAGTAGAACATGGAAGTGAATTAAAAGCCTTGGTCAGATCTAAGTAGACAACATCAGGGATGAATTCATTTCAAAATCATTTACTACTAATGTATACAATCTTGTTAATTTTGTGAAACAACACAGTGACCTTGGTTAAAACCATGTTGGTTGACATCCATAACCTGGGGGTTAGGATTTCAGATACGATTTTTAAGAGTACTCTCTCAAAACATTTTCTAGTATACTAGTTAGACTGATTTGTCTCTATTTACCAAGTTCTCTAGCATACCCCTTCCTTATGCACGGGAATTTTTATTGGCCTTTTTTCACATACAAGAAACATAGCTTTGACCAAAATTAGTTGATGCAAATATAATGAACATGGAACCAAACATTCCTTAATTTGGAATAGGAAATAAATTAGCTCATCTTACCCACCAGCACAGGCTTCATTCATATTTAGGGACTCTGATCCCCATTTGGCTTTAATTGAAATATAGATTGCAGCAGGAACAATAATTTCTCAAATTCAATGCCATTTACTGTCCTCATACATCCACAAATTTCTTGTGCTGAAAGGAATGCATTGACTGCAACTTTGGCATCGGCAATAATATTATCATTTCCCATAAAAATAATATTATTTGAGGCACAAGCATTATGACTCCTGACATGTTTATAAAAACATTTCTTATCCTTGGAATATTTCACTAGATGATATTTAGCAAGTAGCTCCAGTTTTCTATCCCACCAAGGTGATACTGTCTTTCTCTGTGATCAATATTCCCTGACCACAGGGCATTTACTAAGACAATGTTACCAGTTCTGGAATAAAAATATTTCCAAGTCTCATCCACTATTAAAATACCAAGTCTTTATCCCACTCCCATCCTACAAGTTGTGCAATAATATCCTCATAATTTGCTCAATAGAATCTTTTAAGTCAGTTAGAAGCTGCCTTAAAATGCTCATTATGGTACTCAACAGACCGATTTATACTGATATAGTTGGAGTATCCCAAAGGTTACAATGAGCTTGTATTAATTACTTTAACATCTACATAGGTTCATAGGTTCATAGGTTAGTACTAAGCTAACTGCCCTTGTGAGCCATTTTAAGCTTAGCCAATTATCCCTTGTGAGACTCAAACCCTGCACCTTGTGTTTGTAAGGCAAACACCTTAACCATTAGGCCACCCTCCCAAACCGTTATTAAGCATTAGGTTTAGAATGTTATTCTAAAAATCCACATTCTGGGGATAACCTCACTGTAATAAGGATCCAAATCATTCATCTACCAGATCTTTAGGAGACATAAAGTTCTTCCAGCAACCCAGGGTGATGGGGAGCATTTAGATTATCTTACAACTGGTTATTGGTCACACATTAACTAAAATCCACTTTAAAACTAAATTCACTTGAAAATAATGCAATGCTTTTATAGAAACACTTTGCAAAAATATTTAGACAACCCATCTTAATTTTAATTTAAATAATTTCAGCCAAATTGCTGTTACACTTAAGTATAATTCCAGATATGTTTTTTTCTTAAAGCTGTAATATCCAACATACCCAGTTAGGTTTAATGGTAGACTATACTGGCAAAAATGTCTCAGTAACTATTCCCACACCAATGCACTCATCACTCAGTAAACTCTGTAAATCTAAAAATTTCAAATTTAGATTGCAAGCATTACAGATCATGAATTTAAACTCTTTGAACTTATTGTTCAATAGCCAATACAATAGTAGTAGGAGTATTTCTAAAAAAAATCTGATCTATTTTGTAATCTTATCTTCTACTGTTTTGTTACAAGCATGATTCTGAAGTTAATTGCCCTGAGTTAAAAACTGATTTCTGGAGACAAATTTCTACTACAGGAAAAAATATTTGCTTCTACTATTAAAAGTCAGTCTGCTACTTGCATCATTGAGAATATTTACAAGATTTAAAGCAAAAGTAGATTGTCTTGGCCCAGAAAGTGAATCATAAAATGTGTCTGCAAATCATTCACTGCTGCTGTTATTTAAGATTTCATGGACTTCTTCAATCACTTCATCATAGATAGCTTTCTCAGGGTCATGTTACTATTATTACACTCTGTACTTAATCGCATTTTTGTTTAATCTGAAAATAACTGTTTTGCATCCTTCAACTTGCACTCCTAAGGCAACTTACAGTAATTGAATGTCGTCCTATTTCCATTTACGACAGCATATTTCTAAGCCCCGTAAAAATGGACTCACCAGATACCAGCATTTAAGGGGTGTCCGGTCCAACATTACAACTGCAGGCCCTAGGAGTTCTGTCATGCAAGGTTTTTGTAGGCAGTTGGAATTTTGCATAAAAAGCTGAATTTTTCCATAAAAAATTGAAATTAGTTAAAGAATCTGTCAATGATGGTAATGATGTCCTCTTTCCCAAAGCCCTTCTTTTCTTTCTCCCACTTAATGTTTACAAAACTATTTTCAGTCTGTGAAACTATGCCACTATCCGGCACTTCTTCAAGGATATACTTGCATTTACCTTGTTTCTCAAGATGCTGCATATGCGCTGTTTTTACTTTGCCTGCTGTGATCCAAATGTAGTTTCCTCATAGGTCTATGGGTTCATAGGTTCATAGGTTCATAGGAGTATACTAGGCAAACAAGCATTTGGGCCTTCATAAGCCTGGTCATGCATTTCAAATGTATACCGCAGGTTTTTTGAGCCTTAGAGGTTACTTTAAGGGGTATACATAAGCTAGGGTAAGATATACCGTCTGCCTCTGTCCATTAGAATCATAGGTGAATTTCCAATTTTCTATCCACTTGTTCAGGTTATGCTTGAATAAGGTTAGGGAAGAACTCTGCTTTAGAGGGATGGGAGGCCCATTCAAGAGAAGGGGAATTCTCTGAGACATATACCTGTCCCTCCAAAATGTCCTATTTATGTTGAAAGCAAGGTTCCTGTCCCTAGATCAAGTAGTTCTTATGCTATTGGTTTTGAGGATGTGCAAAAGATCCATCAGAGTGTGATCCAAGGATGCCTTATACACCCGGCACAGATCACCTCTCTGAGTATAGAGATACGGTTTGAGGCAATCTGGATAGGACATGTTGTTTACACCCTTTATTCTTTTTGTGAGAAACCTTTATGGACATATATCTGCTGAGGTACATTCCTAAGGGGGGCATTATACTCTTTGATGGGTTTGATGAGGGCTGAATACAGAGGAGCGCTGATCTCTTTGGAGCTAGATGTAATGTCCTTGCTTGCAAGTTGAATAACACAGAATTATTTCCTTACTACCTTAGACACATGTTGGTTGAAAGCAAAATTGCTATCCTCATACATCCCCAAATCCCTGACTATTGGGTCCATGCTTAACTTCCCAAAGAGTAATATTATGCATTTCTTGGCATTGAGTTTTAAGCTGTGGCTTTGGTGCCAGTCATTTGTCTGTTTTTGTACTTCCTGTAGGATTTTAAGATCATGGGAGATTCTACAACTGCTCCTAGTTTACAGTCAACTGCAGACTTGGTCAGCCAGAGGCATTTGTCATTGGCTTTGACTCTGGAAAGTAAATGCCAAAAAGGAGCAGGCCTAGCACAGAACCATGAGAGACTCCACTGAGACAGTAGCCTCTTTGTGCAAGTGGTCTCCCCATCCTAACTTTCTTAGTCCTATTTGAGAACCAGCTGGTTATCCAACGTGTAGCTTCTGGGTTAATGCCTAATTTCATTGAATAAAAAATGGCTTAGCCAGATCAAGGTACACAGTATGCACCATTTTGTCCTTATCCATTGCCTTGGAGACCTTTTCAAAGAAGTACACCAGGTTAACCAGTCATGGTCTGCCTTTCATGAAGCCAAATTGGGTTGGATTTAGTGTCTGAAGGTTTCATGTGTCATTATTAATCATATCCATGGTAATTCTTTCCATGGTACAAACATGCAAAATCTGAAGGTAATGCTACTCAATGCTAGAAGTCTAAACTTCAAAATGCACTCTCTCGAGGCACTCCTTAAAATGGAGAACATCAATATCTGTGCAGTAACTGAGACCTGGTTCAAGGCTCTAGACAGTACCCCTGCAATACCAGGCTACAACTCTTACCACACTTTTTGGCCACCAAACCAGGACTGAAACACTAAAGGTGGAGGAGAGTCCATATTCACCAAGGATATTCACACCACCAGGCTAGTTGCCCAACACAATGCATCTGAAATTCTCCAGGTGCAACTAACACTAGATAAGTCTGCAATCCAAAGTGTAGCTTGTTACAGTTCCCCCACTATGCCCCAAGATTCTCATTACACCTTTCTAAACAATAGGAACTGAAAATTCGACTGCTGAATCCTGCACTAAGGCACTGTACAAGCACATCCACTCGTGCATGAATAGTGCCATCCCAAATAGAACCAAGACGCTCTCCTCCAAAAAAAGGAAGCCAATTTGGTGGTCCCTGCCATAAATAAACTTTACAAGAAAAGGAAGAAACTGTTGCAGAAAAGAAAAAAATCCCAGGATGTAAAAAACTCCCTTACCAGCCTCAGTAAGAAGCTAATATCCCTCATAAAATACTCCAAAGCTAGTTACGAAAATAAAGTTGCCAAAGATTCCAAAGACAACCACAAGGCATTATATAGCTATGTCAAGAATCTAAATGGCAATGCTCAGATCTGCTCTGAGCTACAACAGAATAGCATTAAATATACTGATCCCAAGGATATTGCCAATATCCTGGCAGATCGATTCAGTGCCAACTTCACCCCCTAAAGTGCCCATCTCGATACCAAAAGATTGCCAAATTCTGGTAATAATGGCCACACAAGTAAAAACTGCACTCTCCAACGCTAAGAATACAGCATCCATGGGACCAGATGACATCCCGGGCTGTGTACTACATGAACTATAAAGTGAACTGGCACCTCACCTAAGTATCATGTTTAATTATAGCCTCATCTCAGGCTTCATGCCCACTGAGTGGTGCATAGCTACAGTTATCCCACTCCACAAGGGGGGATCCACCTTGGATCCTGGGAACTACCGCCCCATCAGTCTGATGAGCCTGATCTGCAAGGCCATGGAATGTATTACCATGCAACTTATAAACAAAGACATTGGCAACCTTCAAACACTGGACCCCACCCAGTTTGGGTTTCTGAAGGGCCAATTTTGTCTTCTGAACTTGATTGACTTCTTCAAATCTGTCTCCAGAGCTGTGGATGAGGGTAAGGTGGTCCACACAGCCTATCTGGACCTCACCAAGGCCTTCAACACCATCCCAAACTCTGGAATCACAGATAAACGTACAAAGCTGGGCATTAATCCCTATGTCACTCGATGGGTTGCGAACTGGCTTACTGATAGAGCCCACACAGTAAAAGTAGCCAACTCCAAATCCAGCTCCAGATAAGTGACAAGTGGAGTGCCTCAGGGTTCAGTCCTGGGAATGCTCTTGTTTGGCATCTACTTCCCTGAAGTACAGACCAACATTTAAGGACTCTGGCTAACAAAGTTTACAGATGACTGCAAACTGGGAGCCGTTATTGAATCCCTAAATGATGTAGATATTCTATAAAAGGGCCTTTCTGAAACAGATGCTTGGTGCCAGAGCCATGGGCTCAAGCTTAATGCCAAGAAATGTATAGTTATCCCCTTTGGGAAAAACATGTATCCATGAATTACCACATAGGTGGCAGTACACTAAACACCAAAAGTGTGATAGGAGACTTAGGAACACAGGTAGACAGTGGTCTCACCTTCGATAACTATATCGCCACAACAGTCAGGAAATCCTTCTGTGTGGCACACCTCATCACTAAGGGCTTTCATCCAGAGAAAAGGAGGTCATTGTCCCACTGTACTCATCCCTCATTAGACCCATTATAGAATACAATGCCCCATTTGGTATGTCCCTCTCAAGACATCTGCAACAACAGGAAAGGCTGCAGAAATACCTCACTAAAAGAATCACAGGCCTAAAGCAGATGCCCTATGCTGTCCATCTAAAAAAACTTCAGCTATACTCTGTCGCATATCATCTACTCAGAGGTGATCTCTGCTTAACATACAAGGCCATGTCAAACCCAGAGTTGTTGGACATGCTACACTTAAAAAAATCCCAATCCCTCAGAGCCACATGCTCTAGGGATCTAAACCTTGTCATCACAATGAACAAAACATGCTGGAGGGATAGGTTCCTGACCCAGAGACTCCCCAGACTCTGGAACAGACTGCCCATACATGTTAAGCAGAGCACCTCTTTGGCCCTCTTCAAAAAGAACCTTGACAATTGGATGGGAGATAGGAAATTCACCCTGGGGATCACGTCAGTCGCCCTGCTAGACAGGGGTCCAGCGAAGTAAATATTGTGGGAAGAAATATCCAGGGAATTGTTATGGCTAGGCTTGTATAGGCCCTAGAGCCGATAGCCTAGTACCAATCTATGAACCTATTGCTTTGTATATGAGACTAGTCAGACTTATGATTCTGTAGTTACCCAGTGTCCACTGATGGACCATCCTTGTGTAGAGGGATGACCATTGTAGTACTCCATTCACATGGTACAAAGCCTGTCTGAAGACTATGGTTAAATAGTGACTGCAGATGTCTAGATTGGTCATGCTTCAAGCTATTTAGGAGGCATCCTGGGATATTATCAGAGCCCATCAATGCAGTGTTCTTAGACTTAGAGAACACATTTAAGACCTACTCCCTAGAGGGGGGTATGTTTGATGGTATTACTTGGAGACGCTGGCAAGGAAGAGGGGGGAAAAACTGGAGCTGCCTCTGTCAGCCAGCAGATTTGCTGTATCTTCCATCTCCATGTCAGTGGCTTCATTATCAATCAGTTCTGCGCACTGTTGTGTACTGCCTTTGAGGTTTCAGACATAGCTAAAGAATGCCCTGTGGTTGTCTTTGGCCTGGAAGGCTATCCATACCTATAAAAATTGGCTTTAGTAGACTTAATGTATCCTCTTAGGTGTCTGTTAAGCCTAATGAGAGAGTTTTTATCTTACTGGGAGTTGCCCTTCCTTATTTTAGCTATAGCTTTTTTCTTTTTGTTGTATAATCTGTTTATGTTTGGATTCCACCAGTTTTTTTAATTCATTCTGAGCTTGCTTCTGATAAGCACAGCTGTTTCCATGCATCTATTAACATGACTGTACAGGGTTTATGTGTACAATTCTGCATAGGGAACTGCGTTCTATGGCTTTGGAGAGGCTTGCAATTTCTTTGGTAATCACTTAATAATTGGTATTTTGCTGTAGTTTTGTTCCTACCTGTTACAACATATGCTGGGGTCACAGCATTAATTTTTATTTTGAAGGAGACAGCTTTATGGTCTCACCTGTCCAGAGAGGACACTACCCAGTGGGGTGCTATCCCCTACTGCCCCTAGATGAGTAAGTTTTCTTGACGTATATCCCCCAAGTCATCAACTATCTAAGACAGCACTTTTAAGTTGATTTTCAGTTACTCTAGCAGCAAGGACACTGAAAAATAAGTTGACAACAATAAAGGGCATTAACTATGGCAAAAACCTGATTTCTGTATCAATCACTTGTGATTTAGATTAAATTTTAAGTTATTAATATATTAAAAAATGCCATTTTTTAGCCAGTTAAGAAAAAGCACCAAGAAATGGAAGATGACATGTTGGGCCCTTACACTAAATTACTATTTTATGCTTTATTCTCTGTTCTGATAAGGATTTCCTATGGAATTTAATAATTCACTCTCTTTAAATTTGGTACATTTGCTCTGCTCTAGGCTCATTTCCACAAAGCTCAGCAATGCTTGGCACCCTTGCCTGTGTACTCAGTGTATTTTTTCTGCCTCTAGAGCCATCCAGGCTGAGATAAGTACTTTTTCTTGAAACATTGCTCTTCTGTAAGTTATGTAAGTGTACTGCTGTTGTTTTCTTAGATTATATATTGCATTTTATCTGCATATTAAGACTGTAAAAGTGCATTTGTTTTTGCAGACACAAAAATAGGGGAAAAACAGCAATGCAACAACAAATATGAAATAATGGGGTGAATTATTAAATTCCATAGGAAATCCTTATCAGAACAGAGAATAAAGCATAAAATAGTAATTTAGTGTAAGGGCCCAACATGTCATCTTCCATTTCTTGGTGCTTTTTCTTAACTGGCTAAAAAATGGCATTTTTTAATATATTAATAACTTAAAATTTAATCTAAATCACAAGTGATTGATACCTTGGCAATAAAAATGGCACAAATATAAAGAAATCAGGTTTTTGCCATAGTTAATGCCCTTTATTGTTGTCAACTTATATTTAAATAACTAGTACCTCCATCAGTCCTGATGTAGTAAACAGTCTTAATAATATAACCCCAGACTCATGTTTCATCAAATCAAACACACAAAATACTAAGTCCTTAGTTGCATCTTACAAGAATGGCCATAGTTGTAGCTTATGAGAATGTCCGTAGTTGTACTTAATGAGAATCCACACAGTTGTATCATAAGAGTGTCCGTTCACTAGCAGCATTGTAAAGCTTTAACCAATAAGTGCCACAAGCTTTATCAAAGTCAATGATTACCCTCACAACTGTGGAGCAATCCAGCAGTGGTTATACAAACTTTTCTTTGTGCTTTGTACAAAATTGTCCAGAACAAATCATGTCATAACATGACCAATATTTTGTTTTAAAAAATATTGTAATCATACTTTCCATAAGCAGATATTTATCATTAAACCAGCTTTTATAAAATGTTTTTAAAATATTTCACTTTTTACTAGCATAAATATTCTTCATAAAAAGGACGATGCATTGAAAGATTCAATAATGTTTTTGAAGTTAGAAGATGCATGGTTAACTATGACGCAAATTTATTTATGATCAAGGGTAAGTTTTTAACTTTGCATCATACCTTTGTATAACACTGTTCCTTCCTAATGTGCCATCCGATAATATGAAAATCCCTCACATAATAAACTGATTCAGTTCTGCATATTTCAAGTTTCGGTCTCTGGCTAAGACCTGGTAAACAAAATCTTTGTTGGTGATAAGCTACTCAGGCTGTTTTACTCTATAATTTACCTTCAGGCATGTTGATATTATCATTGGATGCATCTTTACAAAAACAGTTCAGCCTATACACCAAACGGCCTTCTGTTCAGAGTGACTGAAGGTAAACAGTTTGGCTCATAAATGTCTACATTTTTGACTACTGCTGAACTAGTCCTATGAGTTTCGAAATTCACCCTATTCAAAAATGATAAATGTAGGATATTTTAAAATCAGCCCACACAGAGAGGTGATAAGAAAGAATTCAAACAGTTTCCTCCATTGCTTTGAGTAGACATTAATATTATGCCGACATCCCTAGAAAAAGCCAAATAAATCAAGCGTTATACATCCTCACCAAGTACAATATGAAGGCACAACATTTTTCTCATGATATTCTTTCCTGTGTTGAAGATCAGTTTTATTTGCAACATTGTTAGCCATCCAGTGGTGTGAACATTGGCTCTAGATTATGGTCACTGTCAATGTGACACCCCAACCTCATGTACAAAATTGGAAAAATGGGGGCTGATGTCTGTGATGCCAATGTTGAAGATCAATTTTATCCAGTATCATTACATTGATGCAACCTCCAGTTTTTTACCTCATATTCATAAGGATTTCACTGAGATTTCTAAACTCTGAAATGTAACCATGTCATAAGGCAAACTATCTAAAAGCAGAACTGAATTGTGTAAAAGGTCACAGTGGCAGAATCAGCTTACATAGCACAAGCTACTCCAAATCCCGCTGGCGATGCATCACTAAAGTACCCCAAATGCCCCAAGGTGGACTAAAAGGAACTGGGGAAGCCTACTTCAGAATCAGCCAAGAAATATGACAATCTTTCCAGTGTGTAATATTAGTACATATATCAAAATGCATTTTCTATTAATATTGTTTTTATACTAGGCATTCCGCAATTTCAGCTAGTCTGGCTAAACGTCAAATTGCACTTTTTTTTTCGTTTTACAGTATTCATTATCATTCTGTTGATGAAAACATGAACCCATTAAACTATCCTATATACAAAAAATATTATTGTATTTCACATCTAGATCAAGCATTGCCCATCTGGAAGTAAAATTAACTCCAGAAACCAAGCAGAAGCCAAATGATTTTAGTAGAACTTGGCTCAGTGCTAAAGAAACTAATCCATAATGTTTGCCATAAAGTAAAAGAATGTTTTTTTATGTATATTAAACTACACTTTAGCATACCTGCAGATGTGTAAGTTACAGGTATCTCCCTTTTCAGTTATTTTGGTGTATTTCTAGATTTCTTCTCTTTATGTTTAGTCTTGGCATTAAAATGATATAACTCACTCAGTGCTCACTCATTTTCCCTCTCTTTGTCTTGTAGAAATTCACAGTAGAAACACATTACAGATGAAATGTTCCTCTTCCCAGGCAGAGATTTTAACTCAGTTTGAAAGACCTTGAGTTATTCCGAGGCAAGAGGGAGAAAGAGTCTTGGCATTACACACTTCACCACAACTGCTCATTTAAGGTCTTTATGATATTCTACCAACCTTGAATTCCTCTCTGATGGCAATTGTTAGATAGAGTCTAACTTTTTATTTTATATTTTAAATACTTCATATGTACCATGCCTGTTTAAACCCTCAGTGTTACTCTTGTAATCTAACATGTTCATTTATAAGTTGTGTTCTGTTTCTCTTGTGTATATACACTTGTATGTTAATATTGTATGATGTTTTCATCTTGTATTTGTTTATGTGTGGAACTTTTGTCCTTAGTTCTCCACTGAAAAGGGGCTTCTTTTTTTGCAGGGGAAAGCCCCCCTGTACCTTCTAATGTTGGGGAAAGCCCTCACACCACTCTCAAGCTTATAAATACCAACTCCAAAAGTGCCATACCTCAGAGAAAAGGGAATATTCTGGGCAATGGCCATGTTGGACTTGGTACATGTTAAGTCCATTTTTTTAAGCCATTCAGTCTCAGTGTTTCAGGACTCACTCTAGTGGGTCCCAACATTTCAAATGGTTACTCATTTGCACAGCTAATACCAATGATCTCATTCTTTTCATGGTGAGACTGGAGACATGAGGTCTATACTATAATCAGTGAGCCAATAGCTTTGTCAAAGCTCCTGATTTATCCCACACATGTTTAACACCTATATCACTACACCTGTTGTCCCAATCCACTTCTCAGGCTTATTTCAGCTTCTACTATCACTCATGCCCAGCTACCTCATCCATGAAGACTGTAATCTGCTTCTTTCTGGTGCTGTGGGACCACCTGTCCCACTCGGGTAAGTACTCTTCGAATACATAAAGCATTGATTGCTATACTCAAGACACCCTCAAATTTATTTTGGTTTCACACATCTGGCTAGCCAGCTGATGGTGTGAACATTTTTTCTAGATGATTGTCACTGTTGAAGTGACACCCCAACCCCACGTGCAAAAATGGGAAAAAGGGGTTGTGGATGGATGGATGGATGGATGTCTGGCTATCAGCCAGTCCACTGAATCCAATTAGCTATCAAATGGTGATCATCTGATATCTCAGCTGTACTGTTCTCCAGAGTGCCAAAACAGACTGTCTGTAGACATGACCACAGACTCCATCATCCATCTTCGTTGCAAGACACTCTGGCCTGACATACACAGAATCAAGTATCATGAAAACCCAAAACCTAAAGATGTCCTGCTCACTTTCTTGTTGCATAAAAACAGCAGTTCTGCAAGGTAAAGGATGGAACACCACTGCTCTGTGAAAGGAAAGAATGGTTAACTTTTTGAAGTCATAAGAGATTTGTTTACTCTGTCACTAAAATCTGACCACAGTAACAGCCACAACTGTATGATTAAGTGCTTGAAAAGGGCTGCTGCAATGTTTGCTTAAAGTTGTTTATGGCCTAGTCATTTTATGGTCACAGTAATCATTTGCCTAAGAATGTCCCCATGTCCCCATGTTCCTAGGTCATCCTTAACAAAGAAATTAAAACAGATGGAGATAAAATATTTAATTATAACCAAAAGACCTTCTTCCAACTGAGAATTCCTTTTAATAAACGTTACCACTGTCCTCCTATACAATACTAATATCTCCCGTCCTACATAATTGTATAACTTCTCAACTATATTCTTAATTATATCTCTTGAACTCTTTACAAACTTTCCTGCACTGAAATGTAAAGACACTAAACTTCTTTATAACAATGTTTTCTTTTTTACAGTATAAATCCATGTAATATACAGACTTATACATGTTAATTTAGATCTTTCATTGTGTATATCTCTTGTAATTATGGTTGTTTTTTTTTGTTTCCAAAGAACTGTAACTTTTGTTTTTTAAAGAACTATCTGAAATTCAATTGTTAATATAAATGTACTGCGATGGAATTTTTCTCCCTAAGACATTGCTGAAAATGGGCTCTGTCCAGTTGGATTTTCCCAGTCAAAAAAATACAAATAAATAAATAAATAATAGCAGATACAGTGCCTTCTCCTAAGTTACAGTCATTGCTAAGCAGCTAAGTTGAAGATAACACATCACTATCAGGCTAGCATTTTTATAATCTACGAACTTTTCCATGACAGACAGCCGCTTTGAGCAAAATATTGGAGTAAGCAAGTAACACAGGATGTATTCAGCTGGACATTACCTACTTACTAATCTAACTGTGTAGTTCTTTTGTGACCCTAGAAACTATTATTTTTATACATTTGTAGAATATACATTTTATTTATTCTTATATGGTATATTCGTAGATTTTTTCTTGTGTTTGATGGTGTCCTCTATGCAAATGTTGAGCTGGCAAGCTGTTAAGGACCATGAATGAAAATGGTCAGTTGTAATCATCACACGAATCTGAACTTCAAAAGGAATACCTACATAAATGGTTTCCAACTCTTTCCCTAATACTTCATTTGAAGGCAGCGAGAAAGGCAAGGACTATTAAAGAAATAAATAACCCATTTTCCTCATGACCATAAAGGGTTATAAATTCAATTTAGTTTTTCATTATTATTAATAATAATAGTAATTGTAATATAATTGCACCTGAAAAAAAATCTAGAAAAATACTGAATTCTGCCTTAAATTCTCTAACCTTTCATTCTAAATGCTTTTTCTCACAGCAGACCATCAGCTAGACTGCATTTATTTATTTATTTATTTTTATTTTAGGGAGTGACTGTGAGTTAGCACAGAGGTAGGGCTCAGGAGGAGAGGGGGATTTTAGGTTTAGGAAGTGAGCAAAGAGGATTAAGGGGTTAGGGTTAGGGAGGGGAGAGGGATTTTAGGTTAAGGCAGTGAGTGGAATGTGTTTTTCGGGTTATGGTCAGGGTCAGGTTTCTGGGAGGGGCAGTTAGGTTAGTGGTAGTACACTCTAATCAAGTTGGTGGCCATTAGGGTACTTGCCAACACGAGTGAATGCCAGCAGGGAAGTGTGTTGCGAGCTAATGGTATGAGAACAGTTGCAGTAGATCCCACCATACACACTTTGGCCTTTAGTTTTCTCTCTCTCTGCCACTGTTTCTCTGACAAAGGCAAAAATTACCATGCCCATGTCATAATAATATACCTCAATCATTAAGGAAGCGATACCTATATGAAATGTAAGTGTTTTTGGTATTCTCACAAAATCAACAAATGCATGAGAAACATACATCAGGTTCCATTATGTAAGTGTTAATCACACAGAAAAGCAAATAAGTTATGTCAATCAAACCTCAGTTACTGCACTGAAGATAAGCATTTAGTTTATATCAGAGATAGTATAGTAAGGTCAAATGTCACAGGAATCTAAAACACCACTTCATAAAACAACATAATGTTTCTGCCTGAACTGAGTATACATGAATGAGTGAGTGTGTTAATGCATGCATTCATGAAAGTAAACATCATTTGTCTCCACTATCATCTGAAAGTTAAACTAGAAACTTCAAAATGGTTCAGTGTTACAACACGAACGATCTTACATCTTGAGAAGAAAAAAATTCAGACCATTAACAGCTGACAATAAGGTGTGTGACCTTAAACCAAAATAAGGATGTACTGAAAGATGTGTTAGCCTTCCACAACAGGAAATAATTTAAAATGTTTAAAATGCCTTAGTTATGTTTAGTTACAGACTGAAGAGGAACTGCCCTAGTCAACATTAAAACAAAACAAATTATAGCTTTCATTTACAGTGTACTGTTCATACCAGAAACTGGTCTTTTTTGATTTTTAAATCATTACATAATTTGCTTCTGATATATATATATATATATATATATATATATATATATATATATATATATATATATATATACACACACACACACACACACACACACACACACACACACACACACACACACACACACATACACACACATATATATGGGTCTACTTTACATGGTCAACTGTTCAGAAAGTTGACTTTCATATGGCCGAAACCATATGATCGACTTTTGAAAAGCCGACCATGTAAAATAAACACATAAAGCACAACTAACACTTACCTTAAACTGTTAGCAGAGGGGCTCCGCCCCCTGCACCCCCCGTAACATAAATATACCAACTCCGAGATCACACTACAGTGCAGAAGAAGGATATTTTCATATTCTGCACTGTACGGAGACAGCGGTTCCCCATGGTCAGCTTTTCGAAAGTCAGTCATATGGTCTCGGCCATATGTAAGTCGACTTTCTGAAAAGTCGACCATGTGAATGGGACCCATATGTATATATATCAAAATGGCTTCTTTTATATATAGCAATAGCTATGGTGGTGACTGAGAATGGCATTTGGGGCTCAGTCCATTTACCTGTTAAATTAAGTACAGAGTCCCACTGGGTAAAGCAAAAGATAAAGGAAACTATCATTATTACCCTTTAATAACTGTTACTGAATCTACACCCTGCTTTATGTTATCTGTACCTGATGTATACGAAAATAAAACATTCTCATAGCATGTATCCCAGTCTGTAAGCTAGATACTCATCATTGGCATGTATTACATATGTGAATGCAATACTACCGGCTAGAAAATATAAAGCAATATTGAAATGTGTGCAATTTCATTAACTTCTAGTTCTCTTTTTGAGGAGAGCATTAACAATTTTTGGCAAATATGTCTAACATTCATTGTTCCATGTCTCAAGTGAGCAAGCATCACCAAGGCTTGTTTCTACCATAATATCTGCCCAAAACAGACAGTCACAGTTATGAGTATACTTGAAAAATGCTGTATATATCTAACCTAGGGTTTGTGTTATAGGGTTTCTGTGTGTGTTTTTTTCCCTATGGGACATGTAAAATCATATTAATGAAGAGAGTCATTTAGTGTGACAACATACTGTTTATAAGAAAGAAAGTTTAAAACTGTATAATTTATCCATTTCTCAATAGTTCTTGCAATTAACTTCCTGGTGAAAAAAATAGCTGCGTCTTTGAATTTCTGAACTGTCAACAAAAGCAGCAAAAGCTTGCACAGTAACCTTGCAGTCATGGCGACCCCATAAAATGTATAAAACTGATCAGTCCAAGATGTAAACTCTAAAAGCTTTATTCTATGACACACGAACAGCAGATGAAAAACAGACAGTAGATTAAGTGCTTTCATCCATGTAACTGGGCTTCATCAGAATTAGAAATGTGGCTGCAACGTTACTGTGTGAGCTTTTGCTGTTTTTGTTGATGGTTAGTAACGTACCAAACTGTTGGTGGTGTTGAATTTCTGAACTTCTCAAACATCTGTGATGAAGTGCTGAGTCAGATCATGCTGACAACATACACACGAGTGTGAGCTATTGTCTTTGACTAGTATATTTATACAGGTTTACTAACAAGCAAAAGAAAAAGCAGATGGACCAAGAGATGAGATGGTATGGAGAAGCCAATGCCATGCTAGAGGATGAAAAGCAGAAGCTGCATTTACACTTTGTTGTGGGGTAAGAAAATGTGCAATTTTTAATTATTTTAAAACACTGGTGTACAGTTGTGTTGGTTATAGGCTGTTTCAGAGGTTCAGACAGTTCAGCTATTCACAATGGAGAGCTAGACTTGCATGCCAAATTGCACATGGTACCCTGAATATCCAGCAGTGATACCCTATGTTTGTATGTCTAAAAATGCAGCACTGTCTGCAGTATTGGTCCAACTCATGTTCATGCACATAAATATGGCTTCTTTGTTACTACAGGAACATTGGGCTTACAACTCCAAAGTAGTCTGCTTAGGATATGTTGACCATATTTTGTCAATTGCAGTCTGTTATATGTGAGTACATTCACTGAGACTGTGGGTGTTGTTCAAGGGTTTTTTCATACACTGTGTGTTATTTAGGTGTTTTCAAATGTTCTCCTTTGTCAAGTTTTTCCACCATGAATACAGGCCTATTTGATGTCATAGAACCATAGAGCTTGACGATGATTGCAGCCAAGTCCTGTCACATTAAGGGACATGATGTCAGTGGTAGATATAAGTAATATGATGTCCATATACCCATGCCCTTTCATATACACAGCTCCTGTACCTCTGCAGCCCACCCCTCAGACCCAAAATGCCACCCAAGAAAGAATGAGGCCAATACATCAACCCAGAAAGTGCTCTAATCTCCAGTGTCAGAATCATCCATGGTTGCCGCCACCTTCATCAGGCATGAGGAGGACCACCCCAACCCTTATCAGATTGTCTCTCTGGTCACTTTGCAACACTTGTACAGAGGCATTATACACAGATAAGCAAAGATCAATTTAGCCATGGCTGAGGTGGTTGGGTTGGTATGTGGTCAATGTGATGACCTGTGATAGTCCCTGCCTAGGCCAGATATGAAGCAGAATAGAGAAGTTGCATAATAGTTTGTACACTCAGATGCTCTTGTGTGGCTGCCCATCATGGCCATCACTCTTTCAATTGCAAGACCACCTTTGCCTCCAGTAGGGAATGCCACTGCGGGAAAGAGAGGCACAGTCTATGACCTGATGTACCATCACTTCCACACCACTACCATCCAGTGTTTAGAGCACTACAGGGCATCTTGGATGTAAATGCAGATGTGGTGCTCATGCAGACATAACCTATAGCATATCCGGCCATTCTCACCCACAGAGTACTCTTTCAGTGGTGTGTTCTGTGAATTGTGCCTGTCACCTTCCCAAGAGAAAATGCCCCCATGGGGCAAGATGTGCATGGCCAGTGCAAAGATTTCCTGTAGGTGTCCTAGACTTCTCCATCTGACTCCAGCACTGTGCAGTATTATCTAGTGGAGCAATATTCATGCACGCCCAGCCCCTACACACACACACACACACACACACACACACACACACACACACACACACACACACACACACACACACACACACACACACACACACACACACACACACACACACACACACACACACACACACACACACACACACACACACACACACACACTCACACACATCAACACTGCCCACCACTACCTAGTCACAAAACACTAGAGATGCCAACCCCTCCCTGGCCAGTCTAAACAGCTCTCCACACTCACCTGTCCATGGTCCTCACCCTCACACACAACTTTAACCTGCACTTCCATACTCAGTTAGTCACTGACATTTGTGCTGTGGCCCTCCCTCCTTGTGCATATGATGATAGTTGTGTCATGCCTTCAGTTCTATGGCTTGCCTGCATAAAATGTATCTGATGCACATTGTGGCCATTCCATGCATGGTATAGCACAGCCTGAGTGTGGTATTGCATGTATTAGTTCTACAGTTATATATTTGCTTATTCTGGCCCATAGATATGAACCATATACTGCTTCTTAGCCAATGACATGGTGTACTGCACCTGCTTCCATTTTGCATAGTCATTCTCTGTGGCTGACTACTCAACAGGCTCTTCTTCAGGCACCTCTTCCACTGCTGACTCTGGGACTTCCTCCACCCAAAAGTTTCCTCCTGATGAGTCTGTGTGCATACCAACATGTTGTGCAGCATTGCACACACTATGAATATTTTGCTGCATGTTCCAGGGTCATACTGCCATGTACCACCCAAGACATTTCGATAGCAGAAGCAGACCTTTAGCAGTTTGAACATAGGTTCAACAACATTTCAAGTCTGTGACAGGGAAGTGCTGTATACATTATCTGTCCTGACTCCAGGACATATCAGGCATTTCCAATAAGATGGCCTTGTGGAAAATCACTCCAGGCAAATTACTGATATAAGTCACATTTGCTCCAGGTATGGGATCTGTGGGCATTTCCTTGTGGGCCTGCTGACACATTGTACATTATACCCTATGCATTACAGACCACCTGGCAGCTGATGGAGTAAAACCCTCTATGGTTAACAAGCCATTATCCCTGCCTCCCACGAGTAGGGTCTTGATGGCAATATGGTTGTAATCAATGGCTGCCAGCACCTCAGAGAAATGGATCATGTCCTAAAATGCCCACATGATTTTGCTTCTCTCCTCTGTGGTATGTGGAACCACATATGTTTCTTCATACGCTGTTGCATGCTATCAAGAAAATGGTAAAGTGTGCATGAGGAAGATGTCTGGGATGTATCCACTGTGCCCCTTGTAAATTGCAAAATGGTCAATGTAGTTAAGATTCTGAAAGTTATGCATACTTGATGTCCACAGGAATGGGTATTCCATGCCCCAAATGTGTCTGCATATATATTTGACCCATCTCGACAATATTCTGCATGGTGCCTCTATCCACACAGTAGTCATCTACTATTTCTGTGTCTTAGAGGACATGGTATGTTGAATGTTAATGAATGACTCAGTGGTGCCGAATGTAATGGCATTCATCCCTCTGATTAATGGCAGCCACAACAGCCTCTTGCATATGCATATTTACTAATATAGTGGCTATCCTTTAAATCAGGGGTGGGCAATTAATTTTCTCAAGGGGCCACATGAGAAACTGGGACTGTTTTGGAGGGCTGGACTAATGATGCACCCCTTGCACCTCCTATAATCCACTCATTTACACCCCTCTCCTGCCCTCTTTTTCCATTCCTGTCAGTTGCCCCCTCCCCAGCCATTCCAGTGTTCCACTACTTGACTATTTCTCTCCAGTTACCATAAACACTGTACAAATCTG
The DNA here is from genome assembly GCF_019279795.1 of Protopterus annectens. NCBI lineage: Eukaryota > Metazoa > Chordata > Ceratodontiformes > Protopteridae > Protopterus > Protopterus annectens. The sequence goes on along the minus strand of NC_056731.1, from coordinate 1,181,004,966 downwards.
TCAGTGTGCATACTGCTTTCTTATTTACTTCTACAATAATTAAAGATATTGAAATAAAATAACACAAACACTAATAACCATTTCCTAAACAAACAATGTAGTCTTGTAGTGAAAACAGACAGCATGAGCAGTAAACTTATTTGTCCTTGAAACTGACATTCATTGAAACAGCATTAAAACCCACATTCAAAGAAAATGCATCTGGCCAGTGAAGGGTTAAGTTTAGCTTTGGGCAATTTTCAAACCATAGGGTCCTTGCACACATTTTAGGGTCATAAATACATGTATGTGTTCTTTGATTCACCTTCCTGATTGTATTAAATTATATTCCAACATCACTTGTTAAAATCTGTTTGAAATTTGGAGTTTTGAACATTCTTCCAGTAAGCAATGAAACAAAATGCATGAACCAATAATAACAAAACTACATATTTCAGAAAATTTCAAACATAAAAGGCCACTCAGACATTTATCATTAAACTCCACCGATATGAGTTAATAAGCACAATCTCTGCAGAAGTAAAAATCATCCGAATATTTTCACATTAAAGAGATTTGTAACTAATGAAGAGGTTGCTACTGGCAAACAGCTTTACATTTCAGTATTTCATCTACAAATTCAGTCCCTGCTGCCCATGAAGAACTGCCTATGCAACATTACAAAAAAATTGACAAGATAGTAATATTGCAATAGGGAATGACCAACAGACAAGTTCATAGTTGCTAGGCATCTCATACAAAGGAGGCACACTCAGGAGTGCAGAACCCCTATCTCCCTTAAAATGTATCAAATAATCAGCAATCGAAAGGGCACTGCGATACCAGCACTCCATCTATTCTACATGGTGTGGGAGTAGAATCCACATTCTTCTGCACCAAAGGCTACTAACACTGCTTTCAAATTCTACAGCATAAATAGTGATTGCCACATTTGCTAAACAAAACAGTTGCACATTGAAAACAGACTTAGCATAAGCAATAGTAAACTTCTCTTCCCTTGAATCTCACAATTCTATAAAAATGCACTGAAACTCATAAATCCCCGAATATGGACTGAAACTCAAACTCACAGTTCCATCAGCATTCTTATAGTTGGTGTAGACTTGAGGATTCAGGCTCTTGCATCCATTGAAAATCAATTCCTTCAGCAGTCTGGCAGTTGATGTAGAAGGATTCAGGCTTCTGCCTCCTGTAACCAAATTACAGGGTGAAGCTTGGTCAAGTTAATTGACTAATCTGCCCCCCAGGCTACGGCATTACATACCATACCTGTCAACCTCTTAGCACAAGAAATCTAGACAAAGCCTATAATAATTGGGGGACAAAGGCCATTTTAAATATTGCTCTGAGAGACTTTAGTATAACAGGATTTGTCTGAGCATGCATTTTCTGAAGGAAATTAAGTCTGAAACTCAAATGTATGACATTTAATTATTTCAGTCTTCAGTGATTTGCCAGAAAACTAAAAAATTTATGAGGAATAGGCCAAAAATATGAGACAAAAATCCAGGCAGTTGAGAGATATGCATACCTGTCAACCGCGTAATACAAGAAATCTGGACAAAGCCTAAAATAATGGAGATACACTTGCCAAAAATAGGTATAGATATTAAATAGTGCTTCTTTTTAACTTAGAAATTTGCTAGAATAACAGGATTTGTATTAACATGCATTTTCTGAAGGATATGAAGTCTGAAACTGATATGGAATTATTTGGTGACTTCAGTCCTCTGCAAATTGCCAGAAAACCACAAATGTTATGAGGAATTGGCCAAAAATATGAGGCAAAAATCTGGTCAGTTAAAAACACACCCACGCACACCTACCTTCTCTCGTTTAAATTGCTCACACACTTTTTCTCTCATATAGAACAGAACCGCTAATTTAATTATACACACACACACACACACACACACACACACACACACACACACACACACACACACACACACATACACTTTCTCTCTAGTTTAAATTGTACACACACTTTCTCTCTCATACAGAATAGAACCACTAGTTTAAATTATACCACACACACACACACACACACACACACACACACACACACACACACACACACACACACACACACACACACTTTCTCTCTCATACAGAATGGAATGGCTAGTTTAAATTACATGCACATGCATGTGCTCTCACACACACACACACACACACACACACACACACACACACAAACATATATTTTCTCTCATACAGAAATGGAACAGCTAGTTTAAATTACATATACACACACATACACATACACTCTTTCTCTCTAGTTTAATTTGCTCACACACTTTTTCTCTCATACAGAACAGAACCGTTACTTTAAATTACACACACACACACACACACACACACACACACACACACACACACACACACACACACACACACACATGCACACACACACACTTTCTCTCTCATACAGAAATGGAATGGTTAGTTTAAATTACATACACATGAATATGTACACACACACGCGCGCACACACACACACACACACACACACACACACACACACACACACACATCGACACACACACCTTTTCTCTTGTGGAATGTCTTAGTTTAGATTCTGCCCAAAAGTATAGAATGTGTTTTCCGCGGTGGCGTGAGTGTGGCGCACACATGGTTCTTCTTAAAGGAGAAGACACTGCTACCATGGAATAAGAAGATTTTTTAAATATATTATTAAAATAAACATTTAAACCTCCTGTGGATCCAGCTCTGCAGCAGGTCAGGGACAGCCAAAAGGCCGGATGTGCCCCAGGGGCCATACAATGCCCAGGTCTGATCTGGGTGGTGATGGTGTACAGCAGATCTGATTAGTAGAGGCTGTTACTCTGGGCAAGGCTCAGCCATGGCACTTCTGACTGCTTTCCATTTAACAAGCCCAATATGTCATTCCCTTCACTGCATTTTCCCTGATATAGAAGTACCTATCAACAAGAAGCAATCTCTTCTGGTGCTGACTCTCTATATATCCATACTTATGCTCAGTGACACCTAGTACAGGCAGTGAGTCGCACATATGGTAACCATGCCCATCTCCTTCATTGCTGCTATTCTTCATCATATTATCCATGTTTAGTTTTGGAGTGTTGCCTTGTGCCTTTGCTCTCCTTAATTTAAGTAGATGTTGTATGCATCACTGTCACTCATTGTGCTACAGGCACATGTCCACCATTTTCTGATGACTTTTTGACCGAATGGTAGCGACATGTTATCATTCCTTTTGCTCTTCTACCACTTGACTGACATTGAGACAATGTGAGGTATTGCCATCTGTACCAGGGAGAATAGGGCAGTGCATGTGTAAAATATGCCAGCACAGTTACCTGAGTTTTGTAAATAGTTTTATAAATAATTTTCTGTCTTTTGACTATCACACTGACTTGTACAGATGTGTATGTTAAGAATGTATCAACGGTGTTATTATAACCAATTAAATGTTTATGTTTAAGCAAAGAATTCTATAATTTTCAAATGCTGCAACAGATCTTAGAAAAGCTGTGAGTCTGTGCTCTAACAGAGTCATGTGAACAAATGTGATATTCTATAACCAGCACAGAGAGGATGGAACTCACAGATCAGCTTGTTTAGTTTTGATAAAAATCTACAACAGTTATCACAGTCAGTTCAGTTACATCAGTGTTAAGTGAGAAAAACATCACCTTGCCTTGTGGAAGTAAACAACTCAGCATCTAATCTTGCCTTGCCATATTAATTAAGACAGGGAACAGTTCTTCTTTAGACAGTCAGAAATTACAATAAGATTAGCTAAGTATTGTTTTTCCTCCATCTGCTTCAATCTTTCCATTTGTGTTATTTTTATTTCTCCTGTGATTGAAATTCTGATGTTCATTGCACTTAAATATTTAATAATCTCATGTTTTCTATTTTACTATTTATTATTAAATGTTTTACAACTTTTATTGTGGCTGGTCTTTTAGAGATTACTTTTAACATCTTGAGAGTACTTGTGCTTATTCTAGTGATGCCTTGGCCTCTCTGAAAAGCCTTGCTGCTTAGGTTACACTCTACCATATATGTTAGTATTAATTTTATTCAGTATAATTGGATACCCTTGTAAGAGCCTGACAGTGACTGGCTTTTGGCAGTATCGATACCATATTGTCTGGCATAAAGGGGCACAGCAAGTAAATCTGTGCCAGCCTTTCCCAGGAATGTGTGTGTGTCAAAATCAAATACCCAGGTCTGGGTGTGTCAGTCACTTGAAACAGCTATTGGGAGAAACTGTGCTTTATGCAGAGAGCTACATTTGAAATTACTATGTAAAACCATTCTAGTTTTAGTGATGGTCTCTCACCAATGGCAGTGGTGAGGATTGAGGCTCCTTGATTACTGGCCCAGGATAAAGAAGGCCTGTCAAAGACATATTGGGATTTGTTAGTTCCCTTTTGGCAGTCGTTATTGCCTTTCATCATTTGACATATTTCCGTATAAATATTGGTGTTCCTTCCTATCTATCCAGCTGTCTGCCTAGCTATTGATTATCTGTCTAGCAAACCATCTTCCTAAGTACTGAAATGTGGCTAGGGAAACCTCAGAAACATCTGGCAAGAATTCTGCTTAAAGTTTGATAACAAAACAAAACAAGAGTAGACAACACAGACCTCACAGCATGATATTGGGACACTACAACACTTCTTATCAGCTCTCTAACACTATCATTGAATTATTGGGCTACAATGGATA